>NW_028295604.1:0-600000 GCF_964341445.2 Mesoplodon mirus
CAATTCTCTATGTGCTTGTCATCAAAATACTCCATTTCCATTGTCATCACAATCCTCCATGAACCTTGGGATCACATTGCTTCATGCCCTTGTCATCACAATGCTCCATGCTCCTTGAAATCAAAATGATCCATGACCTCTGTCATCACAATGCTCCAAACCCTTGTGACAACAGTGTTCCATAACACTTGTCATCACAATGATCCATGATGAGTGTCATCACAAAATTCCATGCCCTTTTCATCACAATGCTCCATGACCTTTGTCATCACAATGCTCAGTACACTTGTCATCAAAATGCTCCCTGACACTTGTCATCAGAATGCTCCTTGAACCCTGTCACGAAAAGGCTCCATGCAATTTTCATCACAATGCCCCATGCCGTTTTCATCACAATGCTCCGTGACCATTGTCATCAAAATGCTCCATGCCTTTCTTTGAAAAATGTTCCATGACCCTTCTTATCACAATGTGCCATTCGCTTTACAACACAACGGTCCAGAAACTTGTCATTGCAATGCTCCATAAACCTTTTAATCACAATGCTCCATACACTTGTCATCAAAATGCTCTCTCACCAGAGATATCACAGTGTTTCATCACTAGTCGTCACAATACTCCCTCACCCCTGTAATCACAATGTCCCATGACCCCTGTCATCACAATGCTATATCCCCTTATCATCACAATGTTCCATGACCCCTGACATCACAATGTTGTATAACCCATGTCATCAAAATGTTCCAATACATTTTTCATCAAATTGCTGCATGACCCTGGCATCAAAATACTCCCTGCCATTCTCATCACAATGCACCATGCACTTGTCATCAAAATGCTCCATGACCTTTGTCATCACAAAGCTCCATGACCCCTGGCATCACAATGCTCGATGTCATTGTCATCACAATGCTCCATGAACCCTCTCATCACATTTCTCCATGCCCTTGTCATCACAAAGCTCCATGACACTTGTAATCACAATGCTCGATGCCCTTCTCATCACAATGCCCCATGCCCTTGTCATTAGAATCCTCCATGACCCATGTATCACAGTGTTCCATGCCCTTATCATCACAATGCTCTATGCCCACTCTCATCACAATAATCCATGAAACATTTCACACCAATGCTCCATGCCCTTCTCATCACAATGCTCCTTTACCTCTGTCATAACTATGCTCCATGACACCTGCCATCACAATGTTCCACGGCCTTGTCATCACAAGGCTCCATGACACTTGTCATCACAATGCTCCACGACCCATTTAATCAAAATGCTCCATGCCCTTGTCATCAAAAAGCTACATGACGCATGTCATCAGAATGTTCCAAGGCCCTGTCATCAAAATTCTCCATGCCCTTGTCATCACAATGCTCCAAGACCCTTGTAATCAAAATGCTCCATGCGTCTTTTCATCTCAATGCTCCATGAACCCTGTCATCACAATGGACGATGCCCATCATCATAATGCTTCAGGCTATTGTCATCACAATGAAATCAAAATGCTCCATGACCTCTGTCATCACAATGCTCCAAACCCTGGTGATCACAATGTTCCATAACACTTATCATCACAACACCCCTTGACGCTCATCTTCACAATTATCCATGGTCTTCTCATCACAATGCTCCATGACCTTTGTCATCACAATGCTTAATACACTTGTTATCACAATGCTCCCTGACACTTGTCATCAGTATGCTCCATTCACCCTGTCATGACACGTCTCCATGCCTTTTTCATCACAATGATCCATGCCATTTTAATCACAATGCTCCAAGACCCCTGTAATCACAATGCTCCATGCCCTTGTCATCATAAAGCTCAATGATGCATGTCATCAGAATGCTCCATGGCCTTCTCATCACAATGCTCCATGCCCTTGTCATCACAATGCTCCAAGACCCATGTAATCACAATGCTCCATGTCCCTTTTCATCAAAATGCTCCATGAGACTTGTCATCACAAGTCTGCATTGTCTTCTCATCAAAGTGCTCCAGGAACTTGTCATCAAAATGCTCCATGACCCCTGTCATCACAATACTCCATGAACATTTTCAGCCCAATGCACCATGACTCTTGTCATCACAATCATCCATGCCCTTGTCATCCCAATGCTCCATGACCCCTGTATTCACAATGCTCCGTGACGCTTGTCATCACAGGGCTCCATGACACCTGTCATCACAATGCTCCATGCCTTTGTCAGCAAAATGCTACCTGACCTTGTCATTGCAATGCTGTATGCGCTTGTCATCACAATACTCCATTCCCATTGTCATCACAGTCCTCCCTGAACCTTGGAATCACATTGCTTCATGCCCTTGTCATCACAAAGCTCCATGCTCCTTGAAATCTAAATGATCCATGACCTCTGTCATCACAGTGCTCCAAACCCTTGTGATCACAATGTTCCATAGCACTTGTCATCACAACGCTCTAAGATGCCTGTCATCACATTACTCCATGCCTTTTTCATCACAATGCTCCATGACCTTTGTCATCACAATTCTCCATACACTTGTCATCACAATGCTCCCTGACACTTGTCATCAGAATGCTCCTTGAACCCATTCACGAAAATGCTCCATGCCATTTTCATCACAATGCCCATGCCGTTTTCATCACCATTGTCATCAAAATACTCCACAAGCTTGTCATCAGAATGCTCCATGACGCTTGTCATCACAATTCTCCATGCACTTGTCAGCACAATGCTCCCTGACCCTTGTCATCACAATGCTCCAAGCCATTGTCATCACAGTGCTCCATTTCCATTGTCATCAGAATCCTCCATGACACTTGGCATCACAATGCTCCATGACATTGTCATCACAATGGGCCATTACATATGTCATCACAATGCTCCCTGACACCTGTCTTCACAATACTGCATGACCTGGTCATCACAATGCTCCATGCCCTTGTCATCACAATGCGCCATTCCAACTGTCATCGCAATAATCCATGAAACTTATTAGACCAATGTTCCCTGCCCTTGTCATCACAATGCTCCATGCCCTTGTTATCACAATGCTCCATGACCCCTGTCATCCCAATGCTCCATGAATCGATTCATCACAATGCTTCATGACCTTTGTCATCACAATGGTCCATGCCCTCGTCTGCCACAGTCTCTGTGACATATTTAACCATATTGCTCCATGAAATTTTCATCACAATGCTCTTTGACCCTTGTCATCACAATGCTCTATGCCTTCCTCAGCACAATGCTCCATGACCCTTGTCATCACAATGCTCCATGCGCTTGTCAGCACAATGCACCATGACCCATGTCATCACAATGCACCCTGCGCTTGTCATCACCGTGCTCCACAATCTTGTCACCACAATGCTCCATAAAACTTGTCATCACAATTCTCCATGCACTTCTCATCAAAATGCTCTCTCACCACAGATATCACAATGTTACATCACTATTCATCACAATACTCCCTCACCACTGTCATCACAATGTTCCATGACTCCTGTCTTTGCAATGCTACATGCACTTATCATCACAAAGTTCGATGACCCCTGACATCACAATGTTCCATAACCCCTGTCATCAAAATATTCCATGACCCTTTTCATCAAATTGCTCT
This sequence comes from Mesoplodon mirus, assembly GCF_964341445.2. Lineage (NCBI taxonomy): Eukaryota > Metazoa > Chordata > Mammalia > Artiodactyla > Ziphiidae > Mesoplodon > Mesoplodon mirus. The sequence continues at coordinate 3,612 of NW_028295604.1, forward strand.
ATGACACTGTCATCACAATGCTCCCTGCCCTTCTCATCGCATTGCACCACCCCTTGTCATCAAATTGCTCCATGACCTTTGTCATCACAAAGCTCCATGACAATTGGCACCTCAATGCTCCATGCCATTGTCATCACAATGCTCCATGAACCCTCTAATCACAATGCTCCATGCCCCTTTGCATCTCAATGCTCCATGAACCCTGTCATCAAAATGCACCATGCCCATCATCATAATGCTTCAGGCTCTTATCATCACAATGAAATCAAAATATTCGATGATCTGTCTCATCACAATGCTCGAAACCCTTGTGATCACAATGTTCTATAACACTTATCATCACACGCCCCATGACGCTTATCATCACAATTATCCATGCTCTTCTCATCACAGTGCTCCATGACCTTTGTCATCACAACGCTCTATAAACTTGTCATCACAATGCTCCCTGACACTTGGCATCAGTATGCTCCTGGAACCCTGTCATGACAAGGATCCATAATATTTTCATAACAATGATCCATGCCAGTTTCGTCACAATGTTCCAGAGACCAGTAATCACAGTGCTCCATGCGCTTGTCATCACAATGCTCCAAGACCCCGGTAATCACAATACTCCATGACCCTTTTCATCAGAATGCTCCATGAGACTTGTTATTACAAGGCTCCATGGTCTTCTCATCACAATGCTCCATGCCAATGTCATCACAAAGCTCCATGACACTTGTCATCTCAATGCTCGATGCCATTCTCATCACAATGCTCCATGCCCTTGTCATCAAAATGCTCCATGAATTGTCATCACAAAGCTCCATGACCCTTGGCATCACAATGCTCCATGTCATTGTCATCACAATTCTCCAGGAACACTCTCATCATATTGCTCCATGCACTTGTCATCAAAAAGCTCCATGACACCTGTCATCACAATGCTCGATGCCATTCTCATCACAATGCTCCATGCCCTTGACATTACAATCCTGCATGACCCATGTATCACAGTGTTCCTTGCCCTTGTCATCACAATGCTCCATGCCCACTCTCATCACAATAATTCATGAACCATTTCAGACCAAAGATCCATACCCTTCTCATCACAATGCTCCATTACTCCTGTCATCACAATGCAACATGACCCCTGCCATCACAATCTTCCATGGCCTAGTCATCACAATGTTCCATGACACTTCTCATCACAATGCTCAAGACCCCTGAAATCACCATGCTCCATGCCCTTGTTATCACCAAGCTCCATGATGCATGTCATCAGAATGTTCCATGGCCTTCTAATCACAATGTTCCATGCCCTTGTCAGCACAATGCTCCAAGACCCTTGTAATCACAATGCTCCATGCCACTTTTCATCTCAATGCCCCATGAACCCTGTCATCACAATGCACCATGCCCATCATCATAATGCTTCAGGCTATTGTCATCAGAATGAAATCAATATTCTGCATGTCCTCTGTCATCATAATGCTCCAAACCCTTGTGATCACAACTTTGCATAACACGAATCATCACAAAAGCCCATGATGCTCATCATCATAATTATCCATGGTCTTCTCATCACAATGCTCCATGATCTTTGTCATCACAATGCTCAATACACTTGTCATCACAATGCTCCCTGACACTTGTCGTCAGTATGCTCCTTGAACCCTGTCATGACAAGGCTCCATGCCTTTTTCATCACAATGATCCATGCCCTTTTCATCACAATGCTCCAAGATCCCTCTAATCACAATGCTCCATGCCCTTGTCATCACAAAACGCCAGGACACATGTCATCAGAATGCTCCATGGCTTTCTCATCACAATGCTCCATGCCCTAGTCTTCACAATTCTCCAAGACCCCTGTAATCACAATGCTCCATGCCCCTTTTCATCAGAATGCTCCATGAGACTTGTCATCACAATTCTCCATGGTCTTCACATCACAAAGCTCCAGGACCTTGCCATCACCATGCTTCATTTACTTGTCATCACAATTCTCCAGGACCCCTATCATCACAATACTCCATGCACATTTTCAGCCCAATGCTCCACGACCTACTCATCACAATGCTCCATGGCCAATATCATCACAATGCTCCATGACCACTGTCATCACAACATTCCATGACACCTCACAACAAAATGATCCGGGATTCTTGTCATCACAATGATCCATGCCCTTATCATCCCAATGCTCCATGACCCCTGACATCACAATGTTCCATTACACTTTTCATCAAATTGCTGCATGACCCTGTCATCAAAATGTTCCCTGCCCTTCTCATCACAATGCACAACACCCTTGTCATCAAAATGTTCTATGACCTTTGTCATCACAAAGCTCCATGACCATTGGCATCACAGTGCTCCATGTCATTGTCATCACAGTGCTCCATAAACGCTCTCATCACATTGCTCAATGCCCTTGTCATTACAAAGCTCCATGACACTTGTCATCACAATGCTCGATGCCCTTCTCATCACAATGCTCCATACACTTGTCATTACAATCCTCCATGACCCATGTATCACAGTGTTCCGTGCCCTTGTCATCACAATGCTCCATGCCCACTCTCATCACAATAATCCTTGAAACATTTCAGACCAATGCTCAATGCCCTTCTCATCAAAATGCTCCATTACCTCTGTCATAACAATGCTCCATGACCACTGCCATCACAATGTTCCATTACACTTTTCATCAAATTGCTGCATGACCCGGTCATCAAAATGCTACCTGCCCTTGTCATCACAATGCACCATGCCCTTGTCATCAAAATGCTCCATGACTTGTCATCACAAAGCTCCAGGACACCTGTCATCACAATGCTCCATGCATTTGTCAGCAAAATTCTACATGACCTTGTCATTAGAACGCTCTATGCGCTTGTCATTACAATGCTCCAAGAACTCTGTAATCACAATGCTCCATGCCCTTTTTCATCTCAATGCTCCATGAACCGTGTCATCACAATGCACCATGCCCAACATCATAATGTTTCAGGCTATTGTCATCACAATGAAATCAAAATTCTCCATGAACTCTGTCATCATAATGCTCCAAACCCTTGTGATCACAATGTTTCATAACACTTATCATCACAACACCGCATGACGATCATCATCACAATTATCCATGGTCTTCTCATCACAATGCTCCATGATCTTTGTCATCACAATGCTCAATACACTTGTCATCACAATACTCCCTGACACTTGTCGTCAGTATGCTCCTTGAACCCTGTCATGACAAGGCTCCATGCCTTTTTCATCACAGTTATCCATTCCCTTTTCATCACAATGCTCCAAGACCCCTGTAATCACAAAGCTCTATGCCCTTGTCATCACAAAGCTCCATGACGCAAGACATCAGAATGTTCCATGGCCTTCTCCTCAAAACGCTCGATGTCATTGTCATCACAGTGCTCCATGAACCCTCTCATCACATTGCTTCTTGCCCTTGACATTACAATCCACCATGACCCATGTATCACAGTGTTCCGTGCCCTTTTCATCACAATGCTCCATGCCCAATCTCATCACAATAATCCATGAAATATTTCAGACCAATGCTCAATTCCATCCTCATAACAATGCTCCATTACCTCTGTCATAACAATGCTCCATGACCATTGCCATCACAATGATCCACGGCCATGTCATCACAAGGCTCCATTACCCATGTCTTCGCAATGCTCCAAGACACCTGTAATCTAAATGCTCCATGACCTTGTCATAACAAAGCTCCATGACGCATGTCATCAGTAGGTTCCATGGCCTTCTCTTCACAATGTTCCATGCCCTTGTCATCACAGTGTTCCAAGACCCCTGTAATCACAATGCTCCATGCCCCTTTTCATCTCAGTGATCCATGAACCCTGTCATCACAATGAACCATGCCCATCATCATAATGCTTCATGCTATTGTCATCACAATGAAATAAAAATGCTCCATGACCTTTGTCATAACAATGCTGCAAACCCTTGTGATCACAATATTCCATAACACTTGTCATCACAGTGCCCCATGACACTCGTCATCACAATTATCCATGGTCTTCTCATCACAATGCTCCATGACCTTTGTCATCACAATGCTCAATACACTTGTCATCAAAATGCTCCCTGACACTTGTTGTCTGTATGCTCCTTGAACCCTGTCATGACAAGGCTCCATGCCTTTATCATCACAATGATCCATGCCCTTTTCCTCACAATGCTCCAAGAACCCTTTAAACACAATGCTCCATGCTCTTGTCATCACAAAGCTCAATGAAACATGTCTTCAGAATGCTCCTTGGCCTTCTCCTCACAATGCTCCATGCCCATGTCATCACAATGTTCCAAGACCCCTGTAAGCACAATGGTCCATGCCCCTTTTCATCAGTATGCTCCATGAGATTTGTCATCACAAGTCTCTATGGATTTCTCATCACAACGCTCCAGGACCTTGTCTTGACAATGCTTCACGACCTTGTTCTGAAAATTTTGAATGGCCTTTGTCATCATAATGCTCCAAGCCCTAGTCATCACAATGCTCCATTATATTTGTCATCAAAATCCTCCATTACATTTGGCATCACAATGCTCCCTGCCATTGTCATTGCAATGGACCATGACATATATCATCACAATGCTCCCTGACACCTGTCTTCACAATACTCCATGACCTTCTCATCACAATGATCCATGCCCTTGTCATCACAATGCACTATGTCCACTGTCATCACAATAATCTATGAAATTTGTCAGACCAATGCTCCATGCCCCTGTCATCACAATGCTCCATGCCCTTGTCATCACAATGCTCCATGACCCCTGTCATCACAATGCTCCGTGACTCCAGTCATCACTATGCTTCATAACGTTTGTCATCACAACGGTCCAAGCCCGCGTCGTCACAAGGCTCTGTTACCTTTGTAACCCCAATTCTCCATGAACTTTACATCACAATGCTCCATGACCCTTGTCATCACAATGCTCCATGCCTTTGTCAGAACAATGCTCCATGACATTTGTCATCACAATGTGCCATGCACTTTTCATCACAATGATCCACAACCTTTCATCGCTATGCTCCATAAACCTTGTAATCACAATGTTCCATGCACTTCTCATCCAAATGCTCTCTCACATGGGATATCACAATGTTCCATCACTAGTGATCACAATCCTCACTCAACCCTGTTATCACAATGTTCCATGACCCCTGTCATCACAGTGCTACATCCCCTTATCAGCACAATGTTCCTTGACACCTGACATCACAATGTTCCATAACCCCTGTCATCAAAATGCTCCATGACCATTTTCATCCCAAAGCTCCATGATCCCTGGCAACACAATGTTCTATAACCCATGTCATCAAAATGTTCCATTACACTTTTCATCAAATTGCTGCATGACCCTGTCATCAAAAAGCTCCCTGCCCTTCTCATCACAATGCACAACACACTTGTCAACAAAATGCTCCATGACTTTTGTCATCACAAAACTCCATGACACTTGGCATCACAATGCTCCATGTCATTGTCATCACAATGCTCCATGAACCATCTCATCACATTGCTCCATGCCCTTGTCATCAAAGGCTCCATGACACTTGTCATCACAATGCTCGATGCCCTTCTCATCACAATGCTCCATGCCCTTGTCATTACAATCCTCTATGACCCATGTATCACAGTGTACCTTGCCCTTGTCATCACAATGCTCCATGCCCACTCTCATCACAATAATCCATGAAACATTTCAGACCAATTCTCAATGACCTTCTCATCACAATGCTCCATTTCCTATGTCATAAAAATGCTCCATGACCCCTGCCATCAATATGTTCCACGGCCTTGTCATCACAAGGCTCCATGATCCTTGTCATCACAATGCTCCAAAACCCCTGTAATCACAATGCTCCATGCCCTTTTCATCACAATGCTCCAAGACCTTTGTCATCACAATTCTCAATACACTTGTCATCACAATGCTCCCTGACACTTGTCGTCAGAATGCTCCTTGAACCCTGTCACGAAAAGGCTGCATGCCTTTTTTATTACAAAGCCCCATGCCGTTTTCATCACAATGCTCCATGCCATTGTCATCAAAATACTCCACAAGCTTGTCATCAGAATGCTCCATGACTCTTGCCATCAAAATTCTCCATGCACTTGTAAGCACAATGCTCCCTGAAACTTGTCATCACTATGCTCCAAGCCATTGTCATCAAAATGCTCCATTACCTTTGTCATCAGAATCATCCATGACAATTTGCATCACAATGCTCCATGCCATTGTCATCACAATGGGCCAATACATATGTCATCACAATGCTCCGTGACACCATTTTTCACAATACTTCATGACCTTTTCATCACAATGCTCCATGCCCTTCTCATCACAATGCTCCATTACCTCTGTCATCACAATGCTCCAAGACCCCTGTAATCACAAAGCTCCATGCCCTTGTCATCACAAAGCTCCATGATGCATGACATCAGAATGTTCCATGGCCTTCTCCACACAGTGCTCCATGCCCTTGTCATCACAATGCTCCAAGACCCATGTAATCACAATGCTCCATGCCCTTTTTCATCAGAATGCTCCATGAGACTTGTCATCACAAGTCTCCATGGTCATCTCATCACAATGCTCCAGGACCTTGTTATCACCATGCTCCATTCCCTTGTCATCACAATGCTCCATGACCCCTGTCATCACAATACTCCATGAACATTTTCAGCCCAATGCCCCATGACCTTCTCATCACAATGCTCCAAGACCAATATCATCAAAATGCTCCATGATCACTGTCATCACAACACTCCACGACACCTGACAACACAATGATCCGGGACTCTTGTCATCACAATGCTCCATTCCCTAGTCATCACAATGCTCCATTACCCCTGTCATCACAATACTCCATGAACATTTTCAGCCCAATGCTCCATGACATTTGTCATCACAATGATCCATGCCCTTGTCATCCCATTGCTCCATGAACCCTGTATTCACAATGCTCCGTGACGCTTGTCATCACAGTGCTCCATGACACCTGTCATCACAATGCTCCATGCCTTTGTCAGCAAAATGCTACATGACCTTGTCATTACAATGCTCTATGTGCTTGTCATCACAATACTGCATTACCATTGTCATCACTAACCTCCATGAAACTTGGGATCACATTGCTTCATGCCCTTGTCATCACAATGCTCCATGCTCCTTGAAATCTAAATGATCCATGACCTCTGTCATCGCAATGCTCCAAACACTTGTGATCACAATGTTCCATAACACTTTTCATCACAACGCTCCATGATGCCTGTCATCACAATACTCCATGCCCTTTTCATCACAATGCTCCATGACCTTTGTCATCACAATTCTCAATACACTTGTCATCACAATGCTCCCAGACACTTGTCGACAGAATGCTCCTTGAACCCTGTCACGAAATGGCTCCTTGCCTTTTTCATCACAAAGCCCCATGACGTTTTCATCACAATGCTCCATGCGATTGTCATCAAAATACTCCACAAGCTTGTCATCAGAATGCTCCATGACCCTTGTCATCACAATTCTCCATGCACTTGTCAGCACAATGCTCCCTGAACCTTGTCATCACTATGCTCCAAGCCATTGTCATCACAATGCTCATTTACCTTTGTCATCAGGATCCTCCATGAAAATTGGCATCACAATGCTCCATGCCATTGTCATCACAATGGGCTAAAACATATATCATCACAATGCTCCGTGACAACTCTTCTCACAGTACTGCATGACCTGGTCATCACAATGTTCCATGCCCTTGTCATCACAATGCGCCATTCCAACTGTCATCACAATAATCCATGAAACTTATTAGACCAAAGCTCCATGCCCTTGTCATCACAATGCTCCATGCCCTTTTTATCACAATGTTCCAAGACCCGTGTAATCAGAATGCTCCATGCCCCTTTTCATCAGTATGCTCCATGAGACTTGCCATCACAAGGCTCCATGGTTTTCTCATCACAGTGCTCCTGGACCTTGTCATCACAATGATTCATAACGTTTGTCATCACAACGGTCCATGCCCGCGTCATCACAAGGCTCTGTGACCATTTTAACCACAATGCTCCATGAAGTTTTCATCACAATGCTCCATGACACTTGTCATCACAATGCTCCATGCCTTTGTCAGAACAATGCTCCATGACCCTTTTTATCACAATGTACCATGCGCTTTTCATCACAATGATCCACAACCTTGTCATCGCTATGCTCCATAAAACTTGTAATCACAATTATCCATGAACTTCTCATCCAAATGCTCTCTCACATGAGATATCACAATATTCCATCACTAGTCATCACAATCTTCCCTTACCCCTGTTTTCACAATGTTCCATGACACCTGTCATCACAATGCTACATCCCCTTATCTTCAAAATGTTCCATGACCCCTGGCATCACAATGTTCCATAACCCCTGTCATCAAAATGTTCCATTACACTTTTCATCAAATTGCTGCATGACCCTGTCATCAAAATGCTCCCTGCACTTCTCATCACAATGCACCACACCCTCGTCATCAAAATGCTCCACGACCTTTGTCATCACAAAGCTCCATGAACCTTGGCATCACAATGCTCCATGTCATTGTCATCACAATGCTCCATGAACACTCTCATCACAATGCTCCATGCCCTTGTCATCACAAAGCACCATGACACTTGTCATCACAATGCTCGATGCCCTTCTCATCACAATGCTCCATGCCCTTGTCATTACAATCCTCCATGACCGATGTATCACAGTGTTCCGTGCCCTTGTCATCACAATGCTCCATGCCCACTCTCATCACAACAATCCATGAAATATTTCAGACCAATGCTCAAAGCCCTTCTCATCACAATGCTCCATTATCTCTGTCATAACAATGCTCCATGACACCTGCCATCACAATGTTCCACGGCCTTGTCATCACAAGGCTCCATGACCCTTGTCATCACAATGCTCCAAGACCCCTGTAATCACAATGCCCCATGGCCTTTTCATCACAATGCTCCATGACGCATGTAATCAGAATGTTCCATGGACTTCTCCTCACAATGCTCCATGCCCTTGTCATCACAGTGCTCCAAGACACCTGTAATCACAATGCTCCATGCCATTTTTCATCAGGATGCTCCATGAAACTTGTCATCACAAGTCTCCCTGGTCATCTCATCACAATGCTCCAGGACCTTCTTATCACCGTGCTCCATTCCCTTGTGATCACAATGCTCCATGACCCCTGTCATCACAATAATCCATGAACATTTTCAGCCCAATGCCCCATGACCTTCTCATCACAATGCTCCAAGACCAATATCATCACAATGCTCCATGATCACTGTCATCACAACACTCAATGACACCTGACAACACAATGATCTGGGACTCTTGTCATCACAATGCTCCTTTCCCTAGTCATCACAATGCTCCATGACACCTGTCATCACAATACTCCAGGAACAATTTCAGCCCAATTCTCCATGACACTTGTCATCACAATGATCCATGCCCTTGTCATCCTCATGCTCCATGACCCCTGTATTCACAATGCTCCGTGATGCTTGTCATTACAATGCTCCATGACACATGTCATCACAATGCTCTATGCCATTCTCAGCACAATGCTCCATGCCCTTTTCATCACATTGCTCCATGACCCCCGTCATAACAATGCTCCGTTACTCCTGTCATCACAATTCTTCATAACATTTGTCATCACAATGGTCGATACCCGTGTCATCACTAGTCTCTGTTAACTTTGTAACCACAATGCTCCATGAACATTTCATCACAATGCTCCGTGACACTTGTCATCACAATGCTCCCTGCCTTTGTCAGAAAAATGCTCCATGACCCTTGTCATCACAATATGCCACACGCTTTTCATCCCAAAGGTCCAGAAATTTGTCATCGCAATGCTCCATAAATCTTGTAATCACAATGCTCCATTCCCTTCTCATCACAATTCTCCATTACCTCTGTCATCACAATGCACCAAGACCCCTATAATCACAAAGCTCCATGCCCTTGTCATCACAAAGCTCCATGACGCATGTCATCAGAATGTTCCATGGCCTTCTCCACACAATGCTCCATGCCCTTGTCATCACAATGCTCCAAGACCCATGTAATCACAATGCTCCATGCCCCTTTTCATCAGAAAGCTCCATGAGACTTGTCATCACAAGTCTCCATGGTCTTATCATCACAATGCTCCAGGACCTTGTCATCACCATGCTCCATTCCCTTGTGATCACAATGCTCCATGACCCCTGTCATCACAATACTCCATGAATATTTTCAGCCCAATTACCCATGACCTTCTCATCACAATGCTCCAAGAACAATATCATCACAATGCTCCATGATCACTGTCATCACAACACTCAATGACACCTGACAACACAATGATCCGGGACTCTTGTCATCACAATGCTCCATTCCCTAGTCATCACCATGCTCCATGACCCCTTTCATCACAATACTCCATGAACATTTTCAGCCCAATGCTCCATGACCCTTGTCATCACAATTATCCATGCCCTTGTCATCCCAATGCTCCATGACCCCTGTATTCACAATGCTCTGTGACGCTTGTCATCACAGTGCTCCATGACACCTGTCATCACAATGCTCACTGCCTTTGTCAGCAAAAAGCTACATGACCTTGTCATTACAATGCTCTATGTGCTTGTCATCAAAATACTGCATTACCATTGTCATCACTATCCTCCATGTACATTGAGATCCCATTGCTTCATGCCCTTGTCATCACAATTCTCCATGTTCCTTGAAATCAAAATGATCCATGACCACTGTCATCGCAATGCTCCAAACCCTTGTGATCACAATGTTCCATAACACTTTTCATCACAGTGCTCCATGATGCCTGTCATCACAATACTCCATGCCCTTTTCATCACAGTGCTCCATGACTTTTGTCATCACAGTTCTCAATACACTTGTCATCACAATGCTCCCTGACACTTGTCGTCAGAATGCTCCTTGAAACCTGTCACGAAATGGCTCCTTGCCTTTTTCATCACAAAGCCCCATGCAGTTTTCATCACAATGCTCCATGCCATTGTCATCAAAATACTCCACAAGCTTGTCATCAGAATGCTCCATGACCCTTGTCAGCACAATTCTCCATGCACTTGTCTGCACAATGCTCCCTGAACATTGTCTTCACTATGCTCCAAGCCATTGTCATCACAATGCTCCTTTACCTTTGTCATCAGAATCCTCCATGAAAATTGGCATCACAATGCTCCTTTACCTTTGTCATCAGAATCCTCCATGAAACTTGGCATCACAATGCTCCATGCCATTGTCATCACAATGGGCTAATACATATGTCATCACAATGCTCCGTGACACCTCTTCTCACAATAATGCATGAACTGGTCATCACAATGCTCCATGCCCTTGTCATCACAATGCGCCATTCCAACTGTCATCACAATAATCCATGAAACTTATTAGACCAATGCTCCATGCCATTGTCTTCACAATGCTCCATGCCCTTGTTATCACAATGTTCCAAGACCCCTGTAATCAGTATGCTCCATGCCCCTTTTCATCAGTATGCCCCATGAGACTTGTCATCACAAGGCTCCATGGTTTTCTCATCACACTGCTCCAGGACCTTGTCATCACAATGCTTCACGACATTGTCATGAAAATTCTCAATGACCATTGTCATCATAATGCTCCAATACGTAGTCATATCAATGCTCCATTATATTTGTCATTACAATCCTCCATTACATTTGGCATCACAATGCTCCATGCCATTGTCATCGCAATGGACCATGACATATGTCATCACAATGCTCCCTGACACCTGTCTTCACAATACTCCATGCCCTTGTCATCACAATGCTCCATGCCCTTGTCATCACAATGCACCATGTCCACTGTCATCACAATCATGTATGAAACTTGTCAGACCAATGCTCCATGACCCTGTCATCACAGTGCTCCATGCCCTTGTCATCACAATGCTCCATGACCCTTGTCATCACAATGCCCCGTGACTCCAGTCATCACAATGCTTTATAAAGTTTGTCATCACAACATTCCTTTCCCGCATCATCACAAGGCTCTGTGACATTTATAACCACAATGCTCCATGAACTTTTCATCACAATGCTCCGTGACCCTTGTCATCACAATGCTCCATGCCTTTGTCAGAACAATGCTCCATGACCATTGTCATCACAGTGTGTCATGCACTTTTCATCACAATGATCCACAACCTTGTCATCGCTATGCTCCATAAACCTTGTAATCACAGTGCTCCATGAACTTCTCATCCAAATGCTCTCTCACATGAGATATCACAATGTTCCACCACTAGTCATCACAATCCTCCCTCACCCCTGTTATCACAATGTTCCATGACCCCTGTCATCACAATGCTACATCCCCTTATCTGCACAATATTCCATGACCCCTGACATCACAATGTTCCATAACCCCTGTCATCAAAATGCTCCATGACCATTTTCATCCCAAAGCTCCATGACCCCTTGCATCACAATGTTCTATAACCCCTGTCATCAAAATGTTCCATTACACTTTTCATCAAATTGCTACATGACCCTGTCATAAAAATGTTCCCTGCCCTTCTCATCACAATGCACCACACCCTTGTCATCAAAATGCTCCATGACCATTGTCATCACAAAGCTCTATGGCCCTTGGCATCACAATGCTCCATGTCATTGTCATCACAATGCTCCATGAACACTCATCATATGGCTCCATGCCCTTGTCATCACAAAGCACCATGACACTTGTCATCACAATTCTCGATGCCCTTCCCATCACAATGATCCATGCCTTTGTCATTACAATCCTCCATGACCCATGTATCACAGTGTTCCGTGCCCTTGTCATCACAATGCTCCATGCCCACTCTCCTCACAATAATCCATGAAATATTTCAGACCAATGCTCAATGCCCTTCTCATCACAATGCTCCATTATCTCTGTCATAAAAATGCTCCATGACCCCTGCCATCACAATGTTCCTCGGCCTTGTCACCACAAGGCTCCATGACCCTAGTCTTCACAATGCTCCAAAACCCCTGTAATCACAATGCTCCATGCCCTTGATATCGCAAAGCTCCATGACGCATGTCATCAGAAAGTTCCATGGCCTTCTCCTCAAAATGCTTCATGCCCTTGTCATCACAATGCTCCAAGACCCCTGTAATCACAATGCTCCATGCCCCTTATCATCAGAATGCTCCATGAGACTTGTCATCACAAATCTCCATGGTCTTCTCATCACAATGCTCCAGGAACTTGTCATCACCATGCTCCATTCCCTTGTCATCACAATGCTCCATGACCCCTGTCATCACAATACTCCATGAATATTTTCAGCCCAGTGCTCCCTGAACTTCTCATCACAATGCTCCAAGACCAATATCATCACAATGCTCCATGACCACTGTCATCACAACACTCCATGACACCTGACAACACAATGATTCGGGACTCTTGTCATCACAATGCTCCATTCCCTAGTCATCACAATGCTCCATGACCACTGTCATCAAAATACTCCATGAATATTTTCAGCCCAATGCTACATGACGCTTGTCATCACAATGATCCATGCCCTTGTCATCCCAATGCTACATGACCCATGTATTCACAATGCTCCGTGACGCTTTTCATCACAGTGCTCCATGACACCTGTCATCACGATGCTCCATGCCTTTGTCATCAAAATGCTACATGACCTTCTCATTACAATACTCTATGCACTTGTCATTACAATACTCCATTACCATTGTCATCACTATCCTCCATGAACCTTGGGATCTCATTGCTTCATGCCCTTGTCATCACAATGCTACATGCTCCTTGAAATCAAAATGATCCATGACCTCTGTCATCGCAGTGCTCCAAACACTTGTGATCACTATGTTCCATAACAGTTGTCATCACAACGCTCCATGATGCCTGTCATCACAATACTCCATGCCCTTTTCATCACAATGCTCCATGCCCTTTGTCATCACAATTCTCAATACACTTGTCATCACAAAGCTCCATGACACTTATCGTCAGAATGCTCCTTGAACCCTGTCATGAAAAGGCTGCATGCATTTTTCATCACAAAGCCCCATGCCGTTTTCATCACAATGCTCCATGCCATTGTCATCAAAATACTCCACAAGCTTTTCATCAGAATTCTCCATGACCCTCGGCATCACAATGCTCCATGCCATTGTCATCACAATGGGCCATTACATATGTCATCACAATGCTCCGTGACACCTCTTTTCACAATACTGCATGACCTGGTCATCACATTGCTCCATGTCCTTGTCATCACAATGCGCCATTCCAACTGTCATCACAATAATCCATGAAAATTATTAGACCAATGCTCCATGCCCTTGTCATCACAATGCTCCATGCCCTGGTTATCACAATGTTCCAAGACCCCTGTAATCAGAATGCTCCATGCCCCTTTTCATCAGTATGCTCCATGAGACTTGTCATCACAAGGCTCCATGGATTTCCCATCACAATGCTCCAGGACGTTGTCATCACAATGCTTCACGACATTGTCATGAAAATTCTCATTGGCCCTTGTCATCATAATGCTCCAAGCCGTAGTCATCACAATGCTACATTATATTTGTCATTACAATCCTCCATTACATTTGGCATCACAATGCTCCATGCCATTGTCATCGCAATGGACCATGACATATGTCATCACAATGCTCCCTGACACCTGTCTTCACAATACACCATGCCCTTGTCATCACAATGCTCCATGCCCTTGTCATCACAATGCACCATGTCCACTGTCATCACAATCATGTATGAAACTTGTCAGACCAATGCTCCATGCCCCTGTCATCACAGTGCTCCATGCCCTTGTCATCACAATGCTCCATGACCCCTGTCATCACAATGCCCCGTGACTCCTGTCATCACAATGCTTCATAACGTTTGTCATCACAACGGTCCATGCCCACGTCATCAAAAGGCTCTGTGACCATTTTAACCACAATGTTCCATGAACTTTTCATCACAATGCTCCGTGACCCTTGTCATCACAATGCTCCATGCCTTTGTCAGAACAATGCTCCATGACCATTGTCATCACAATGTGCCATGCAATTTTCATCACAATGATCCACAGCCTTGTCATCGCTATGCTCCATAAACCTTGTAATCACAATGCTCCATGAACTTCTCTTCCAAATGCTCTCTCACATGAGATATCACAATGTTCCACCACTAGTCATCACAATCCTCCCTCACCCCTGTTATCACAATGTTCTGTGACCCCTGTCATCACAATGCTACATCCCCTTATCTGAACAATGTTCCATGACCCCTGACATCACAATGTTCCATAACCCCTGTCATCAAAATGCTCCATGACACTTTTCATCCCAAAGATCCATGACCCCTGGCATCACAATGTTCTATAACCCCTGTCATCAAAATGTTCCATTACACTTTTCATCAAGTTGCTGCATGACCCTGTCATCAAAATGCTCCCTGCCTTTCTCATCACAATGCACCACACACTTGTCATCAAAATGCTCCATGACCATTGTCATCACAAAGCTCCATGGCCCTTGGCATCACAATGCTCCATGTCATTGTCATCACAATGCTCCATGAACACTCTCATCATATGGCTCCATGCCCTTGTCATCACAAAGCACCATGACACTTGTCATCACAATGCTCGATGCCTTTCCCATCACAATGATCCATGCCTTTGTCATTTCATTCCTCCATGACCCATGTATCACAGTGTTCCGTGCCCTTGTCATCACAATGCTCCATGCCCACTCTCATCACAATAATCCATGAAACATTTCAGACCAATGCTCAATGCCCTTCTCATCACAATGCTCCATTATCTCTGTCATAAAAATGCTTCATGACCCTTGCCTTCACAATGTTCCACGGCCTTGTCATCACAAGGCTCCATGACCCTTGTCATCACAATGCTCCAAAACACCTGTAATCACAATGCTCCATGTCATTGTCATCACAATGACCGATGAACCATCTCATCACATTGCTCCATGCCCTTGTCATCAAAAGCTCCATGACACTTGTCATCACAATGGTCGATGCCGTTCTCATCACAATGCTCAATGCCCTTGTCATTACAATCCTCCATGACCCATGTATCACAGTGTACCGTGCCCTTGTCATCACAATGCTCCATGCCCACTCTCATCACAATAATCCATGAAATATTTCAGACCCATGCTCAATGCCCTTCTCATCACAATGCTCCATTACCTATGTCATAAAAATGCTCCATGACCCCTGCCATCAAAATGTTCCACGGCCTTGTTATCATAAGGCTCCATGGCCCTTTTCATCACAATGCTCCAAAACCCCTGTAATCACAATGCTCCATGCCCTTGTCATCACAATGCTCCATGACCTTTCTCATCACAATTCTCAATACACTTGTCATCACAATACTCCATTACCATTGTCATCACTATCCTCCATGAACCTTGGGATCACATTGCTTCATGCCCTTGTCATCACAATGCTACATGCTCCTTGAAATCAAAATGATCCATGACCCCTGTCATCACAATGCTCCAAACACTTGGAATCACAATGTTTCATAACACTTGTCATCACAACGCTCCATGATGCCTGCCATCACAATACTCCATGCCCTTTTCATCACAATGCTCTATGACCTTTGTCATCACAATTCTCAATACACTTGTCATCACAGTGCTCCCTGGCACTTGTCGTCAGAATGCTCCTTGAACCCTGTCACGAAAAGGCTGCATGCATTTTTCATCACAAAGCCCCATGCCGTTTTCATGACAATGCTCCATGCCATTGTCATCAAAATACTCCACAAGCTTGTCATCAGAATGCTCCATGACTCTTGCCATCACAATTCTCCATGCACTTGTCAGCACAATGCTCCCTGAACATTGTCATCACTATGCTCCAAGCCATTGTCATCAAAATGCTCCATTACTTTTGCCATCAGAATCATCCATGACAATTTGCATCACAATGCTCCATGCCATTGTCATCACAATGGGCCAATACATATGTCATCACAATGCTCCGTGACACCACATTTCTCAATACTGCATGACCTGGTCATCACAATGCTCCATGCCCTTCTCATCACAATGCTCCATTACCTCTGTCATCACAATGCTCCAAGACCCCTGTAATCACAAAGCTCCATGCCCTTGTCATCACAAAGCTCCATGACGCATGTCATCAGAATGTTCCATGGCCTTCTCCACACAAGGCTCCATGCCCTTGTCATCATAATGCTCCAAGACCCATGTAATCACAATGCTCCATGCCCCTTTTCATCAGAATGCTCCATGAGAATTGTCATCACAAGTCTCCATGGTCATCTCATCACAATGCTCCAGGACCTTGTTATAACCATGCTCCATTCCCTAGTGATCACAATGCTCCATGACACCTGTCATCACAGTAATCCATGAACATTTTCAGCCCAATGCCCCATGACCTTCTCATCAAAATGCTCCAAGACCAATATCATCACAATGCTCCATGATCACTGTCATCACAACACTCAATGACACCTGAGAACACAATGATCTGGGACTCTTGTCATCACAATGCTCCATTCCCTAGTCATCACAATGCTCCATGACCCCTGTCATCACAATACTCCAGGAACATTTTCAGCCCAATTCTCCATGACCCTTGTCATCACAGTGATCCATGCCCTTGTCATCCTAATGCTCCATGACCCCTGTATTCACAATGCTCCGTGACGATTGTCATCACAGTGCTCCATGACACATGTCATCACAGTGCTGTATGCCATTCTCAGCACAATGCTCCATGCCCTTTTCATCACAATGCTCCATGACCCCTCTCATCACAATGCTCCGTGACTCCAGTCATCACAATTCTTCAAAACATTTGTCATCACAATGTTCGATATCCATGTCATCACAAGGCTCTGTGACTTTTGTAAACACAATGCTCCATGAACTTTTCATCACAATGCTCTGTGACACTTGTCATCACAATGCTCCATGCCTTTGTCAGAAAAATGCTCCATGACCCTTGTCATCACAATGTGCGACACACTTTCATCCCAAAGGTCCACAAATTTGTCATCGCAATGCTCCATAAACCTTGAAATCACAATGCTCCATTCCCTTCTCATCACAATGCTCCATTACCCCGGTTATAACAATGCTCCATTACCACTGCCATCACAATGTTCCACGGCCTTGTCTTCACAAGGCTCCATGACACTTGTCATCACAATGCACCAAGACTCCTGTAAGCACAATGCTCCATGCCCTTATCATCACAAAGCTCCATGACACATTTCATCAGAATGTTCCTTGTCCTTCTCCACACAATGCTCCATGCCCTTGTCATCAAAATGCTCCAAGACCCCTGTAATCACAGTGCTCCATGCCCCTTTTCATCTCAATGCTCCATGAACCCTCTCATCACAATGCATCATGCCAATCATCATAATGCTTCCGGCTATTGTCAGCACAATGAAATCAAAATTCTCCATGACCTCTGTCATCACAATGCTACATGACCCCTGTCATCACAATACTCCATGAACATTTTCAGTCAAATGCTCCATGAACTTTGTCATCAAAATGATCTTTGCCCTTGTCATCCCAATGCTACATGACGCCTGTATTCACAATGCTCCGTGACGCTTGTTATCACAGTGCGCCATGACACTTGTCATCACAATGCTCCATGCCTTTGTCAGCAAAATGCTACATGACCTTGTCATTATAATGCTCTATGTGCTTGTCATCACAATACTCCATTACCGTTGTCATCACAATCCTCCATGAACCTTGGGATCACATTGCTTCATGCCCTTGTCATCACAATGCTCCATGCTCCTTGAAATCAAAATGATCCATGACCTCTGTCATCACAATGCTCCAAACACTTGTGATCACAATGTTCCATAACACTTGTCATCACAATGCTCCATGATGCCTGTCATCACAATACTCCATGCCCTTTTCATCACAATGCTCCATCACCTTTGTCATCACAATTCTCAATACACTTGTCATCACAATGCTTCCTGATACTTGTCATCAGAATGCTCCTTGAAACCTGATTCGAAAAGGCTCCATGACTTTTTCATCAGTATGCCCCATGCCGTTTTCATCACAATGCTCCATGCCATTGCCATCAAAATACTCCACAAGCTTGTCATCAGAATGCTCCATGACCATTGTCATCACAATTCTCCATGCACTTGTCAGCACAATGCTCCCTGACCCTTGTCATCACAATGCTCCAAGCCATTGTCATCACAATGCTCCATTACCTTTGTCATCAGAATCCTCCATGACACTTGGCATAACAATGCTCCATGCTATTTTCATCACAATGGGCCATTACATATGTCATCACAATGCTCCCTGACACCTGTCTTCCCAATAATGCATGACCTGGTCATCACAATGCTCCATGCCGTTGTCATCACAATGCGCCATTCCAACTATCATCGCAATAATCCATGAAACTTATTAGACCAATATTCCATGCCCTTGTCATCACAATACTCCATGCCCTTGTTATCACAATGCTCCATGACCCTTGTCATCACAATGCTCCGTGACTCCAGTTATCACAGTGCTTCATGACCTTTGTCATCACAATGGTCCATGGCCTCGTCATCAACAGTCTCTGTGACCTTTTTAACCACAATGCTCCATGAACTTTTCATCACAATGCTCTTTGACCTTTGTCATCACAATGCTCTATGCCTTTCTCAGCACAATGCTCCATGACCCTTGTCATCACAATGCTCCATGCGCTTGTCAGCACAATGCTCCATGACACATGTCATCCCAATGCACCATGCGCTTGTCATCACAGTACTCCAAAATCTTGACATAACAATGCTCCATGAACCTTTTCATCACAATACTCCATGGACTTCTCACCAAAATGCTCTCTCACCACTGATGTCACAATGTTCCCTCACCCCTGTCATCAAAATGTGCCATGACTCCTATCATCACAATGCTACATGCACTTATCATCACAATGTTCGATGACCCCTGGCATCACAATGTTCCATAACCACTGTCATCAAAATGTTCCTTGACACTTTTCATCAAATTGCTCCATGACCCTGTCATCACAATGCTCCCTACACTTCTCATCACAATGCACAACGCCCTTGTCATCAAAATGCTCCATGACCTTTGTCATCACAAAGATCAATAACCCTTGTCATCACAATGCTCCATGTCATTGTCATCACAATGCTCCATTAAGGTTCTCATCACATTGCTTCATGTCCATGTCATCACAAACCTCCATGACACATATCATCAGAATGCTCCATGGCCTTCTCATCACAATGCTCCTTGCCCTGCCATCACAATGCTCCATTATCCCTGTCATACCCATGATCCATGACACCTGCCATCACGATGTTCCATGGCCTTGTCATCACAAGGCTCCATGACCCTTCTCATCACAATGCTCCAAGAACCCTGTAACCACAATGATCCATGCCCATTTTCATCTCAATGTTTCATGAACCCTGTCATCACAATGCACCATGACCATCATCATAATGCTTCATGCTATTGTCATCACAATGAAATCAAAATGCTCCATGATCTCTGTCATAACAATGCTCCAAACGCTTGTGATCACAATATTCCAAAACACTTGTCATCACAATGCACCATGACGCTTGTCATCACAATTATCCATGGTCTTCTCATCACAATGCTCCATGACCTTTGTCATCACGATGCTCAATACACTTGTCATCAAAATGCTCCCTGACACTTGTTGTCTGTATGCTCCTTGAACCCTGTCATGACAAGGCTCCATGCTTTTTCATCACAATGCTCCAAGACCCATGTAATCACAATGCTCAATGCCCTTGTCATCACAAAGCTAAAGGACGCATGTCTTCAGAATGCTCTTGGCCTTCTCCTAACAATGCTCCATGCACATGTCATCACAATGTTCCAAGACGCCTGTAATCACAATGGTGCATGTCCATTTTCATCAGTATGCTCCATGAGATTTGTCATCACAAGGCTCCATGTTTTTCTCATCACAATGCTCCAGGACATTGTCATCACAATGCTTCACGACCTTGTCCTGAAAACTCTCAATGGCCCTTGTCATCATAATGCTCCAAGCCCTAGTCATCACAGTGATCCATTATATTTGTCAACACAATCCTCCATTACATTTGGCATCACGAGGCTCCCTGCTATTGTCATCGAATTGGACCATGACATATGTCATCACAATGCTCCCTGACAACTATCTTCACAATACTCCATGACCTTCTCATCACAATGATCCATGCCCTTGTCATCACAATGCACCATGTCCACTGTCCTCACAATAATCTATGAAAGTTGTCAGAGGAATGCTCCATGCCCCTGTCATCACAATGCTCCATGCCCTTGTCATCACAATGCACCATGACCCCTGTCATCACAATGCTCCGTGACTCCAGTCATCACAATGCTTCATAACATTTGTCATCACAATGCTCCATGTCCGCATCATCACAAGGCTCTGTGTCGTTTGTAACCACAATGCTCCATGAATATTTCATCACAATACTCCGTGACCCTTGTCATCACAATGCTCCATGCCTTTGTCAAAAAAATGCTCCATGACCCTTTTCATCACAATTTGCCACGCACTTTTCATCACAACGGTCCACAATTTTATCATTGCAATGCTCCATAAAACTTGTAATCACAATGCTCCATGCCCTTCTCATCACAATGCTCCATTACCCCTGTCATAACAGTGCTCCATGACGCCATCCATCACGATGTTCCATGGCCTTGTAATCACAAGGCTCCTTGACACTTGTCATCACAATGCTCCAAGACCCCTGTAATCACAATGCTCCATGCCCTTGTCATCACAAAGCACCATGACACATGTCATCAGAATGCTCCATGGCCTTCTCATTAAATGCTCCATGCCATAGTCATCTCAGTGCTCCAAGACCCCTGTAATCACAATGCTCCATGCCCCTTTTCATCTCCATGCTCCATGAACCCTGTCATCACAATGCATCATGCCCATCATCATATTGCTTCCGGCTATTGTCAGCACAATGAAATCAAAATTCTCCTTGACCTCTGTCAGCACAATGCTCCATGTCCCCTGTCATCACAATACTCCATGAACATTTTCAGCCCACTGCTCCATGACACTTGTCATCACAATGATCCATGCCCTTGTCATCCTAATGCTCCATGTCCCCTGTATTCACAATGCTCCGTGACACTTGTCATCACAGTGCTCCATGACACATGTCATCACAATGCTCCATGACTTTGTCAGCAAAATGCTACATGACCCTGTCATTATAATTCTCTATGTGCTTGTCATCAAAATACTCCATTTCCATTGTCATCACAATCCTCCATGAACCTTGGGATCACATTGCTTCATGCCCTTGTCATCACAATGCTCCATGCTCCTTGAAATCAAAATGATCCATGACCTCTGTCATCACAATGCTCCAAACCATTGTGATCCCAAAGTTCCATAACACTTGTCATCACAATGCTCCATGATGACTGTCATCACAAGATTCCATGCCCTTTTCATCACAATGCTCCATGACCTTTGTCTTCACAATGCTCAGTACACTTGTCATCAAAATGCTCCCTGACTCTTGTCATCAGAATGCTCCTTGAACCCTGTCACGAAAAGGCTCCATGCCATTTTCATCACAATGCCCCATGCCGTTTTCATCACAATGCTCCGTGACCATTGTTATCAAAATGCTCCATGCCTTTCTTTGAAAAATATTCCATGACCCTTCTCATCACAATGTGCCATTCGATTTTCATTGCAATGCTCCATAAACCTTGTAATCACAATGCTCCATACACTTCTCATCAAAATGCTCTCTCACCAGAGATATCACAGTGTTTCATCACTAGTCGTCACAATACTCCCTCACCCCAGTAATCACAATGTTCCAAGACCCCTGTAATCAGAATGCTCCATGCCCCTTTTCATCAGTATGCTCCATGAGACCTGTCATCACAAGGCTCCATGCCTTTTTCATCACAATGCCCCATGACGTTTTCATCACAATGCTCCATGCCATTGTCATCAAAATACTCCACAAGCTTGTCACCAGAATGCTCCATGACCCCTCTCATCACAATTCTCCATGCACTTGTCAACACAATGCTCCTTGACTCTTGTCATCGCAATGCTCCAAGCCATTGTCATTACAATGCTCTATTAACTTTGTCATCAGAATCCTCCATGACACTTGGCATCACAATGCTCCATGCCATCGTCATCACATTGGGCCATTACATATGTCATCACAATGCTCCCTGACACCTGTCTTCACAATACTGCATGACCTGGTCATCACAATGCTCCATGCCCTTGTCATCACAATGCGCCATTCCAACTGTCATCGCAATAATCCATGAAACTTATTAGACCAATGCTCCATGCCCTTGTCATCACAATGCTCCACAACCACTGTAAACACAATGTTCCATGCCACGTTTCATCTCAATGCTCCATGATCCCTGTCATCACAATGCACCATGCCCATCATCATAATGCTTCAGGCTATTGTCATCACAATGAACTCAATATTCTCCATGACCTCTATCATCATAATGCTCCAAACCCTTGTGATCACAATGTTCCATAACACTTATCATCACAACACCCCCTGATGCTCATCATCACAATTATCCATGGTCTTCTCATCACAATGCTCCATGATCTTTGTCATCACAATGCTCAATACACATGTCATCACAATGCTCCCTGACACTTGTCATCAGTATGCTCCTTGTACCCTCTCACGAAAAGGCTCCATGCCTTTGTCATCAAAATAATCCATCCCCTTGTCATCACAATGCTGCAAGACCCCTGTAATCAAAATGCTACATGACCCTTTTCATCAGAATGCTCCATGAGTATTGTCATCACAAGTCTCCATGGTCTTCTCATCACAATGCTCCAGGAACTTGTCATCACAATGCTCAATACACTTGTTATCACAATGCTCCCTGACACTTGTCATCAGTATGCTCCATTCACCCTGTCATGACACGTCTCCATGCCTTTTTCATCACAATGATCCATGCCATTTTAATCACAATGCTCCAAGACCCCTGTAATCACAATGCTCCATGCCCTTGTCATCATAATGCTCAATGATGCATGTCATCAGAATGCTCCATGGCCTTCTCATCACAATGCTCCATGCCCTTGTCATCACAATGCTCCAAGACCCCTGTAATCACAATGATCCAT
Source organism: Mesoplodon mirus (assembly GCF_964341445.2). Classification (NCBI taxonomy): domain Eukaryota; kingdom Metazoa; phylum Chordata; class Mammalia; order Artiodactyla; family Ziphiidae; genus Mesoplodon; species Mesoplodon mirus. The sequence goes on from NW_028295604.1 coordinate 27,990, forward strand.
GTCCCTTTTCATCAAAATGCTCCATGAGACTTGTCATCACAAGTCTCCATTGTCTTCTCATCAAAGTGCTCCAGGAAATTGTCATCAAAATGCTCCGTGTTCCCTGTCATCACAATACTCCATGAACATTTTCAGCCCAATGCTCCATGACCCTTGTCATCACAATCATCCATGCCCTTGTCATCCCAATGCTCCATGACCCCTGTATTCACAATGCTCCGTGACGCTTGTCATCACAGGGCTCCATGACACCTGTCATCACAATGCTCCATGCCTTTGTCAGCAAAATACTATCTGACTTTGTCATTGCAATGCTGTATGCGCTTGTCATCACAATACTCCATTCCCATTGTCATCACAGTCCTCCATGAACCTTGGGATCACATTGCTTCATGCCCCTGTCATCACAATGCTCCATGCTCCTTGAAATCTAAATGATCCATGACCTCTGTCATCACAATGCTCCAAACCCTTGTGATCACAATGTTCCATAGCACTTGTCATCACAATGCTCTAAGATGCCTGTCATCACATTACTCCATGCCTTTTTCATCACAATGCTCCATGACCTTTGTCATAACAATTCTCAATACACTTGTCATCACAATGCTCCCTGACACTTGTCTTCAGAATGCTCCTTGAACCCTTTGACGAAAATGCTCCATGCCTTTTTCATCACAATGCCCATGCCGTTTTCATCACAATGATCCATGCCATTGTCATCAAAATACTCCACAAGCTTAACATCAGAATGCTCCATGACCCTTGTCATCACAATTCTCCATGCACTTGTCAGCACAATGCTCCCTGACCCTTGTCATCACAATGCTCCAAGCCATTGTCATCACAATGCTCCATTTCCATTGTCATCAGAATCCTCCATGACACTTGGCATCACAATGCTTCATGCAATTGTCATCACAATGGCCCATTACATATGTCATCACAATGCTCCCTGACACCTGTCTTCACAATACTGCATGACCTGGTCATCACAATGCTCCATGCCCTTGTCATCACAATGCGCCATTCCACATGCCATCGCAATAATCCATGAAACATATTAGACCAATGTTCCCTGCCCTTGTCATCACAATGCTCCATGCCCTTGTTATCACAATGCTCCATGACCCCTGTCAGCACAATGCTCCATGAATCGATTCATCACAATGCTTCATGACCTTTGTCATCACAATGGTCCATGCCCTCGTCATCCACTGTCTCTGTGACATATTTAACCACATTGCTCCATAAAATTTTCATCACAATGCTCTTTGACCCTTGTCATCACAATGCTCTATGCCTTCCTCAGCACAATGCTCCATGACCCTTGTCATCACAGTGCTCCATGCGCTTGTCAGCACAATGCACCATGACCCATGTCATCACAATGCACCCTGCGCTTGTCATCACAGTGCTCCACAATCTTGTCACCACAATGCTCCATAAAACTTGTCATCACAATTTTCCATGCACTTCTCATCAAAATGCTCTCTCACCACAGATATCACAATGTTACATCACTATTCATCACAATACTCCCTCACCACTGTCATCACAATGTTCCATGACTCCTGTCTTTGCAATGCTACATGCACTTATCATCACAAAGTTCGATGACCCCTGACATCACAATGTTCCATAACCCCTGTCATCAAAATATTCCATTACAATTTTCATCAAATTGCTCTATGACCCTGTCATCACAATGCTCCCTGCCCTTCTCATCACATTGCACCACCCCTTGTCATCAAATTGCTCCATGACCTTTGTCATCACAAAGCTCCATGACATTTGGCATCTCAATGCTCCATGCCATTGTCATCACAATGCTCCATGAACCCTCTAATCACAATGCTCCATGCCCCTTTGCATCTCAATGCTCCATGAACCCTGTCATCAAAATGCACCATGCCCATCATCATAATGCTTCAGGCTCTTGTCATCACAATGAAATCAAAATATTCGATGATCTATCTCATCACAATGCTCCAAATCCTTGTGATCACAATGTTCTATACCACTTATCATCACAACGCCCCATGACGCTCATCATCACAATTATCCATGCTCTTCTCATCACAGTGCTCCATGACCTTTGTCATCACAATGCTCTATAAACTTGTCATCACAATGCTCCCTGACACTTGTCATCAGTATGCTCCTGGAACCCTGTCATGACAAGGCTGCATACCATTTTCATAACAGTGATCCATGCCAATTTCATCACAATGCTCCAAGACACCAGTAATCACAATGCTCCATGCCCTTGTCATCACAATGCTCCAAGACCCCTGTAATCACAATACTCCATGCTCCTTTTCATCAGAATGCTCCATGAGACTTGTTATTACAAGGCTCCATGGTCTTCTCATCACAATGCTCCGGGAACTTATCACAGTGCTCCATTCCCTTGTCATCACAATGCTCCATGACCCCAGTCCTCACAATACTTCCTGAATATTTTCAGTCCAATTCTCCAGGAACTTCTCATCACAATTCTTCATGATCCCTATCATCACAATGCTCCATGACCACTGTCATCACAATGCTCCATGACCCCTGACAACACAGTGATCCGGGACTCTTGTCATCACAATGCGCCATTCCCTAGTCATCACAATGCTCCATGAACATTTTCAGCCCAATGCTCCATGACACTTGTCATCACAATGATCCATGGCCTTGCCATCCCTATGCTCCATGACCCCTGTAATCACAATGATCCGTGATGCTTCTCATCACAGTGCTCCATGACCCTTATCATCACAATGCTCCATGCCTGTGTCAGCAAAATGCTACATGACCTTGTCATCACAATGCTCCATTTGCTTGTCATCACAATACTCCATTACCATTGTCATCACAATCCTCCATGAACCTTGGGATCACATTGCTTCATGCCCTTGTCATCACAATGCTACATGCTCCTTGAAAACAAAATTATCCATGAATTCTATCATCACAATGCTCCAAACCCTTGTGATCACAATGTTCCATAACACTTGTCATCACAACGCTCCATGATGCCTGTCATCACAATACTCCATGCCCTTTTCGTCAAAATGCTCCATGATCTTTTTCATCACCATTCTCAATACACTTGTCATCACAATGTTCCCTGACACTTGTCGTCAGAATATTCCTTGAAACCTGTCATGAAATGGCTTCATGCCTTTTTTATCACAATGCTCCATGCCCTTTTCATCGCAATGCTCCATGCCATTGTCGTCACAACACTCCACAAGCTTGTCATCAGAATGCTCCATGACACTTGTCATCACAATGCTCCATGGCCACTGTCATCACAATGCTCCATACCCCTTGTCATTACTGTGCTCCATGACGCTCGTCATCACAATTATCCATGGTTTTCTCATCACAATTCTCCACGCCCTTGTCATCAAAATGCTCCATGACCCTTGTCATCACAATGCTCCATGGCCACTCTCATCACAATGCTCCATTCCCCTTGTCATTACAGTGCTCCATGACGCTCGTCATCACAATTATCCATGGTCTTCTCATCACAAAGCTCCACGGTCTTGCCATCACAATGCTCCATGCCCTGGTCATCACAATGCTCCATGTCCCCTGTCATCACAATTCTCCTCGTTCTTGGCATCACTATGCTCCATGACACTTCTCATCACCGTGTTACATGATTTGTCATCACAATTCTGTATGCACTTTTCATCACAATGCTCCATGACCCCTGTCATAGGAAGCTCCATGTGCTTCTCATCACAATGCTTCATGAACTTGTCATCAAAATTCTCAATGGTCCTTGTCATCACAATGCTCCATGCCCTTGTCATCACAATGCTCCATGTCCATTGTCATCACAATGCTCCAAGCGCTTGTCATCACAATGCTCCATTACATTTGTCATCACAATCCTCCATGACACTTGGCATCACAATATTCCATTCCATTGTCATCGCAATGGACCATGACATATGTCATCACAATGCTCCCTGAGACCTGTCTTCAAAATACTCCATGACCTTCTCATCACAATGCTCCATGCCTTTGTCATCACATTGCACCATGCCCACTTTCATCACAATATTCCACGAAACATGTCAGGCCAATGCTCCATGCCCCTGTCATCACAATGCTCATTGCCTTTTCATCACAAAGCTCTATGACCCCTGTCATCACAATGCTCCGTGACTCCAGTCATCACAATGCTTCATGACCTTTGTCATCACAATGGTCCATGCCATCGTCATCACTAGGCTCTGTGCCCTTTGTCACTAAAATATTCCATGAAATTTTCATCACAATGCTCGTTGACCATTGTCATCACATTGCTCCATGGCCCATGTCATCACAATGTGCCATGTGCTTGTCATCACAGTGCTCCACAAGCTTGTCATCACAATGCTCCATAAAACTTGTCCTCACAATGCTCCATGCATTTCTTATCAAAATGCTCTCTCACGAATGATATCAAAATGTTCCCTCACTAGTCATCACAATACACCCACTCCCCTGTCATCACAATGGTCCACAACACTGTCATGAAAATGTTCCATGACTCCTGACATCACAGTGTTCCAAAACCCCTGTCATCAAAATGTTCCATGACACTTTTCATCAAATTGCTCCATGACCCTGTCATCACAATGCTCCCTGCCCATCACAAGAGAATGCACCACACCCTTGTCATCAAAATGCTCCATGACCTTTGTCATCACAAAACTCCATGACCCTTGGCATCACAATGCTCCATGCCATTGTCATCACAAGGCTCCAAAAATCTCTCATCACATTGTTCAAAGCCCTTGTCATCACACGATCCATGATGCATTTCATCACAATGCTCGATGCCATTCTTCTCACAATGCTCCATGCGCTTCTCATTACAATCCTCCATGAACCATGTATCACAGTGTTCCGTGCCCTTGTTATCACAATGCTCCTTGCCCCCTCTCATCACAATAATCCATGAAACATTTCAGACCAATGTTCCATGCCCTTTTCATCACAATGATCCAAGACTCCTGTAATCATAATGCTCCATGCCCCTTTTCATCTCAATGCTCCATGAACGCTGTCATCACAATGCACCAAATGCGCATCATCATAATGCTTCATGCTATTGTCATCACAATGAAATCAAAATGCTCTATGACCTCTGTCATCACAATGCTCCAAATCCTTGTGATCACAATATTCCATAACACCTATCATCAGAGCTCCACATAACGCTCGTCATCACAAGTATCCATGGTCTTCTAATCACAGTGCTCCATGACATTTGTCATCACAGTGCTCAATACCCTTGTCATCACAATGGTCCCTGACACTTGTCATCAGTATGCTCCTTGAACCCTGTCATGACAAGGCTCCATGCCTTTTTCATCACAATGTTACATGCCCTTTCCCTCACAGTGCTCCAAGGCCCCTGTAATCACAATGTTCCATGCCCTTGTCTTCACAAAGCTCCATGATGCATGTCATCAGAACGCTCCATGACATTCTCATCCCATTGTTCACTGCCCTTGTCATCACTATGCTCCAAGAGCCCTGAAATCACAATGTTCCATGCCCTTGTCTTCACAAAGCTCCATGATGCATGTCATCAGAACGCTCCATGACATTCGCATCCCAATGTTCCATGCCCTTGTCATCACAATGCTCATTGCCTTTTCATCACAATGCTCCTTGACCCCTGTCATCACAATACTCCATGAACATTTTCAGCCCAATGCTCCATGACGTTCTCATCACAATGTTCCATGACCTCTGTCATCACAATGTTCCATGACCACTGATATCACAACGCTCCATGAACCCTGACAACACAATGATCTGGGAACCTTGTCATCAAAATGCTCCATGCCCTTGTCATTCCAATGCTCCATGAACCCTGTAATCACAATGCTCCATGACGCTTGTCATCACAGTGCTCCATGAACCTTGTCATCACAATGTCTTTGACAGCAAAATGATACATAATCTTGTCATCACAATGCTCCATGCGCTTGTCATCACAATCCTCCATGACCCTTGGGATCATATTGCTTTATGCCCTTGTCACCTCTATCTTGCCTTTCTGGTTTTTACAGATTTTCAGGTGTCCTTTTTGAATGGTGGGAAGTGACAATTCTTTGTAGTGTGGATTTGCATTGCGCGCTTGCTTGACTGGCCAAAAAGGGCCTATGCCTTTTCTCCTGAATATATTCAGGAGAAAATTCATATGCTGTTTTTGGCCAAGTGCATCATTCTCGAAGTTGTGATGCCTTTCCTGTGCTTTAAAGGCGATTCCAATTTACCTCTTGAAATATGTTTTGTGCAATTCTGCCTCATTTTCAAGTCCGCTTTGTTGCCTTCCCTCAACAGATTTTTGGAAGAGAGTAGTCCTTTATAACTCTGCAGGTTTTTGATTTGCTTTGCCCCTGAGCTCCAATTTTCAAATCCCATTTTTGGGAGCTGACTGCAAATCCACAATTTTGCTTCAGGAACTATACTGGTTCCAGGGGTGGCTATACTGGTTCCCTGTGGGTGGCTGAGGCTTTGGTTAATTCTTCTTCCTGACGGGAATTTAGAGTGACATGTGTCCGTCCAAAGGCTTACATCTACTCTCTGATTTGTTCTCCCTCTTTCCTTTCATCCTCTGCACAATTAGCAAACTGTGCGAACCAGGAGGTTATAGGGGATGACTCTCCTAAGTTGGGAGATTGATAGTAAAGTAGTTGGAATGCCAAACTGTAGCACAAGGAGAGGAAAAAGTAGCAGACTTTCAGAAGCCTTTCGCCATCACAGGGTGTCCATTCTCTAGGTTTCCCATACATGTTATAACTGTAGTGATATTCCCTTCTACCTGGAAATTTGGGACCCATGGAATGGTGGCATGCATTACTACTTTAAAGGGTCTGCATTTTCTCTCCCAATCTCACCAGTCCTCTCAGTCCCAAGTGTGCAGCCTTATGTCTCATCCAGCTGTCTTTGCAGATAGGGTCATTCTAGGTTTCATCATAACCCCTGAAGGAATTGTGTAAGAATTACGCTGTTTTTTGTTTTGTTTTTGAAATTCATTTTTATAATGGGGTTGAGCTGATTTTCACTGACGTGTTTATGCCGGTCTAGACACACTTGATTCCCTTACAGAGGCATATCAGTACATAGGTTTTAAGATTCTTACTAATCAGATATATTCCTCTGTGGGGAATAGGGGTTTTGAGTCCCGTTCACTGAGGAAGGTGTAGGTCTTGTCTATTCTGTATTTGGTTTATGGAATGGTACCTGTGCTAATATCAAACTCTGGTTTTATGCATCACCCCACCTCTCCTTTCCCCTTAAGGAGGCATAAGAGTGTTTTCTAAATGTGAGACGCTGGTCTCTTTCCTAATTCAGTTCATGTGTTGTGATGTTGACATTCCCTCTGTAAGTGATATCTTATGATAAGATTCTTTTTCTGTGTGACTAATTTCCCTTAGAATCATCATACCTAAATCCTCTCATTATGCTGCTACTGGCCTTATGACATTGATTTCACGTCTGAGTGATATTCCATTGTACAAAATTACCACAAGTTCTTTATGCATTTCTCTTTTTCCTGGGATACTTTAGGTGTACCGAAGTTGAGGTTCTTGTATGCAGAGCAGCCCTAAACTTTGGGGTGCCTGTGTCTTGTTGATATTTAGTCTTCCCAAGTTATATGTCCATGAGTTGAAGTCCCCTTTGCTCGGGGGCTTTGTATTTTAGATGTTTTAGGAAACAGCATACACTTCTTCAGAGTAGCTCTTGGATATTTATACCCCACCCATCAGCGTGACTAGTCTCCCTGTTTTCCATGGCCTCTCCTGCATTTTTGATTTGTACACATTTTTTGGATGGACTTTCTGAGCAGTGGAAATTGAGACTTCTTTATTGTGCGGATTTGCATTTCCCTCTTGCTTGGTTGGCCAAAAACTCTGTATGTGTTTTTTTCCTGAAGATATTCACGAAACAAACGCATACACCATTTTGCCCAACTGCATCATTTTAGAAATTCTGCTGCTTTTCATATGCTTTAAATGTGAGTACAATCTACCTTTTGAAAAATGTTTCCTGCAATTCTGCCTCTCATTCAGAACCTCTTCGTTGCCTTACCTGAATATATTTTTGGACGTTGGTTATCATTTATATCTTTGCAGGTCTTTGAATTGTCTGCTCCTGAGCTCCATTTTGCAACTCGCATTTTTTGTGAGCTGGCCGCCAAACCATTGGATTGATTCCGGCCCTATTCTGGTTCTGGGGAGGCAGGCTGAGCCTTTGGTTAATTCTTCTTCCTAAAGGGATATTAGAGTGACATGTGCCTGTCAAACTTCCTACAGCTAATCTCTCTCTGGTTCCTCCTCTTCCCATTTATCCTCTTCAAAAATAGCAAACTGTGTGAAACAGGAGGTTAAAGGTGCTGATTCTCCAAGTGGGGAGATTGTTAGTAATGTGGCTGGAATGGCGCACCCCAGCACCAGGAGATCAAAAATGAGGTGCATTTTAGACACCTCTCCTGAGCACACGGTGTACATTCATCTCGGTTTCCCAGGCAGGTTTTCCCTGTCAGAAGATTCCCTTGAAAGTGCAGATTTGGGACCCATGGAATGGGTACCAGGCAGTATTACTTTAAAAGGTCTGTATTTCCTCACCCAGCCTCTCTAACATCTCTCAGCGTGCATAGCTGCCAGCCTTATATATCATCCTGCTGTGGGTCTACATGTGTTCAAATCATGTTACATCGTATCCCTTCATCAAAAGTTGTAAGAATTTTTGTCTGTCTCACTGTTTTTATAAATATTTTTAAATTTATTTTTATATTGGTTACAGCTGATTTTCAAAGCTCTGTTTTTTGCTGCTGTACATCCACTTGATTCATGTACTGTGTGACAACAATAAATTCTTTCTCAGATGCCTACGAGTCATATGTATTATTTTCCAGTGACTTGAGTGGACTGAGTGCAGTTCTTTGAGGTACCGTGTAGGCCTTGCCAGTTATTCAATTTGGTACTTGGAATGGTATATTTGCTAATTTCAACCTCCTGGATAATACCTAACCATTCCCCACCTTTCCCATTTAGCAGCCTTATGTCTATTTTCTACATATTTGACTATGTTTCTGTTTTGTAGTTTATTTCATGTGTAGCCATTTTTGATTCCACCTTTAAGTGACATCTTATGATATGTGTCTTTTTCTTTCTGACATGTGTCACTTAGAATGATCGTATGTAACTCCTCCAGAGTTGTTCCAACTGGCCTTATTTCATTGATTTCTGGATGAGTAATATTCCACTCTACATAAGTACCCCATCTCTTTTATCCATTTGATCCTTCCGGGGACATTTAGGTTATATCCAAGTGGAGGCCCTTTTTAACAGAGAGGTGGTAAACGTTGGAGTGCCTGTTTTCTGTCATTTTTTGTTTTTCCCAAGGTATACGCCCATGAGTGCAAGTGCCCTATGCTCTGCAGCTCAGTTTTCAGATGTTTTAGCAAACACAATACACTTCTCCAGAGTGGCCGTTGGCAAATTACATTTCCACTATCAGCCTCACAGGGCTCCCTTTTCTCCTCACCCTGTCCTGCATTTCTGGTGTTTACACTTTATGTGGATGGCCCTTCTGACTGATGTGAAGTGATGCATTTTGTAGTATTGATTTCCAGTGCCCACCTGTTTGGTTGGATAAAAAGTGTGTATGGCCTTTACTTGAATATATTCAGAAAAAAATGCATACGCCCTTTTGGGCCAAGTGCATCATTGGCGATGTTCAGCCCCTTTTCTTGTGCTTTAATGGGGAGTCCTTTCTACCTCTTCAAATCTGTTTCCTGCCACTCTCCCTTGCTTACAAGTCATTTTCTGTTACTTACCTCAAGACATTTTTCGACAATAGATATTTTCAACTCTGCAGTTTCATGAATTTTATTGCCCCCGAGTTCCATTTTTCAACTTGTGTTTTTGGAAACTGGACACAAAACAGCGGGATTTCCTCTAGCCCTATTCTGTTTCCATGGGCAATTATAGCCTTTGATGAATTTGTCTTCCAGATAGGAAATTAGAGTGGCATTTGCCTGTCTGAACAACTAAGACTTGTCTCTAAATTTTTCTCATCCTTCCGCTTCATCCTCTGGACAAATTCCAAACTGTGTGCAACAGGATGTTGACGGTGCCGATATCCCCAAGTAAGGAGATTGTCAGGAAAGATGCTGGAGGGGTGAACCCATGCACCAGGCGATGAGGAGATGAGGTGCCTTTTCCAAACTCTTTCCGATCAAACGGTGTACCATCCTCTAGGTGTGACAGGCATGTTTTAGCTGTAGGAAGGGTCCCGTGCATGGAAGGAGAACACCAGGGATTTTTCCAAATCAGTGCCTCCCCGAACCCCAAACTGGGGAATTTTTAAGCTACGGCTACACGTATGTCCATTAAGGGCCTTGGGAAATAGGCAGAGCCCAAACTTTAGATGATTGAAATCTTCAGGTTCAGAAGCGCTCACCATCGGCCTTGCTTAGCTTACATTTTATCTGTCATTGATAGATGATGTCAATAAAAATATCGATTCTTTTTCAGATTATTTCCCCTTATAGGTTATTGCAAAATATTCAGTGTAGTTCCCTGTGCTATACAGTAGTTCCTTGTTGATGATCTATTTTATACATAGCAGTGTGTATGTGTTAATCCCAAACTGTTAATTTATCCCTTTTCCGACCTTTCCCGTTTGGTAATAATAAATTATAAGATTTTATACTTCTCAGGAATGGGGGAGCTGAAAGAGAGGTATCCTTTTCAATGGAAAAGCATTCAAAACAAGATTGAAGCTTCAGCCAAGAGTATTCGATATACAACCATGGAAATAAATCACTTCATTTCTCTAATGTTGACCTGACAAATAAGACAGACGTCTTCACTGAACTTGCTTATAGTAAAGTGATGGAATTATCAAATGTAAGTCTTAGAAAAATCTTATTTTACCCGAGCATTATACACTGCTCTATGTTAACTACAGTTTGGCTCACACATCTGTTCATTGAAGTTACAATGTTCTCAATTTCTGTTACTGATCCTCCAGAGTGTACCCCAACAGGAGTCCCCGAGCCCACTGTCATTGGAGCCAACAGATCAAGACTGAGTTTGGTTCAGAAGCAAAGGAAACATTATTTTGAAAACCGAATGGAGAGGTGAGAGCGTGCAATCCCCCACGGGCTGTGGGCTGGGCTACTGTGTAGGGATCCCGGCATCGTCAGTGGGAGTTAGGGGATGGAGCTCTCGAAGGCTGGGTTGGCTGCAGCTCAGGCTCTATGCCGTGGAGTCTGCATGGGACTCCGCTAGCTGAGGTGTCGACCCAGTCATTCTGCACTAGGAAATCGGGTCTGAAGTGCTGGGTGTGGCACCTCTGCATGCGGAACCCTAGGAGCACATGAAATTACACAAAGCACAAAGGAAAAACAGCTTAGACTTTATTTTATTGCCCAGATTCTCTTTTTATCTCCCAGGAATTTTTAATGAACATTGCCAGAGACGAACACCTCCTCTGCATTTTGTTCCATTCCTCATTCTTGGGGTGTTGAGGGTGCAGACCCCTCTTTTGTAACTGCTTTATGCTGTGGTGGCCGCCCTGATAGCTGGGGGAGGGGCAAAACGTCTCCCCACCAGCCTCCAGGTGAGGTTGATTGTTCCAAAGCCTCCTGCCTCACTTCTCGTCCGCCTGAGCACCAGCATTGGAAGTGTTATAGATTCTAATGACCTTTAAGGGTCCAGGAAAGAGATGCGCAAAGATGCTGTGGTGGCAGGTTTCACCCCACCCCACATTTGTTCGCTGACCTTAGGCTGACGGTTTTTGCCAGTCTAGATGCTCTGACCAGTAGTCTGTGCTTTCTTTAATTAGGTCCCTGAATTAATGTACAAACAGCACCATGTGTCAGAGCCCTGCCCGCGCAACAACCAGACACTCCAGGGTCAGTGGTGATCCAGGACCATGACGTCCACTGAGTCAACGGCCTTTAGAAGTAGCCAGCAGTCCAGCCGGTCATATTGGCCACCATCACCACAGTGTCTGTAGGGTTTTCTATGGTGAAAGCGTGATATACTTTTCCCCCGCCAAGCTTATTAGCTCCCCTCTGGGTGCAGTAAATCCTGCAAGCAGTAGTCTGCTCTTTCGGGGCCCAGTCTTGTTGTTTTCTGAGAGAAACTCCAGGTCAAGTGATGGTCACACAAGTCATCTTGGGGGCCCGATGCCCCCATTTGTCTCTCTGGAGGTTGGAGTTGGAAGGCCTCCTCACTCGAGGTCAGTGTGTCCACAGAGCGACCCCTGCAACTTCAGGGCATGATGGGTGGTTAGGATCACGACGTGGGGTCCTTTTCCCTTAGGAGGGAGCTGGCCTTGCGGGCTGCTGTTTTCTAGCTTTTTAGATACCCCAGTATCCTGGCCTGATGAGTTGGTGGGCAAAGCCCCTGGGGACCATAGTTTATCATACCTGAAGGGCATTCTTGTGTTGCTCCATTTCAAGTGGTCCCAGTTTTTGCACTAAGTCTCCAAGGGTGATTAACCATTGACCGGGTATGTAAAGGACAAAGGGTTTAGCTAAATTAGTGAGTTCCTGGGCAAGGATCTGAATTGACTGCTCTTTCCATTCTTGAAAGGCTGCTTCTGGATTCTATTCAAAAGGATCATCATCTTTTCGTGTCAGTGTTTCATGTAGAGGCCCAGCTATTAGACTGTAGTTAGGGATCCAGATGCAGAAAACCTTGGCCTCCCCAGGAACCCCTAAGCTGTCTTCTAGATTTAGAAGAGGTAAGGCTGCAAATGGCTTCTTCCCTATCCTGGGATGCGTTTCTCCGAATATCTGTGAGAATGAAGCCCAGGCATGTCACCTGAGCCTGGGATATTTGAGCCTTTTTCTTGGACACCTTCTATCCTTTCTTGGCGAGGTAGTTCAGAGGCGTCTTTAGTAGGCCTGGCGATCAGAATGTCATCTGCATATTGAAGGAGGGTTCCCTTTTACAGAGGTAGAACTTTTAGGTCTTTAGAGGACATTTCCCCAATGATGGTGTGGGGATTTTTGAACCATTGGGGCAGGACGGCCCAGCATTATTGCTTGTGTTGCATGTTGTGTCCTGCCACTCACAAGCCAAAAATTCTTGTGACTCTGATATGAATGGAATACAGAAGAAGGCATCATTGAAGTGTAATACAGAATGCCATGGCCTGGTGGATGGTAGAATGAGCAGCAGGGTGTAGGAAATAGGAGCTACTGGATGTATATCCTCGGTGGCTTCACTGACTGTCCTGATATCCTTTACCAGGTCTCCAGCAGCCCATGGGGCTCTCGTGGTCAGGCCAATCCCAGGATATGGAGCTCACCTGGGCTGCATCCCGCACCCCACAGCCCACGGGGCTCTCGTGTTCAAGTCCCTCCCTGGGTACGGAGCTCACCTGTGCAGCTACCCAGCAGCCCATGGGGCTCTCATAGTCAGGCCCTTCCCAGGATACGGAACTCCCCTGGGCAGGTACCCCAGCAGGGCTGGACACACAGGAACTGTGCACATAGCCCACCTTGCAGAGAAACCCCAGCTCACCTGTCGCTCACAGCTGACACAGAACACCTCAGAGCAGGACTTGAACTAACAAACAGCAGCTCTGACAGGTCTGTGACCCTGGCTATCACTCTGTGCAGCCTCTCTCTGCCTGGTCTTCCAGACACTTCCACTGCAGCCAGGGCACCAGGCCTCTGTCTCCACCCACCATCACTCCTCTCCCTGACTCCTGGGTTCCTCTCATTAGGATAGGGTCTTCTTGAAGTTGTTTTCCACTCATGGACCAGATAAAATGATAAGAAAACAAGCCACAGCTGCAGCCCCTTGTCTAGCCTGACTCTCAAGAGCCCACACCTGTTCCTTGGGACTGGCCCGTTTAGCAAGGTTCATTTTCTGCAACTGTGAGCACCTGAGGGGTGAGGATTGGCTGATTTGGGCAGCCTGACACTGCCTGCCAAACCCCCCCACAGGTGTGCCTGGGTTGAGGTCAATATAAACACCTCTCCAGTCAGGAAGAGCCCCTGTAGCTGTGCCTGACGCCATATTCTCTGCCCCATCAGCAGTTTCGGTGCTGGGGTGGTGGGATGGAGTGAGGGGCCGTGGCTTTGTGGGTGGCCCAGTGTGATTTGGGCTCTGCTGGACTTTCTGCAGCAGTTGCCAGGCTGCCACCTGCTAAAGAAGAGAATGTGTCACCCATACCTGCCACTGGAATTTCTCCCCAGGCAGAGGTGAGGAAGTAAAAAAGCAGTGGGGGCCGTGGCAGGAGGGGTATCTCAGGCAGGGAAATGGAAAGATTGCAGAAGAGCATCTGGGGCCAGGACCATCCTGGCTGGCCTGCAGGCACCAAGTCGGCCTGTGTGCTCTTGCTAGTGTGGCTCCACAGCCCTTCCTCTAGGCTTGCAAGTGCTTGTACATATTCAGTTGTTTTACCTGGAAAGAGTGGGAAGAGTTCAGCTGCAGCAGGACTTGGGCTCAGCTCACATTTACTCACAGACGCCTCGACACATTCCCCCAGCTTTGCAATGAGGATGCTCCTTGTGGGGGGGAGCACTGCTGACTGCATGGGAGACGATTTCCCACCTCTGACCAACTTAAGAATTTTTTACCACTGGAGCAAGTGCCCTGATACGATTATCCTTTCTATAACTGGTGAGTTCTGTTTGTTTGTTTTTTTTTTCTATTTTTCTTTTTGGTTCAAGTTAGATTTTATTTATTCCTCTTTTTTTTTTAATTTGGAGATATATACATGGAAATAATGCATTAATATAAAGACGTCTATGTGAAGGGAAAAACTTTTTTTCTGTTTTATTTTACTAAATGTTATTTATTTAGTTTTTTTTAATTTATTTCTTTTATACAGCAAGTTCTTATTAGATATCTATTTCATACATATAAGTGTGCACATGTGAATCCCAGTCTCCCAATTCATCCCACCACCACCCTCACATGGCGTTCCCTCCTTGGTGTCCATATGTTTGTTCTCTACATCTGTGTCTCTATCTCTGCCCTGCACACTGGTTTATCTGTACCATTTTTCTAGGTTCCACATATATGCATTAATATACAATATTTGTTTTTCTCTTTCTGACTTACTTCACTCTGTATGACAGTCTCTAGATCCATCGAGGTCTCTACAAATGACCCAATTTCATTCCTATGTATGGCTGAGTAATATTCCGTTGTATATATGCACCACGTCTTTATCCATTCGTCTGTCTGTGGGCACTTAGGTTGCTTTCATTACCTGTCTATTGTAAATAGTGCTGCAGTGAACATTGTGGTGAATGTGTCTTTTTGATTTATTGTTTTCTCTGGGTATATGCCCAGTAGTGGGATTGCTGGATTATATGGTAATTCTATTTTTAGTTTTTTTAAGGAACCTCCATACTGTTCTCCATAGAGACTGTATCGATTTACATTCCCAACAATAGTGGAAGAAGGTTCCTTTTCTCCACACCCTCTCCAGCATTTGTTGTTTGTAGATTTTCTGGTGATGCCCATTCTAACAGGTGTGACGTGATACCTCATTGTAGTTTCGATTTCCATTTCTCTAATAATTAGTGATGTTCAGCAGATTTTCATGTGCGTACTGGCCATCTCTATGTCTTCTTGGAAGAAATGTCTATTTAGATCTTCCATTTTTGTATTGGATTGTTTGTTTTATTAATATTGAGCTGCATGAGCTGTTTATATATATTGGAGATTAATCATTTGTCCATTGATTCGTTTGCAAATATTTTCTGCCATTCTGAGGGTTGTCTTTTCGTCTTGTTTGTAGTTTCCTTTGCTTGGCAAAAGCTTTTACGTTTCATTAGGTCCCATCTGTTTAGTTTTCTTTTTTATTTCATTACTATAGGAGGTGGATCAAAAAAGATCTTGCTGTGATTTACGTCAGAGTACCCTTCGTAAGTTTTCCTCTCATAGTTTTATACTGTCTGGTCTTACATTAAGGTCTCTAATCCATTTTGAATATATTTTTATGTATGGTGTTGGGGAGTGTTCTAATTTCATTCTTTTACATGTAGCTCTCCATATTTCCCAGCACCAATGATTGAAGAGACTGTCTTATCTCCATTGTATAGTCTTGTCTCCTTTCTCATAGATTCGTTGACCATAGGTGTGTAGGTTTATCCTTGGGGTTTCTTTCCTTTTTTTTTTTTCCTTTTACACATTTATTGGAGTATAATTGCTTTACAATGGAGTGTTCGTTTCTGCTGTATAACAAAGTGAATCAGCTATACATATACAAATATCACCAGATCCCCTCCCTCTTGCATCTCCCTCCCACACTCCATATCCCACCCCTTTATGTGGTCACAAAGCACCGAGCTGATCTCCCTGTTCTATGTGGCTGCTTCCCAGTAACTATCAGTGTTACATTTGGTAATGTATTTATGTCCATGCCACTCTCTCACTTCGTCCCAGCTTACCCATCCCCCTTCCGGTGTCCTCAAGTCCTTTCTCTATGTCTGTGTCCTTAATCCTGTCCTGCCACTAGGTTCTTCAAAATCTTTTTTTTTTCTTCATTAGATTCCATATATCTCTGTTAACATACAGTATTTGTTTTTCCCTTTCAGACTTACTTCACTGTGTAGGACAGATTCTAAGTCCATCCACCTCAGTACAAATAACTCAGTTTTGCTTCTTTTTATGGCTGAGTAATATTCCATTGTATATATGTGCCAGATCTTCTTTATCCATTCATCTGTCGATGGACACTTAGGTTGCTTCCATGTCCTGGCTAATGCAAATAGAGCTGCAATGAACATTTTTGTACATAACTCTTTTTGAATTATGGTTTTCGCAAGGCAAATGCCCAGTAGTTGGATTGTTGTGTCGTATGGTATTTCTATTGTTAGTTATTTAAAGGAACCTCCATACTGTTCTCCCTAGTGCCCATATCAATTTACATTCCCACCCACAGTGCAAGTGTGTTCCCTTTTCTCCAATAAAGTCCTCTCCAGCATTTATTGTTTTGTAGATTTTTTTGATGATTGCCACTCTGACTGCTGTGAGGTGATACCTCAGGGTAGTTTTGATTTGCATTTCTCTAATGATTAGTGATGTTCAGCATTCTTTCATGTGTTTCTTGGTAATCTGTATATCTTCTTTGGATAAATGTCTATTTAGGTCTTCTCTCCATTTTTGGATTGGGTTGTTTGTTTTTGTGATATTGAGCTACATGAGGTGCTTGTAAAGTTTGGAGATTAATCCTTTGTCAATTGCTTCATTTGAAAATATTTTCTCCCATTCTGAGGGTTGTTTTTGCATCTTGTTTATGTTTTCCTGTACTGTGTAAAAGCTTTTAAGTTTCATTAGGTCCCATTTGTTGATTTCTGTTTTTATTTCCATTTCTCTAGGAGGTGGGTCCAAAAGGATCTTGCTGTGATTTATGTCATAGAGTGTTCTGCCTATGGTTTCCTCTAAGTGTTTTATAGTGTCTGGTCTTATATTTAGATCTCTAATCAATTTAGAGTTTATTTTTGTGTATGGTGTTATGGAGTGTTCTAATTTCATTCTTTTATGTGGAGGGGTCCAGTTTTCCCAGCACCAATTACTGAAGAGACTGTCTTTTCTCCATTGTATATCCTTAGCTCCTTTGTCATAGATGAGATAGCCATAGGTATGTAGGTTTATCTCTGGGCTTTCTGTCCTGTTCCATTGATCTGTGTTTATGCCAATCTACATACACTTGATTCCATTATGGAGACATATAAATACATAGGTTTCAAGGTTATTACCAGTCAGATATATTCCTCTTCAGTGAATAGGGTGTTTTGTGTCCAGTTCATTGAGAAAGGAGTAGGTCTTGTCTATTACATATTTGGTATATGGAATGGGATCTGTGCTAATTTCAAACTCTGCTTTTACACATCACCCCACGTCAGCTTTCCCCTTAAGGAGGCATAAGTGTGTTTTCTAAATGTGTAACTCTGTTCTCTTTTGAAATTCAGTTCATGTGTAGCCATGTTTACATTTCCTCTATAAGTGATATATTACAATAAGTTTCTTTTTCTTTGTGGCTCATTGCACTTAGCATCATCGTACCTAAAGTCACTCATTAAGCTGCTATTGGCCTTATGACATTGATTTTATGTCTAAGTGACATTCCATTGCATATAAGTACCACAACATCTATATCTATTTTTTTTTCCTTTCCTGGGATATTTAAAGTGTACTGAAGTCGAGGTTCTTGTAAACAGAGCAGCCCTAAAGTTTGGGCTGGCTGTGTGTTGTGGATTTTTAGTTTTCCCAAAATACACGCCCATGAGTGGAAGTGTGCTATGCTCTGTAGCTCTGTTTTAGAAAACAACATACAGTTCTCCAGAGAGGCTGTGGCAATTTACATCCTGTCCATCGGCGTAACCAGACTCCCTTTTCTCCATGGCCTGTCCTGCATTTGTGGCTTTTACACTATTTGTGGATGGCCCTTTTGACTGGAGGTAAGGGACACTTCTCTGTAGTGTGGATTTGCAATGCATGATGGCTTGCTTGGCTAAAAAGGGCATATGCATTTTTTCCCGAATATATTCAGGAAAATACACATAGTCCCTTTTCAGCCAAGGGCAACATTGTCGAAATTCTGTCGCTTTTCATGTGCTTTAAAGACGACTCCAATCTACCTCTTGAAATCTGTTTCCTTCAATTCTGCCTTGCATTCAAATCCTCTTCACTGCCTTTCCTCAATATATTTCTGGATGATAGTTGTCCTTTATAACTCTGCAAGTTTGTGAATTGCTGTGCCCCTGATTTCCATTTTTCAACTCGCCTCTTTGTGAGATGGCTGCAATACCGCAGGATGGCTTTAGGCCCTAGTCTGGTTCCAGGGCTTCAGGCTGAGCCTTTGGTTAATTATTCTTCCTGATGGGAAACTAGAGTGACATGTGCCCATCCAAACACCTACAGCTAATCTCTCATTTATTTCCCCTCTTCCTGTTCATCCTCTGCACAATTTGCAAACTGTGCATAACTGGAGGGTAAAGGCACTGACACTCCAAGTGGGGAGATTTTGAGTAATGCAGATGGAATGGCGAAGCCGAGCACGACAAAAGGAAAAATGAGGTACCTTTTAGAAACCTTTCCCAATTACACAGTGTACCATCCACTGGGTTTCCCATGCATGTTTTAACTGTAGGAAGATTCCCTTAAACCTGGAGAGTTGGGACCACTAGAATGGGTAGCACACAGTATTGCTCCAAGTGGTGTTCTTTTTTTTTTTTTTTTTTTTTTTTTTTTTTTTTTTTTTTTTTTTTTGCGGTACGCAGGCCTCTCACTGCTGTGGCCTCTCCCGTTGCAGAGCACAGGCTCCGGACGCGCAGGCTCAAGCTCAGCGGCCATGGCTCACGGGCCCAGCCACTCCACGGCATGTGGGATCTTCCCGGACCGGGGCACAAACCCTTGTCCCCTGCATCGGCAGGGGGACATTCAACCACTGCGCCACAAGGGAAGCCCTAAGTGGTGTTCTTTTGTTCACACAACCTCAGAAATCTTGTCAGCCCCAAGTGTCCAGTCTTATGTCTCATCCAGCTGTGGGAGTAAAGGTGGTCAATCTAGCTTGCATCACAGGCCCTGAACGTAATTTTTAAGACTTTCTCTCTGTTTTTGCATTTTGATTTTGAAATTTATTTTTATAAGTGGGTTTAACTGAATTTCAGTGCTGTGTTCATGCCGTTATACACACACATGATTCCTTTATGGAGACATGAGAATACACATGTTTTAAAATACATAGAGTCAGACATATTCCTCTGCAATGAATAGGGGGTGTTGAGTCCAGTTCATTGTGCCGGGAGTAGGTGTTGTCTATTACATACATGGTTTATATAACGATATCTGTGCTAATTTAAAACTGTGGTTTTATGCATCACCCCGCCTCGGCTTCCCTCTTAAGCAGTCAAAAGATGTTTCCTAAATGTGTGACTCTGTTGTGTTTCTCATTCAGTTCATGTGTAGTCATGTGTACATTCCCGCTATGAGTGATATCTTATGATAAGATTAGTTACTCTGTAATCTTTCCTAACTCAGTTCATGTGTAGCCATGTTTACAGGACCATCATAAGTGATATCTTATGATAAGTTTCTTTTTCTGTGTGACTTATTTCACTTAGAATCATCGTACCTGAATCCACTCATTTTGTTGCTACTGGGCTTATGACATTGATTTCATGGCTGAGGGATATTCCATCGTACGTAAGTACCACAATTTTTTGAACAATTTTTAACTTTCCTGGGATATTTAAGGTGTACCCAAGTTGAGGTTCTTGTAAGCAGTGCATCCCTAAATTTTGGGGTGGCTCTGTCTTATTGATTTTCAGTTTTCCCAAGGTATATTCCCTAGACTGGAAGTGCCCTTGGCTATGTAGCTCTGTTGTTTACATGTTTTAGGGAACACAATGCACTCCTCCAGAGAGGCAGTTGCCAACTTACATCCCGCCCAACAGTATAAGAAGCCTCCCTTTTCTCCACGTCCTCTCTTGCCTTTCTGGTTTTTACACATTTTTCCTATGTCCCTTTTGACCGGTGGGAAGGGATATTTCCTTGTACTGCA
Organism: Mesoplodon mirus; assembly: GCF_964341445.2. Classification (NCBI taxonomy): domain Eukaryota; kingdom Metazoa; phylum Chordata; class Mammalia; order Artiodactyla; family Ziphiidae; genus Mesoplodon; species Mesoplodon mirus. The sequence goes on from NW_028295604.1 coordinate 48,555, forward strand.
GATTTGCCTTGCCCGCTTGCTAGCTTGGCCAAAAAGGGCGTATGCATTTTCTCCTGAATATATTCAGGAGAAAACGAATACACCATTTTTGGACAAGTGCATCATTGTCGAAGTTGTGCCCCTCTTCCTGTGCTTGAAAGGTGATTCCAACGTACCTCTTGAAATCTGTTTACTGCGATTCTGCCTCGCTTTCAAGTCCACCTCGTTGCCTTCCTTCAAACAATTTTTGGCCGATAGCTGTCCTTTATTACTCTGCCAGTTTGTGAAGTGCTGTGCCCCTGAGCTCCATTTATCAAATCGTTTTTTGTGAGCTGACCGCAAGTCCAAAATTTCGGTTCAGGACCTATACTGGTTTCCGGCAGCAGGATGAGTCTTTGGTTAATTATTCTTCCTGCCCGGCAATTAGAGTCACATGTGCCCGTCCAAATGCCTAACAGCTACTCTCTCATTGGTTCTCCCTGGTCCCTTTCATCCTCTGCCAAATTGGCAATCTGTGTTATCCAGGAGGTTAAAGGGTCTGTCTCTCCAAGTTGGGAGATTGATAGTAAATCAGTCGGAAAGTCAAACCGGAGAACCAGGAGAGGGACTATTCATTGAGTTTTAGAGACCATTCGTATTCACAGTGTGTCCATTCTCTAGGTTTCCCGTACATGTTATAGCTGTAGTAATATTCCCTTCAACCTGGAGAGTTTGGAACCATGGAATGGAGGCCACGCATTATTGCTTTAAGTGGTCTGTGTTTGCTCACGCAGTCTCACCAAGCCTCTCAGTCCCAAGTGTCCAGCCTTATGCCACATCAAGATGTAGTTGTAGATAGATTCATTCCAGGTATCATCAGAGACCCTGAAGGAATTGTAAAGAATTTCCCTGTTCTTTTGTTTTGTTTTTGAAATTCATTTTTATAGTGGGTTTGAGCTGATTCTCGCTGCCATGTTTATGCCAGTCTAGACATACTTGATTCCCTTATGGAGACATATCAATACATAGGTTTTAAGATTCTTACTAGTCAGATATATTCCTCTGCGGAAAATATGGTGTTTTGAGTCCCTTTCCCCGAGGAAGGTGTAGGTTTTTCTATTCCATAGTTGGTTTTTGGAACAGTACCTGTGCTTATATCAAACTCTGGTTTTATGCATCACCCCACCTCTCCTTCCCCCTTAAGCAGGCATAAGAGTGTATTCTAAGTGTGAGACTCTCTTCTCTTTCCTAACTCAGTTCATGTGTAGCCATGTTTACAGGATCTTAATAAGTAATATCCTATGATAAGCTTCTTTTTCTGTGTGACTTATTTCACTTAGAATCATCGTACCTGAATCCACTCATTTTGCTGCTACTGGTCTTATGACATTGATTTCATGGCTGAGAGATATTCCATCGTACGTAAGTACCACAATTTTTTGAACCATTTTTAACTTTCTTGTGATAATTAACATGGACCCGAGTTGAGGTTCTTGTAAGCAGTGCATCCCTAAATTTTGGGGTGGCTCTGTCTTATTGATTTTCAGTTTTCCCAAGGTATATTCCCTAGACTTGAAGTGCGCTTGGCTATGTAGCTCAGTTGTTTACTTGTTTTAGGGAACACAATGCACTCCTCCAGAGTGGCAGTTGGCAACTTACATTCCGCCCATCAGCATAAAAAAGGCTCCCTGTTCTCCAGGTCCTCTTTTGCCTTTCTGGTTTTTACACATTTTGCCGATTTCTCTTTTGACTGGTGGGGAGTGATACTTCTGTGTACTGCAGATTTGCATTGCCCGCTTGCTGGCTTGGCCAAAAAGGTCGTATGCATTTTCCCCTGATTATATTCAGGAGAAAACACATACACACTTTTGGGCCAAGTGCATCATTGCCGAAGTTGTGCCCCTCTTCCTGTGCTTTACAGGTGATTCCAACGTACCGCTTGAAATAGGTTTCCTGCTTTTCTGCCTCGCTTTCAAGTCCGCCTCGTTGCCTTCCTTCAACAGATTTTTGGACGATAGTTGCCATTTAGTTGTCTGCCAGTTTGTGAATTTCTGTGCCCTTGAGCTCCATTTTTTAACTCGTTTTTTTGTGAGCTGAACGCAAGTCCAAAATTCTGGTTCAGGACCTATACTCCTTCCCGGTGTGTGGCCGAGACATTGGTTAATTCTCCTTGCTCCCGGGATATAAGAGTGACATATGCCCGTCCAAATGCCTAACAGCTACTCTCTCATTGTTTCTCCCTCTTCCCTTTCATCTTCTGCCAAATTGGCAACCTGTGCCAACCAGGAGTTTATAGGTGCTGTCTCTCCAAGTTCGGAGATTGATAGTAAAGCAGTTGGAATGTCAAACCGGAGCACCAGGAGAGGGACTATTCGTTGAGTTTTAGAGACCTTTCGTATTCACAGTGTGTCCATTCTCTAGGTTTCCCGTACATGTTATAGCTGTAGTAATATTCCCTTCAACCTGGAGACATGGTACCCATGGAATGGGGGCCATGCATTATTTCTTTAAAGGGTCTGCATTTTCTCACCCAATCTCAGCAATCCTCTCAGTCCCATTTGTCCAGCCTTATGCCACATCCAGCTGTCATTGTAGATATGGTCATTCCAGGTTTCATCAGAATCCCTGAAGGAATTGTAAAGAATTTCCCCTTTTTTTTTTTGTTTTCCAAATTCCTTTTTATAGTGGGTTTGATCTGATTCTCGCTGCCATGTTTATGCCAGTCTAGACACACTTGATTCCCTTACGGAGACATATCAATACATAGGTTTTAAGATTCTTATTAGTCAGATATATTCCTCTGCACGTAATATGTGTTGTTGCATCCCGTTCACTGAGGAAGTTGTAGGTCTTGCTATTCCGTATTAGGTTTTTGGAATGGTACTTGTTCTAATATTAAACTCTGGTTTTATGCATCACCCCACCTCTCCTTCCCCCTTATGCAGGCATCAGAGTGTTTTCTAAATGTGAGTTTCTGTTCTCTTTCCTAACTCAGTTCATGTGTAGCCATGTTTACAGGATATCTATAAGTGATATCTTATGATAAGTTTCTTTTTCTGTGTGACTTATTTCACTTAGAATCATCGTACCTGAATCCACTCATTTTGCTGCTACTGGTCTTATGACTTTGATTTCATGGCTGAGGGATATTTCATCGGACGTAAGTACCTCAAATTTTTGTACCATTTTTATCTTTCAGGGATATTTAAGGTGCACCCAAATGAGCTTCTTGTAAGCAGTGCAGCCCTAAATATTGTGGTGGCTCTGGCTTATTGATTTTCAGTTTTCCCAAGGTATATTCCCTAGACTGGAAGTGCCCTTGGCTCTGTACCTCTGTTGTTTACTTGTTTTAGGGAACACAATGCACTCCTCCAGAGAGGCAGTTGGCAATTTACATCCCACCCATCAGCATAACCAGGCTCCCTGTTCTCCAGGGCCTGTCTTGCCTTTCTGTATTTTACACATTTTGTGGATGTCCCTTTTGACCGGTAGGAAGTGATACTTCTTTGTAGTGCTGATTTGCATTGCCCACTTGCTTGCTTGTCCAAAAAGGGCATATGCGTTTTCTCCTGTATATATCCACGTGAAACCCCATATGCCCTTTATGGCCATTTCCATAATTTTCGAAGTTGTAATGCTTTTCCTGTGTTTAAAGGCGATTCCATTGTACCTCTTGAAATCTGTTTCATGCCATTCTGCCTCATTTTCCCTTCCGCCTCGTGGCTTTCTCTCAACAGATTTTTGGAAGAGAGTAGTCCTTTATAACTCTGCAGGTTAGTGAATTGCTGTGGCCCTGAGCTCCATTTTTCAACTCGCGTTTTTGTGAGCTGACCGCAAATCAACAGTTTTGCTTCTGGATTTATAATGATTCTGAGGGGGCAGGCTGAGATGTTGGTTAATTCCTCTTTGTGACGGGAAATTATAGTGACATGTGGCTGTCCAAATGCCTACAGCTACTCTCTCATTGGTTCTCTCTCTTCCCTTATATCCTCTGCAGAATTTGCCAACTGTGCGAACCAGGAGGTCATAGGGGCTGACTTTCAAAGTTGGGAGATTGATAGTAAAGCAGTTGGAATGTCAAACTGGAGCACAAGGAGAGAAAAAAGTAGTAGAGTTTTAGAAACCTTTCACCATCAGATGGTTTCCATTCTCTAGGTTCCCATACACGTTATAAATGTAGTGATATTCCCTTCTACCTGGAGAGTTGGGAACCATGTAATGGGTGGCAGGCATTATTGCTTTAAAGGGTCTGCATTTTTTCACCCAATCTCACCAATCCTCTCAGTCCCAAGTGACCAGCCTTATGCCACATCCAGCTGTCATTGTAGATAGGGTCATTCCAAATTTCACCAGAACCCCTGAAGGTATTGTGTAAGAATTTTACTGTTTTTATGTTTTGTTTTGAAATTCAGTTTTATAGTGGGTTTGAGCTGATTCTCACTGCCATGTTTATGTCGTTCTAGACACACTTGGTTCCCTTACAGAGACATATAAATACATAGGTTTTAAAATTCTTACTAGTCAGATATGTTTCTCTGCGGGGAATAGGGATGTTGAGTTCCATTCACTGAGGAAGGAGTAGGGCTTGTCTCTTCTGTTTTTGGACTATGGAACGGTACCTGTGCTAATATCAATCTTATGTTTTGTGCATCTCCCCACCTCTCTTTCCCCTTAAGCAAGCGTTAGAGTGTTTTCTAAATCTGAGACTCTGTTCTCTTCCCTAATTCAGTTCATATGTAGCCATGTTTACATTCCCTTCATAAGTGATACCTTATGTCAGAATGCACCATGGCCGTTCTCATAATAATGCTCCATGACCCCTGTCATCACAATGCACCATGCCCTGGTTATCACAATGCTCCATGTCCCTTGTCATCACAGTTCTCCACGTCCATGTCATCACAATGCTATATGACACTTCTCAGCAATATGTTACATGCTCTTGTCATCACAATTCTCCATCCACTTGACATTGCAATGCTCCATGCACTTGTCATCACAATGCTCCATGCACTTGTCATCACAATGCTCCATGCCCCTGTCATCACAATGCTCCATGACCCATGTCATCACAATGCTCCCTGACACCTGTCATCACAATGCTTCATGCCCCTTGTCATTACAGTGCTCCATGATGCTCGACATCACAATTACCCAAGGTCTTCTCATCACAAAGCTCCATGGCCAATATCATCACAATGATCCATGACCACTGTCATCACAACACTCCATGACACCTGACAACACAATGATTTGGCACTCTTGTCATCAAAATGTTCCATTCCCTAGTCATCACAATGCTCCATGTCATTGTCATCACAGTTCTCCATGAACACTCTCATCACATGGCTCCATGCACTTGTCATCACAACGCTCCATGAGGCCTGTCATCACAATACTCCATGCCCTATTCATCACAATGCTCCATGACCTTTGTCATCACAATTCTCAATACACTTGTCATCACAATGCTCCATTTCCATTGTCATCACAATGCTCCATGTCATTGTCATCACAGTTCTCCATGAACACTCTCATCACATGGCTCCATGCACTTGTCATCACAAAGCTCCATGACACTTGTCATCACAATGCTTGATGCCCTCCTCATCACAGTGCTCCATGCCCTTGTCATTACAATCCTGCATGACCCATGTATCACAGTGTCCCGTGCCCTTGTCATCACAATGATCCATGCCCTCTTCATCACAATGCTCCAAAATCCCTGTAATCACAATGCTCCATGTCCTTGTCACCACAAAACTCCATGACACATGTCATCAGAATGCTCCATGGACTTCTCATCACAATGTTCCATGCCCTCGTCATCACAGTGCACCAAGACCACTGTAATCACGATGCTCCATGCCCCTTTTCATCAGAATGCTCCATGAGACTTGTCATCACAAGACTCCATGGTCTTCTCATCACAGTGCTCCAGGACCTTGTCATCACCATGCTCCATTCCCTTGTCATCACAATGCTCCATGACTCCTGTCATCACAATAAACCATGAAATTTTTCAGCCCAATGCTCCACGACCTACTCATTACAATGCTCCATGGCCAATATCATCACAGTGCTCCATGACCACTGTCATCACAACACTACATGACACCTGACAACACAATGATCCGGGACTCTTGTCATCACAATGCTGCATTCCCTAGTCATCACAATGCTCCATGACCCCTGTCATCACAACACTCCATGAACAATTTCAGCCCAGTGCTCCATGACACTTGTCATCACAATGATGCATGACCTTGTCATCCCAATGCTCCATGACCCCTGTGTTCACAATGATCCGTGACGCTTGTCATCACAGAGCTCCATAACACCTGTCATCACAATGCTCCATGCCTTTGTCAGCAAAATGCTACATGACATTGTCATTACAATGCTCTATGTGCATGTCATCACAATACTCCATTTCCATTGTCATCACAATTCTCCATGAAACTTGGGATCACATTGCTTCATGCCCTTGTCATCACAATGCTCCATGCTCCTTGAAATCAAAATGATCCATGACCTCTGTCATCACAATGCTCCAAAACCTTGTGATCACAGTGTTCCATAACACTTGTCATCACAACGCTCCATGATGCCTGTCATCACAATACTCCATGCCCTTTTCATCACAATGCTCCATGACCTTTGTCATCACAAATCTCAATACACTTGTCATCACAATTCTCCCTGACACTTGTCATCAGAATGCTCCTTAAACCCTGCCACGAAAAGGCTCCATGCCTTTTTCATCACAATGCCCCATTCCGTTTTCATCACAATGCTCCATGTCATTGTCATCAAAATACTCCACAAGCTTGTCATCAGAATGCTCCATGACCCTTGTCATCACAATTCTCCATGCACTTGTCAGCACAATGCTCCCTGACCCTTGTCATCACAATGCTCCAAGCCATTGTCATCAGAATCCTCCATGACACTTGGCATCACAATGCTCCATGCCATTGTCATCCCAATGGGCCATTACATATGTCATCACAATGCTCCCTGACAATTTTCTTAAAAATATTGCATGACCAGGTCATCACAATGCTCCATGCCCTTGTCATCACAATGCACCATTCCAACTGTCATCGCAATAATCCATGAAACTTATTAGACCAATGCTCCAGTCCCTTGTCATCACAATGCTCCATGCCCTTGTTATCACAAATGTCCATGACCCCTGTCATCACACTGCTCCATAACTCCAGTCATCCCAATGCTTCATGACCTTTGTCATCACAGTTTTCCATGCCCTCGTCATCAACAGTCTCTGTGACCTTTTTAAGCACAATGTTCCATGAACTTTTCATCACAATGCTCTTTGACCCTTGTCATCACAATGCTCTATGCCTTTCTCAGCACAATGCTCCATGACCCTTGTCATCACAATGCTCCATTCGCTTGTCAGCACAATGCTCCATGACACATGTCATTACAATGAGCCATGACCCCTGTCATCACAATGCTCCGTGACTCCAGGCATCTCAATGCTTCATAACGTTTGTCATCATAGTGGTCCATGCCCGCGTCATCACAAAGCTCTGTGACCTTTGTAACCGCAATGCTCCACGAACTTTTCATCACAATTCTCTGTGATACTTGCCATCACAATCCTCCATGTCTTTGTCAGAACAATGCTCCATGACCATTGTCTTCACAACATGCCACGCACATTTCATCACAACGGTCCACAACTTTGTCATTGCAATGCTCCATAAACCTTGTAATCAGAATGCTCCATGCCCTTCTCATAAAAATGCTCTCTCAGAAGAGATATCACAGTGTTCCTTCACTAGTCATCATAATACTCCCTCACCCCTGTAATCACAATGATCCATGACACTGTCATCACACTTCTACATCCCCTTATCATCACAATGTTTCATGACAACTGCCATCAAAATCCTCCATGATCCGTTTCATCCCAAAGCTGCAAGACCCCTGACATCTCAATGTTCTATAACCCCTGGCATCAAAATGTTCCATTACAATTTTCATCAAATTGCTGCATGACCCGGTCATCAAAATTCTCCCTGAACTTCTCATCACAATGCACCATGCCCTTGTCATCAAAATGCTCCATGACTTGTCATCACAATGCTCCATGACGTTTGTCATCACAATGCTCAATACACTTGTCATCACAATGCTCCCTGACACTTGTCATCAGAATGCTCCTTGAACCCTGTCACGAATAGGCTCCATGCCTCTTTCAACACAATGCCCCATGCCGTTTTCTTCACAATGCTCCATGCCATTGTCATCAAAATACTCCACAAGCTTGTCATCAGAATGCTCCATGACCCTTGTCATCACAATTCTCAATGCACTTGTCAGCACAATGCTCCCTGACCCTTGTCATCAGAATGCTCCATTACCTTTGTCAACAGAATCCTCCATGACACTTGGCATCACAATTCTCCATGCCATTGTCATCACAATGGGCCATTACATATGTCATCACAATGCTCCCTGACACCTGTCTTCACAATAGTGCATGACCTGGTCATCAGTAGGCTCCATGCCCTTGTCATCACAATGTGCCATTCCAACTGTCATCACAATAATCCATGAAACTTATTAGACCAATGTTCCATGCCCTTGTCATCACAGTGCTCCATGCCCTTGTTATCACAATCCTCCATGACCCCTGTCATCACCATGCTCCGTGACTCCAGTTATCACAATGCTTCATGACCTTTGTCATCACAATGGTCCATGCCCTCGTCATCAACAGTCTCTGTGACCTTTTTAACCACAATGCTCCATGAACTTTTCATCACAATGCTCTTTGAACCTTGTCATCACAATGCTCTATGCCTTTCTCAGCACAATGCTCCATGACGCTTGTCATCACAATGCTCCATGCGCTTGTCAGCACAATGCTCCATGACACATGTCATCACAATGCTCCATGACCCCTGTCATCATAATGGTCCGTGACTCCAGTCATCACAATGCTTCATAACATTTGTCATTACAATGTTCCATGCCCGCGTAATTACAAGGCTCTGTGACCTTTGTAACCACAATGCTCCTTGAACTTTCCATCACAATTCTCTGTGACCCTTGTCTTCACAATGCTCCATATCTTTGTCAGAGCAATGCTACATGACCATTGTCTTCACGATGTGCCACACACATTTCATCACAACGGTCCACAACCTTGTCATTGCAATGCTCCATAAATCTTGTAATCACAATGCTCCATGCACTTCTCATCAAAATGCTCTCTCACGAGAGGTATCACAGTGTTCCATCACAAGTCATCACAATACACCCTCACCCCTGTAATCACAATGTTCCATGACCCTGTCATCACACTGCTACATCCCCTTATCATCACAATGTTCCATGACCCCTGTCATCAAATTGCTCCATGACCCTTTTCATCCCAATGCTCTAAATCCCCTGACATCACAATGTTCTATAACCTCTGGCCATCAAAATATTCCATTACACTTTTCATCAAATTGATGCATGACCTGGTCATCAAAATGCGCCCTGCCCTTCTTATCACAATGAAACATGCCCTTGTCATCAAAATATCCGATTACTTGTCATGACAATGCTCCATGACACTTGGCATCACAATGCTCCATGTCACTGTCATCACAATGCTCCCTGAACCCTCTCATCACATTGCTCGATGTCCTTGTTATCACAAAGCTCCATGACACTTGTCATCACAATGCTCGATGCCCTTCTCATCACAATGCTCCATGCCCTTGTCATTACAATCCAGCATGACCCATGTATCATAGTGTTCCGTACCCTTGTCATTAGAAGGCTCCATGACCACTCTCATCACAATCATCCACGAAATATTTCAGACCAATGTTCCATGCCCTTCTCATCACAATGCTCCATTACCCCTGTCATAACAATCCACCATGACCCCTGCCATCACAATGTTCCACGGCCTAGTCATCACAAGGTTCCATGACACTTGTCATCACAATGCTGAAGACACCTGAAATCACAATGCTCCATGACCTTGTTATCACAAAGCTCCATGACGCATGTCCTCAGAATGTCCCATGGCCTTCTCATCACAATGCTCCATGCCCTTGTCCTCACAATGCTCCAAAACCCCTGTAAACACAATGCTCCATGCCCCTTTTCATCTCAATGCTCCATGAACCCTGTCATCACAATGCACCATGCCCATCATCACAATGCTTCAGGCTATTGTCATCACAATGAAATCAATATTCTCCATGAACTCTGTCATCATAATGCTCCAAACCCTTGTGATCACAATGTTCCATAACACTTATCATCACAACACCCCATGACGCTCATCATCACAATTATCCATGGTCTTCTCATCACAATGCTCCATGATCTTCGTCATCACAATGCTCAATACACTTGTCTTCACAATGCTAACTGACGCTTGTCGTCAGTATACTCCTTGAACCCTGTCATGACAAGGCTCCATGCCTTTTTCATCACAATAATCCGTGCCCTTTTCATCACAATGCTCCAAGACCCCTGTAATCACAATACTCCATGCCCATTTTCATCAGAATGCTCCATGTGAGTTGTCGTCACAAGTCTCCATGGTCTTCTCATCACAATGCTCCAAGACCTTGTCATCACCATGCTCCATTCCCTTGTCATCACAATGCTCCATGACCACTGTCATCACAATAATCCATGAAAATTTTCATCCCAATGCTCCAAGACCTACTCATCACAATGCTCCATGGCCAATATCATCACAATGCTCCATGACCTCTGTCATCACAACACTCCATGAAACCTGACAACACAATGATCCGGGACTCTTGTCATCACATTGGTCCATACCATGGTCATGACAATGCTCCATGAACCCTGTCATCACAACACTCCATGAACATTTTCAGCTCAGTGCTCCATGACCCTTGTCATCACAATGATCCATGCCCTTGTCATCCCAATGCTCCATGACCCCTGTATTCACAATGCTCCGTGACGCTTGTCATCACAGTGCTCCATGACACATGTCATCACAATGCTCCATGCCTTTGTCAGCAAAATGCTACATGACCTTGTCATTACAATGCTCTATGCGCTTGTCATCACAATACTCCATTTTCATTGTCATTACAATACTCCATGAACGTTGGGATCACATTGCTTCATGCCCTTGTCATCAAAATGCTCCCTGCTCCTTGAAATCAAAATGATCCATGACCTCTGTCATCACAATTCTCCAAATACTTGTGATCACAATGTTCCATAACACTTGTCATCACAACGCTCCATGATGCCTGTCATCACAATACTCCATGCCCTTTTCATCACAATGCTCCCTGACCTTTGTCATTACAATTCTCAATGCACTTGTCATCACAGTGCTCCCTGACACTTGTCATCAGAATGCTTCTTGAACCCTGTCACGAAAAGGCTCCATGCCTTTTTCATCACAATGCCCCATGCTGTTTTCATCACAATGCTCCATGCCATTGTCATCAAAATACTCCACAAGCTTGTCATCAGAATGCTCCATGACCCTTGTCATCACAATTTCCATGCACTTTTCAGCACAATGCGCCCTGACCCATGTCATCACAATGCTCCAAGCCATTGTCATCACAATGCTCCATTTCCATTGTCATCAGAATCCTCCATGACACTTGTCATCACAATGCTCCATGCCATTGTCATCACAATGGGCCATTACATATGTCATCACAATGCTCCCTGACACCTGTCTTCAAAATACTGCATGACCTGGTCATCACAATGCTCCATGCCCTTGTCATCACAATGCGCCATTCCAACTGTCATCACAATAATCCATGAAACATATTTGACCAATGTTCCATGCCTTTGTCATCACAATGCTCCATGCCCTTGTTATCACAGTGTTCCATGACCCCTGTCATCACAATGCTCTGTGACTCCAGCCATCACAATGCTTCATGACCTTTATTCATCACAATGGTCCATGCCCTCGTCATCAACAGTCTCTGTGACATTTTTAACCACAATGCTCCATGAAATTTTCATCACAATGCTCTTAGACCCTTGTCATCACAATGCTCTATGCCTTTCTCACCACAATACTCCATGACCCTTGTCATTACTATGCTACATGTGCTTGTCAGCACAACGCTCCATGACACATGTCATCACAATTCACCACGAGCCTGTCATCACAGTGCTCCACAATCTTGTCATCACAATGCTGAAAATATTTGTCATCACAATGCTCCATGCACTTCTCATCAAAATGCTCTCACCATGATATCACAATGCTACATCAGTATTTGTCACAATACTCCCTCACCCCTGTCATCACAATGTTCCATGACTTCTGTCATGAAAATGTTCCATGACACTTTTCATCCAATTGCTCCATGACCCTGTCATCACAATGCTCCCTGCCCTTCTCATCACAATGCACAACGCCCTTGCCATCAAAATGCTCCATGACCTTTGTCATCATAAAGATCCGTGACCCTTGTCATCACAATGCTCCATGTCCTTGTCATCACATTGCTCCATGCCCTGTCTTCACATAGCTCCATGACACAAGTCATCAGAATGCTCCATGGCTTTCTCATCAAAATGCTCCATGCCCTTGCCATCACAGTGCTCCATTACCCATGTCATAATAATGCTGCATGACACCTGCCCCCACGATGTTCCATGGCCTTGTCATCAAAAAGCTCCATGACCCTTCTCATCACAATGCTCCATGAACACTGTAATCACAATGCTCTATGCCCCTTTTCATCTCAATGATCCATGAACCCTGTTATCAAAATGCACCATGCCCATCATCATAATGCTTCATGCTATTGTCATCACAATGAAATCAAAATGCTCCATGACCTCTGTTATAGCAATGCTCCAAACCCTTGTGATCACAATATTCCATAACACTTGTCATCACAATGCCCCATGACGCTCGTTATCAGAATTATCCATGGTCTTCTCATCACAATGGTCTTCTCATCACAATGGTCTATGACCTTCGTCATCACAATGCTCAATACACTTGTCATCCCAATGCTCCCTGACACTTGTTGTCTGTATGCTCCTTGAACCCTGTCATGACAAGGCTCCATGCCTTTTTCATCACAATGATCCATGCCCTTTTCCTCACAATGCTCCAAGACCCATGTAATCACAATGCTCCATGCCCCTTTTCATCAGAATGCTCCATGAGACTTGTCATCACAAGTCTCCATGGTCTTCTCATCACAATGCTCCAGGACCTTGTCATCACCATGCTTCATTTACTTGTCATCACAATGCTCCAGGACCCCTATCATCACAATACTCCATGCACATTTTCAGCCCAATGCTCCACGACCTACTCATCACAATGCTCCATGGCCAATATCATCACAATGCTCCATGACCACTGTCATCACAACATTCCATGACACCTCACAACACAATGATCCGGGATTCTTGTCATCACAATGAACCATGCCCTTATCATCCCAATGCTCCATGACCCCTGTATTCACAATGCTCCGTGACGCTTGTCATCACAGTGCTCCATGACACCTGTCATCACAATGCTCCATGCCTTTGTCAGCAAAATGCTACATGACCTTGTCATTACAATGCTTTGTGCGCTTGTCATCACAATACTCCATTTCCATTGTCATCACAATCCTCCATGAACCTTGGGATCACAATGCTTCATTCCTTTGTTATCACAATGCTCCATGCTCCTTGAAATCAAAATGATCCATGACCTCTGTCATCACAATGCTCCAAATCTTTGTGATCACAGTGTTCCATAACACTTGTCATCACAAAGCACCATGATTTCTGTCATCACAATACTCCATGGACTTTACATCACAATGCTCTATGACTTTGTCATCACAATTCTCAATATACATGTCATCACAATGCTCCCTGACACTTGTCATCAGTATGTTCCTTGAACCCTGTCACGAAATGTCTCCATGCCTTTTTCATCACAATGCCCCATACCGTTTTCATCACAATGCTCCATGCCATTGTCATCAAAATACTCCACAAGCTTGTCATCAGAATGCTCCATAACCCTTGTCATCACAACTCTCCATGCACTTGTCAGCTCAGTGCTCCCTGACCCTTGTCATCACAATGCTCCAAGCCATTGTCATCACAATGCTCCATTACATTTGTCATCAGAATCCTCCATGACACTTGGCATCACAATGCTCCATGCCATTGTCATCACAATGGGCCATTACATATGTCATCACAATGCTCCCTGACACCTGTCTTCACAATACTGCATGATCTGGTCATCACAATGCTCCATGCCCTTGTCATCACAATGCGCCATTCCATCTGTCATCACAATAATCCATGAAACGTATTAGACCAATGCTCCATGCCCTTGTCATCACAATGCTCCATGCACTTGTTATCACAATGTTTCAAGACCCCTGTAATCAGAATGTTCCATGCCCCTTTTCATCAGTATGCCCCATGAGACTTGTCTTCACAAGGCTCCATGGTTTTCTAATCACAAAGCTCCAGGACCTTGTCATCACAATGCTACTCGACATTGTCATGAAAATTCTCAATGGCCCTTGTCATCATAATGCTCTTAGCCCTAGTCATCACAATGCTCCATTACACTTGGCATCTCAATGCTCCCTGACATTGTCATCACAGTGGACCATGACATATGTCATCACAATGCTCCCTGACTCCTGTCTTTATAATACTCCATGACCTTCTCATCACAATGATCCATGCCCTTATCATCCCAATGCTCCATGACCCCTGTATTCACAATGCTCCGTGACCCTTTTCATCACAGTGCTCCATGACACCTGTCTTCACAATACTCCATGACCTTCTCATCACAATGCTCCATGCCCTTGTCATCACAATGCACCATGTCCACTATCATCACAATAATCTATGAAACTTGTCAGACCAATGCTCCATGCCCCTGTCATCGCAATGCTCCATGCCCTTGTCATCACACTGCTCCATTACCCCTGTCATCACAATGCCACCTGAATCCAGTCATCACAATTCTTCATAACGTTTGTCAACACAACGGTCCATGCTCGCGTCCTCAAAAGGCTCTGTGTCCTTTGTAACCTCAATGATCCATGAAATTTTCATCTCACTGCTCCGTGACCCTTGTCATCACAGTGATCCATGCCTTTGTCCGAACAATACTCCATGAACCTTGTCATCACAATTTGCCACGTGCTTTTCATCACAGTGATCCACATCCTTGTCATCGCTATCCGCCATAAATCTTGTCATCACAATGCTCCATGCACTTCTCATCCAAATGCTCTCTCACCTGAGATATCACAATGTTCCGTCACCAGTTATCACAATCCTCCCTCACACCGGTAATCACAATGTTCCATGACCCCACTCATCACAGTGCTACATCCCCTTATCAGCACAATGTTCCATAACCCACGGCATCACAATCTTCCATAACCCCTGTCATCAAAATGCTCCATGACCCTTTTCATCCCAAAGCTCCATGACCCCTGGTATCAAAATGTTCTATAACCCCTGTCATCAAAATGTTCCATTACACTTTTCATCAAATTGCTGCATGACCCTGTCATCAAAATGCTCCCTGCCCTTCTCATCACAATGCACCACACCCTTGTCATCAAAATGTTCTCTGACTTTTGTCATCACAAAGCTCCATGACCATTGGCATCACAATGCTCCATGTCATTGTCATCACAGTGCTCCATAAACAATCTCATCACATTGCTCCATGCCCTTGTCATTACAAAGCTCCATGACACTTGTCATCACAATGCTCAATGCCCTTCTGATCACAATGCTCCATGCCCTTGTCATTACAATCATGCATGACCCATGTATCACAGTGTTCCGTGCCCTAGTCATCACAATGCTCCATGCCCACTCTCATCACAATAATCCTTGAAACATTTCAGACCAATGCTCAATGCCCTTCTCATCAAAATGCTTCATTACCTCTGTCATAACAATGCTCCATGACCACTGCCATCACAATGTTCCATTACACTTTTCATCAAATTGCTGCATGACCCATTCATCAAAATGCTTCCTGCCCTTGTCATCACAATGCACCATGCCCTTGTCATCAAAATGTTCCATGACTTGTCATCACAAAGCTCCATGACACCTGTCATCACAATGCTCCATGCATTTGTCAGCAAAATTCTACATGACCTTGTCATTAGAAAGTCCTATGCGCTTGTCATTACAATGCTCCAAGAACTCTGTAATCACAATGCTCCATGCCCCTTTTCATCTCAATGCTCCATGAACCGTGTCATCACAGTGCACCATGCCCATCATCATAATGCTTCAGTCTATTGTCATCACAATGAAATCAAAATTCTTCATGAACTCTGTCATCATAATGCTCCAAACCCTTGTGATCACAATGTTTCATAACACTTATCATCACAACACCGCATGACGATCATCATCACAATTATCCATGGTCTTCTCATTACAATGCTCCATGATCTTTGTCATCACAATGCTCAATACACTTGTCATCACAATGCTCCCTGACACTTGTCATCAGTATGCTCCTTGAACCCTGTCATGACAAGGCTCCATGCCTTTTTCATCACAGTGATCCATTCCCTTTTCATCACAATGCTCCAAGACCCCTGTAATCACAAAGCTCTATGCCCTTGTCATCACAGAACTCCATGATGCAAGACATCAGAATGCTCCAAGGCCTTCTCCTCACAACGCTAGATGTCATTGTCATCACAGTGCTCCATGAAACCTCTCATCACATTGCTTCTTGCCCTTGACATTACAATCCTCCATGACCCATGTATCACAGTGTTCCGTGTCCTTTTCATCACAATGTTCCATGCCCAATCTCATCACAATAATCCATGAAATATTTCAGACCAATGCTCAATTCCCTTCTCATAACAATGCTCCATTACCTCTGTCATAACAATGCTCCATGACCATTGCCATCACAATGATCCACGGCCTTGTCATCACAAGGCTCCATTACCCATGTCTTCGCAATGCTCCAAGACACCTGTAATCAAAATGCTCCATGACCTTGTCATAACAAAGCTCCATGACGCATGTCATCAGTAGGTTCCATGGCCTTCTCTTCACAATGTTCCATGCCCTTGTCATCACAGTGTTCCAAGACCCCTGTAATCACAATGCTCCATGCCCCTTTTCATCTCAATGATCCATGAACCCTGTCATCACAATGCACCATGCCCATCATCATAATGCTTCATGCTATTGTCATCACAATGAAATCAAAATGCTCCATGACCTCTGTCATAACATTGCTCCAAACCCTTGTGATCACAATATTCCATAACACTTGTCATCACAGTGCCCCATGACACTTGTCATCACAATTATCCATGGTCTTCTCATCACAATGCTCCATGACCTTTGTCATCACAATGCTCAATACACTTGTCATCAAAATGCTCCCTGACACTTGTTGTCTGTATGCTCCTTGAACCCTGTCATGACAAGGCTCCATGCATTTTTCATCACAATGATCCATGCCCTTTTCCTCACAGTGCTCCAAGACCCATTAAATCACAATTCTCCATGCCCTTGTCATCACAAAGCTCAATGAAATATGTCTTCAGAATGCTCCTTGGCCTTCTCCTCACAATGCTCCATGCCCATGTCATCACAATGTTCCAAGACCCCTGTAATCACAATGGTCCATGACCCATTGCATCAGTATGCTCCATGAGATTTGTCATCACAAGTCTCTATGGATTTCTCATCACAATGCTCCAGGACCTTGTCATCACAATGCTTCACGACCTTGTTCTGAAAATTCTCAATGGCCCTTGTCATCAAAATGCTCCAAGCCCTAGTCATCACAATGCTCCATTATATTTGTCATCAAAATCCTCCATTATATTTGGCATCACAATGCTCCCTGCCATTGTCATTGCAATGAACCATGACATATGTCATCACAATGCTCCCTGACACCTGTCTTCACAATACTCCATGACCTTCTCATCACAATGATCCATGCCCTTTTCATCACAATGCTCCAAGGCCCATGTATTCACAATGCTCCATGCCCTTGTCATCACAAAACTCAATGACGCTTGCCATCAGGATTCTCCTTTGTCTTCTACTCACTATGCTCCATGCCCTTGTCATCACAATGTTCCAAGACCCCTGTAATCACAATACTCCATGCCCCTTTTCTTCAATATGCTCCAGGAGACTTGTCATCCCAAAGATCCATGGTTTTGTCATCACAATGCTCCAGGATATTGTCATCACAATGCTTCACGACCTTGTTCTGAAAATTCTCAATGGCCCTTGTCATCATAATGCTCCAAGTCCTAGTCATCACAATGCTCCATTATATTTGTCATCAAAATCGTCCATTACATTTGGCATCACAATGCTCCCTGCCATTGTCATTGCAATGGACCATGACATATATCATCACAATGCTCCCTGACACCTGTCTTCACAATACTCCATGACCTTCTCATCACAATGATCCATGCCCTTGTCATCACAATGCACCATGTCCAATGTCATCACAATAATCTATGAAACTTGTTAGACAAATTCTCCATGCCCCTGTCACCACAATGCTCCATGCCCTTGTCATCACAATGCTCCATGACCACTGTCATCACAATGCTCGATGACTCCAGTCATCACAATGCTTCATAACATTTGTCATCACAATGGTCCATGCCCGCGTCATCACAAGGCTCTGTGACCTTTATAACCACAATGCTCCATGAACTTTTCATCACAATGCTCCGTGACCCTTGTCATCAAAATGCTCCATGCGTTTGTCAGAAAAATGCTCCATGACCCTTGTCATCACAATGTGCTACGCAATTTTCATCACAACGGTCCACAAATTTGTCATTGTAATGCTCCATAAATATTGTAATCACAATGCTCCATGCACTTCACATCACAATGCTCAATTTCCCCTGTCATAACAATGCTCCATGACCCCTGCCATCACAATATTCCACGGCCTTGTCATCACAAGGCTCCATGACACTTGTCATCACAATGCTCCAAGACCCCTGTAATCACAATGCTCCATGCACTTGTCATCACAAAGCTCCATGACACATGCCATCAGAATGTTCCATGTCCTTCTCATCAAAATGCTCCATGTCCTTGTCATCACAGTGCTCCCAGACCCCTGTAATCACAATTCTCCATGCCACTTTTCATCTCAATGCTCCATGAACCCTGTCATCAAAATGCTCTATGCCCATCATCATAATGCTTCCGGCTATTGTCAGCACAATGAAATCATAAATCTCCATGACCTCTGTCATCACAATGCTCCATGACCCCTGTCATCACAATACTCCATGAACATTTTCAGCCCAATGCTCCATGACCCTTGTCATCGCAGTGTTCCATGACCTTGTCATCCCAATGCTCCATGACCCCTTTATTCACAATGCTCCGTGACGCTTGTCATCTCAGTGCTCCATGACACCTGTCATCACAATGCTCCATGCCTTTGTCAGCAAAATGCTACATGAAATTGTCATTACAATGCTCTATGCGCTTCTCATCACAATACTCCATTACCATTGTCATCACAATCCTCCATGAACATTGGGATCACATTGCTTCATGCCCTTGTCATCAAAATGCTCCCTGCTCCTTGAAATCAAAATGATCCATGACCTCTGTCCTCACAATGCTCCAAACCCTTGTGATCAAAATGTTCCATAACACTTGTCATCACAATGCTCCATGATGCCTGTCATCACAATACTCCATGCACATTTATCAGAATGCTCCATGACCTTTGTCATCACAAGTCTCAATACACTTGTCATCAGAATGCTCCCTGACACTTGTCATCAAAATGCTCCTTGAACCCTGTCACGAAAATGCTCCATGCCTTTTTCATCACAATGCCCTATGCAGTTTTCATCACAATGCTCCACGCCACTGTAATCAAAATACTCCACAAGCTTGTCATGAGAATGCTCCATGACCCTTGTCATCACAATTCTCCATGCACTTGTCATCACAATGCTCCCTGACCCTTGTCATCACAATGCTCCAAGCCATTGTCATTACAATGCACCATTACCTTTGTCATCAGAATCCTCCATGACACTTGGCATCACAATGCTCCATGCCATTGTCATCACAATGGGTCATTACATATGTCAAAACAGTGCTCCCTGACACCAGTCTTCACAATACTCCATGCCCTTGTCACCACAGTGCACCATTCCAACAGTCATCGCAATAATCCATGAAACTTATTAGACCAATGCTCCATGCCCTTGTCATCACAATGCTCCATGACCCTTGTCATCACAATGCTCCATGAACTTTTCATCACAATACTCTTTGATCCTTGTCATCACAATTCCCTATGCCTTTCTCAGCACAATGCTACATGACCCTTGTCATCACAATGCTCCATGCGCTTGTCAGCACGATGCTCCATGACGCATGCCATCACAATGAACCATGCGTTTGTCATCAGAGTGCTCCACAATCTTGTCACCACAATGCTCCATAAAACTTGTCATCAAAATGCTCTCTCACCACAGATATCACAATGTTACATCCCTATTCGTCACAATACTACCTCACACCTGTTATCACAGTTTTCCATGACTCCTGTCATCACAATGCTACATGCACTTATCATCACAATGTTCGATGACCCCTGATATCACAATGCTCCATAACCCCTGTCATCAAAATGCTTCACTTATTTTTAATCAAAATGCTCCATGACACCTGACATCACAATGTTCCATAACCCCTGTCATCAAAATGTTCCATAAGCCATTTCTTCAAATTGCTCCATGACCCTGTCATCACAATGCTCCCTGCCCTTCTCATCACATTGCACAACGCACTTGTCATCAAAATGCTACATGACCTTTGTCATCAGAAAGATCCATGACCCTTGGCATCACAATGCTCCATGTCATTGTCATCACAATGCTCCATGAACACTCTCATCACATTGCTCCATGCCTTTGTCATCACAAAGCTCCATGACACAAGCCATCAGAATGCTCCATGGCCTTCTCATCACAATGCTCCATGCGCTTGCCATCACAATGCTCCATTACCCCTGTCATAAAAATGCTCCATGACCCCTGCCATCACGATGTTCCGCGGCCTTGTCATCACAAGCCTCCATGACCCTTCTCATCACAATGCTCCAAGACCCCGTAATCACAATGCTCCATGACCTTTTTTCATCTCAATGATCCATGAACCCTGTCATCACAATGCACCATGCCCATCATCATAATGATTCATGCTATTGTCATCACAATGAAATCAGTATGCTCCATGACCTCTGTCATAACAATGCTCCAAACCCTTGTGATCACAATATTCCATAACACTTGTCATCACAGTGCCCCATGACACTCGTCATCACAATTATCCATGGTCTTCTCATCACAATGCTCCATGACATTTGTCATCACAATTCTCAATACACTTGTCATGAAAATGCTCCCTGACACTTGTTGTCTGTATGCTCCTTGAACCCTGTATGATCCATGACCTTGTCATCCCAATGCTCCATGACCCCTTTATTCACAATGCTCCGTGACGCTTGTCATCTCAGTGCTCCATGACACCTGTCATCACAAGGCTCCATGCCTTTTTCATCACAATGATCCATGCCCTTTTCCTCACAATGCTCCAAGACCCCTTTAAACACCATGCTCCATGCCCTTGTCATCACAAAGCTCAATGAAACATGCCTTCAGAATGCTCCTTGGCCTTCTCCTCACAATGCTCCATGCCCATGTCACCCCAATGTTCCAGGACCCCTGTAATCACAATGGTCCATGCCCCTTTTCATCAGTATGCTCCATGAGATTTATCATCACAAGTCTCTATGGATTTCTCATCACAATGCTCCAGGACCTTGTCATCACAATTCTTAACGACCTTGTTCTGAACATACTCAATGGCCCTTGTCATCATAATGCTCCAAGTCCTAGTCATCACAATGCTCCATTATATTTGTCATCAAAATCCTCCATTACATTTGGCATCACAATGCTCCCTGCCATTGTCATTGCAATGGACCATGACATATGTCATCACAATGCTCACTAACACCTGTCTTCACAATACTCCATGACCTTCTCATCACAATGATCCATGCCCTTGTCATCACAATGCACCATGTCCAATGTCATCACAATACTCTATGAAATTTGTCAGACCAATGCTCCATGCCCCTGTCACCACAATGCTCCATGCCCTTGTTATCACAATGCTCCATGACCCCTGTCATCACAATGCTCGGTGACTCCAGTCATCACAATGCTTCATAACATTTTTCATCACAATGGTCCATGCCCGCGTCATCACAAGGCTCTGTGACCTTTATAACCACAATGCTCCATGAACTTTTCATCACAATGCTCCGTGACCCTTGTCATCAAAATGCTCCATGCGTTTGTCAGAAAAATGCCCCATGACACTTGTCATCACAATGTGCTACGTGATTTTCATCAAAATGATCCAAAAATTTGTCATGGTAATGCTCCATAAACCTTGTAATCACAATGCTCCATGCCCTTCTCATCACAATGCTCCATTACGCCTGTCATCACAATGCTCAATGACCCCTGCCATCACAATATTCCACGGCCTTGTCATCACAAGGCTCCATGACACTTGTCATCACAATGCTCCAAGACCCCTGTAATCACAATGCTCCATGCCCTTGTCATCACAAAGCTCCATGACACATGCCATCAGAATGTTCCATGTCCTTCTCATCAAAACGCTCCATGCCCTTGTCATCACAGTGCTCCAAGATCCCAGTAATCACAATGCTCCATGCCCCTTTTCATCTCAATGCTCCATGAAACCTGTCATCACAATGCACCATGCCCATCATCATAATGCTTCCGGCTATTGTCAGCACAATGAAATCAATATTCTCCATGACCTCTGTCATCACAATGCTCCATGACCCCTGTCATCACAATACTCCATGAACATTTTCAGCCCAATGCTCCATGACCCTTGTCATCACAATGATCCATGCCCTTGTCATCCCAATGCTCCATGACCCCTGTATTCACAATGCTCCGTGACGCTTTTCATCACAGTGCTCCATGACACCAGTCATCATAATGCTCCATGCCCTTGTCATCCCAATGTTCCATGACCCCTGTATTCACAATGCTCCGTGACACTTGTCATCACAGTGCTCCATGACACCTGTCATCACAATGTTCCATGCCTTTGTCAGCAAAATGCTACATGACATTTTCATTACCATGCTCTATGCGCTTGTCATCACAATACTCCATTACCATTGTCATCACAATCCTCCATGAATCTTGGGATCACATTGCTACATGCCCTTGTCATCACAATGCTCCATGCTCCTTGAAATAAAATGTTCCATGACCTCTGTCATCACAATGCTCCAAACACTTGTGATCACAATGTTCCATAACACTTGTCATCACAACGCTCCATGATGCCTGTCATCACGATACTGCATGCACTTTTCATCACAATGCTCCATGACCTTTGTCATCACAATTCTCAATACACATGTCATCACAATGCTCCTTGACACTTGTCGCCAGAATGCTCCTTGAACCCTGTCACGAAAAGGCTCCATGACTTTTTCAACACAATGCCCCATGCCGTTTTCATCACAATGCTCCACGCCACTGTCAGCAAAAAACTCCACCAGCTTATCCTGAGAATGTTCCATGACCATTTTCATCGCAAGTCTCCATGCACTTTTCGGCACAATGCACCCAGACCTTGTCATCTCAATGCTCCAAGAAACTGTCAGCACAATGCACCATTACCTTTGTCATCAGAATCCTCCATGACACCTGGCCTCACAATGCTCCATGCGATTGTCATCACAATGGGCCATTACATATGTTATCACAATGCTCCCTGATACCTCTCTTCACAATACTGCATGACATGATCATCACAATGCTCCATGCCCTTGTCACCACAATGCACCATTCCAACAGTCATCACAATAATCCATGAAACTTATTAGACCAATGCTCCATGCCCTTGTCATCACAATGCACCTTGACTCTTTTAATCACAATGATCCATGAACTTTTCATCACAGTGCTCTTTGATCCTTGTCATCACAATGCTCTATGCCTTTCTCAGCGCAATGCAACGTGACCCTTGTCATCACAATGCTCCATGCGCTTGTCAGCACGATGCTCCATGACACATGTCATCATAATGCACCATGCGCTTGTCATCACAGCGCTCCAAAAGCTTGTCATCACAATGCTCCATAAACCTTGTCATCACAATGCTCCATGCACTTCTCATCAAAATGCTCTCTCACCACAGATATCACAATGTTACATCACTATTCGTCACAATACTCACTCACCCCTGTTATCACAATGTTCCATGACCGCTGTCATCACAATGCTACATGCACTTATCATCACAATGTTCGATGACCCCTGACATCACAATGCTCCATAACCCCTGTCATCAAAATGTTCCATGACCCTTTTCATCATAATGCTACATGACCACTGACATCACAATGTTCCGTAACCCCTGTCATCGAAATGTTCCATGACCCTTTTCATCAAATTGCTCCATGACCCTGTCATCACAATGCTCCCTGCCCTTCTCATCACAATGCACAACGCCCTTGTCATCAAAATCCTCCATGACCTTTGTCATCACAAAGATCCATGACCCTTGGCATCACAATGCTCCATGTCATTGTCATCACATAGCTCCATGACACATGTCATCAGAATGCTCCATGGCCTTCTCATCACAATGCTCCATGCCCTTGCAGTCACAATGATCCATTACCCCTGTCATAACAATGCTCCATGATCCCTGCCATCACGATGTTCCGTGGCCTTGTCATCACAGTGCTCCATGACACCTGTCATCACAATGCTCCATGACTTTGTCAGCAAAATGCTACTTGACCTTGTCATTACAATGCTCTATGCGCTTGTCATCACAATACTCCATTTCCATTGTCATCACAATCCTCCATGAACCTTGAGAGCACATTGCTTCATGCCCTTGTCATCACAATGCTCCATGCTCCTTGAAATCAAAATGATCCATGTCCTCTCTCATCACAATGCTCCAAACCCTTGTGATCCCAGTGTTCCTTAACACTTGTCATCACAATGCTCAGTACACTTGTCATCACAATGCTCCCTGACACTTGTCATCAGAATGCTCTTTGAACCCTGTCACGAAAAGGCTCCATGCCTTTTTCATCACAATTCCCCATTCCGTTTTCATCACAATGCTCCGTGACCATTTTCATCAAAATGCTCCATGACTTTGTCTGAAAAATGTTCCATGACCCTTGTCATCACAATGTGCCATTCACTTTTCATCACAACGGTCCAGAAAATTGTCATTGCAATGCTCCATAAAACTTGTAATCACAATGCGCCATACACTTCTCTTCAAAATGCTCTCTCACCAGAGCTATCACAGTGTTCCATCACTAGTTGTCACAATACTCCCTCACTACTGTAATCACAATGTCCCATGACCCCTGTCATCACAATGCTACATCCCTTTATCATCACAATGTTCCATGACACCTGACATCACAATATTCTATAACCCCTGTCATCAAAATGTGCCAATACACTTTCCATCATATTGCTGCATGACCCTGTCATCAAAATACTCCCTGCCCTTATCATTACAATGCACCATGCACTTGTCATCAAAATGCTCCATGACATTTGTCATCACAAAGTGCCATGACCCTTGGCATCACAATGCTCCATGTCATTGTCATCACAGTGCTCCATGAACCCTCTCATCACATTGCTCCATGCCCTTGTCATCACAAAGCTCGATGACACTTGTCATCAAAATGCTCTATGCCCTTCTCATCACAATGCCCCATGACCTTGTCATTATAATCCTTCATGACCCATGTATCACAGTGTTCCATGCCCTTATCATCACAATGCTCTATGCCCACTCTCATCACAATAATACATGAAACTTATTAGACCAATGCTCCATTCCCTTGTCATCACAATGCTCCATGCCCTTGTTATCACAAAGGTCCATGACCCCTGTCATCACAATGCTCCATGCCTCCATTCATCACAATGCTTCATGACATTTGTCATCACAATGGTCCATGCCCTCGTCTTCAGCAGTCTCTGTGACATATTTAACCACAATGCTCAATGAAATTTTTATCACAATGCTCTTTGACCCTTGTCATCACAATGCTCTATGCCTTTCTCAGCACAATGCTCCATGACCCTTGTCATCACAATGCTCCATGCGCTTGTCAGCACAATGCTCCATGACCCATGTCATCACAATGCACCCTGCACTTTTCATCACAGTGCTCCACAATCTTGTCACCACAATGCTCCATAAAACTTGTCATCACAATTCTCCATGCACTTCTCATCAAAATGCTCTCTCAACAGTGATATCACAATGTTACATCACTATTCATCACAATACTCCCTCACCCCTGTCATCACAATATTCCATGACTTCTGTCTTTGCAATGCTACATGCACATATCATCACAAAGTTCGATGACCCATGACATCACAATGTTCCATAACCCCTGTCATCAAAATGCTCCATAACAATTTTCCTCAAAATGCTCAATGACCCCTGACATCACAATGTTCCATAACACCTGTCATCAAAATATTCCATGACCCTTTTCATCAAATTGCTCTATAACCCTGTCATCACAATACTCCCTGCCCTTCTCTTCACAATGTACCACGCCCTTGTCATCAAAATGCTCCATGACCTTTGTCATCACAAGGATCCATGACCCTTGGCATCTCAATGCACCATGCCATTGTCATCACAATGCTCCATGAACCCTCTAATCACAATGCTCCATGCACATTTGCATCTCAATGCTCCATGAACCCTGTCATCAAAATGCACCATGCCCATCATCATAATGCTTCAGGCTATTGTCATCACAATGAAATCAAAATATTTGATGATCTATCTCATCACAATGCTCCAAATCCTTGTGATCACAATGTTCCATAACACTTATCCTCACAATGTCCCATGATGCTCATCATCACAATTATCCATGGTCTTCTCATCACAGTGCTCCATGACCTTTGTCATCACAGTGCTCTATACACTTGTCATCACAATGCTCCCTGACCCTTGTCATCAGTATGCTCCTGGAACCCTGTCATGACAAAACTCCATACCATTTTCATAACAATGATCCATGCCAATTTCATCACAATGCTCCAAGACACCAGTAATCACAATGCTCCATGCCCTTGTCATCACAATGCCCCAAGACCCCAGTAATCACAATACTCCATGCCCCTTTTCATCTGAATGCTCCATGAAACATGTTATTACAAGGCTCCATGGTCTTCTCATCACAATTCTCCAGGAACATTTCATCACAGTGCTCCATTCCCTTGTCATCACAATGCTCCATGACGCATGTCCTCACAATAGTTCCTGAATATTTTCAGTCCAATTCTCCAGGAACTTCTCATCACAATACTTCATGATCCCTATCATCACAATGCTCCATGACCATTCTCATCACAACGCTCCATGAGCCCTGAAAACACAGTGATCCGGGACTCTTGTCATCACAGTGCTAAATTCCCTAGTCATCACAATGCTCTATGAACATATTCAGCCCAATGCTCCATGACACTTGTCATCACAATGATCCATGCCCTTGCCATCCCAATGCTCCATGACCCCTGTAATCACAATGATCCGTGATGCTTCTCATCACAGTGCTCTATGACCCTTATCATCACAATGCTCCACGCCTGTGTCAGCAATATGCTACATGACCTTGTCATCAAAATGCTCCATTTGCTTGTCATCACAATACTCCCTTACCATTGTCATCACAATCCTCCATGAACCCTGGGATCACATTGCTTCATGCCCTTGTCAGCCCAATGCTCCATGCTCCTTGAAAACAAAATGATACATGACTTCTATCATCACAATGCTCCAAAACCTTGTGATCACAATGTTCCGTAACACTTGTCATCACAACGCTTCATGATGCCTGTCATCACAATACTCCATGTCCTTTTCGTCAAAATGCTCCATGATCTTTTTCATCACAATTCTCCCAACCCTTGTGATCACAATGTTCCATAACACTTGTCATCACAACGCTCCATGATGCCTGTCATCACAATACTCCATGTCCTTTTCATCAAAATGCTCCATGATCTTTTTCATCACAATTCTCAAAACACTTGTCATCACAATGTTCCCTGACACTTGTCGTCAGAATGCTCCTTGAAACCTGTCATGAAATGGCTTCATGCATTTTTCATCACAATGCTCCCTGTCCTTTTCATCACAATGCTCCATGCCATTGTCGTCACAATACTCCACAAGCTTGTCATCAGAATGCTCCATGACACTTGTCATCACAATGCTCCATGGCCACAGTCATCACAATGCTCCATACCCCTTGTCATTACTGTGCTCCATGACGCTCGTCATCACAATTATCCATGGTCTTCTCATCACAATGCTCTACGCCCTTGTCATCAAAATGCTCCATGACCCTTGTCATCACAATGCTCCATGGCCACTGTCATCACAATGCTCCATTCCCCTTGTCATTACAGTGCTCCATGACGCTCGTCATCACAATGCTCCACGGTGTTGCCATCTCAATGCTCCATTCCCTGGTCATCACAATGCTCCATGCCCTGGTCATCACAATGCTCCATGTCCTCTGTCATCACAATTCTCTTCGTTCTTGGCATCACTATGCTCCATGACAGTTCTCATCACCGTGTTACATGATTTGTCATCACAATTCTCTATGCACTTTTCATCGCAATGCTCCATCACCCCTGTCATAGGAAGCTCCATGTGCTTCTCATCACAATGCTTCATGAACTTGTCATGAAAATTCTCAATGGCCCTTGTCATCACAATGCTCCATGCCCTTGTCATCACAATGCTCCATGTCCCTTGTCATCACAATGCTCCAAGCCCTTGTCATCAAAATGCTCCATTACATTTGTCATCACAATCCTCCATGACACTTGGCATCACAATATTCCATTCCATTGTCATCGCAATGGACCATGACATATGTCATCACAATGCTCCCTGAGACCTGTCTTCAAAATACTCCATGACCTTCTCATCACAATGCTCCATGCCTTGTCATCACATTGCACCATGCCCACTGTCATCACAATAATCCATGAAACATGTCAGGCCAATGCTCCATGCCCCTGTCATCACGATGATCATTGCCTTTTCATCACAATGCTCTATGAACCCTGTCATCACAATGCTCCATGACTCCAGTCATCACAATGCTTCATGACCTTTGTCATCACAATGGTCCATGCCCTCGTCATCACAAGGCTCTGTGACCTTTGTCACCAAAATGCTCCATGAAATTTTCATCACAATGCTCGTTGACCTTTCTCATCACAATGCTCCATGCCTTTGTCAGCACAGGGCTCCATGACCCATGTCATCACAATGTGCCATGTGCTTGTCATAACAATGCTCCACAAACTTGTCATCACAATGCTCCATAACACTTGTCATCACAATGCTCCATGCACTTCTTATCAAAATGCTCTCTCACGAATAATATCAAAATGTTCCCTCACTAGTCATCACAATACACCCACTCCCCTGTCATCACAATGGTCCACAACTCCATCATGAAAATGTTCCATGACTCCTGACATCACAATGTTCCATAACCCCTGTCATCAAAATGTTCCATGACACTTTTCATCAAATTGCTCCATGACCCTGTCATCACAATGCTCCCTGCACTTCTCATCACAATGCACCACACCCTTGTCATCAAAATGCTCCATGACCTTTGTCATCACAAAACTCCATGACCCTTGGCATCACAATGCTCCATGCCATTGTCATCACAATGCTCCAAAAACCTCTCATCACATCGTTCCAAGCCCTTGTCATCACAGTATCCATGATGCTTTTCATCACAATGCTCGATGCCATTCTTCTCACAATGCTCCATGCGCTTGTCATTACAATCCTCCATGAACCATGTATCACAGTGTTCCGTGCCCTTGTTATCACAATGCTCCTTGCCCCCTCTCATCACAATAATCCATGAAACATCTCAGACCAATGTTCCATGCCCTTTTCATCACAATGATCCAAGACTCCTCTAATCATAATGCTCCATGCCCCTTTTCATCTCAATGCTCCATGAACGCTGTCATCACAGTGCACCAATGCACATCATCATAATGCTTCATGCTATTGTCATCACAATGAAATCAAAATGCTCTATGACCTCTGTCATCACAATGCTCCAAATCCTTGTGATCACAATATTCTATAACACTTATCATCACAGCTCCCCATAACGCAAGTCATCACAATTATCCATGGTCTTCTAATCACAATGCTCCATTACATTTGTCATCACAATGCTCAATACCCTTGTCATCACAATGGTCCCTGACACTTGTCATCAGTATGCTCCTTGAACCCTGTCATGACAAGTCTCCATGCCTTTTTCATCACAATGTTACATGCCCTTTTCCTCACAGTGCTCCAAGACCACTGTAATCACAATGCTCCATGCCCTTGTCATCACAAAGCTCCATTATGCATGTCATCAGAACGCTCCATGACATTGTCATCCCAATGTTCAATGCCCTTGTCATCACAATGCTCCAAGACCCCTGTAATCACAATGCTCCATGAGCCATTTCATCAAAATGCTCCATGAGACATGTCATCACATGACTCCATGGTCTTCTCATCACAGTGCTTCAGTACCTTGTCATCACAATGCTCCTTGACCCCTGTCATCACAATACTCCATGAACATTTTCAGCCCAATGCTCCATGACGTTCTCATCACAATGCTCCATGAAATCTGTCATAACAATGCTCCATGACCACTGTCATGACAATGCTCCATGAACCCTGACAACACAATGATCCGGGACGCTTGTTATCAAAATGCTCCATGCCCTTGTCATCCCAATGCTCCATGAACCCTTTAATCACAGTGCTCCATGACGCTTGTCATCACAGTGCTCCATGAACCTTGTCATCACAATGCCTTTGTTAGCAAAATGATACATAATCTTGTCATCACAATGCTCCATGTGCTTGTCATCACAATCCTCCATGACCCTTGGGATCATATTGCTTTATGCCCTTGTCATCTCTATCTTGCCTTTCTAGTTTTTTCCAGATTTTCGGATGCCCTTTTTGACCAGTGGGAAGCGACAATTCTTTGTAGTGTGGATTTGCATTGTGTGCTTGCTTGATTGGCCAAAAAGGGCCTATGCCTTTTCTCCTGAATATATTCAGGAGAAAATTCATATGCTGTTTTTGGCCAAGTGCATCATTCTCGAAGTTGTGATGCCTTTCCTGTGCTTTGAATGTGATTCCAATTTACCTCTTGAAATATGTTTTGTGCAATTCTGCCTCATTTTCAAGTCCGCTTTGTTGCCTTCCCTCAACAGATTTTTGGAAGAGAGTAGTCCTTTATAACTCTGCAGGTTTTTGATTTGCTTTGCCCCTGAGCTCCAATTTTCAAATCCCATTTTTGGGAGCTGACCGCAAATCCACAATTTTGCTTCAGGACCTATACTGGTTCCAGGGGTGGCTATACTGGTTCCCTGTGGGTGGCTGAGGCTTTGGTTAATTCTTTTTCCTGACGGGAATTTAGAGTGACATGTGTCCGTCCAAATGCCTACATCTACTCTCTGATTGGTTCTCCCTCTTCCCTTTCATCCTCTGCACAATTAGCAAACTGTGCGAACCAGGAGGTTATAGGGGATGACTCTCCTAAGTTGGGAGATTGATAGTAAAGTTGTTGGAATGCCAAACTGTAGCACAAGGAGAGGAAAAAGTAGGAGATTTTCAGAAACCTTTCGCCATCACAGGGTGTCCATTCTCTAGGTTTCCCATACATGTTATAACTGTAGTGATATTCCCTTCTACCTGGAAATTTGGGACCCATGGAATGGTGGCATGCATTACTACTTTAGAGGGTCTGCATTTTCTCTCCCAATCTCACCAGTCCTCTCAGTCCCAAGTGTCCAGCCTTATGTCTCATCCAGCTGTCTTTGCAGATAGGGTCATTCTAGGTTTCATCAGAACCCCTGAAGGAATTGTGTAAGAACAGTTTTTTGTTTTGTTTTTGAAATTCATTTTTATAATGGGGTTGTGCTGATTTTCACTGACATGTTTATGACGGTCTAGACACACTTGATTCCCTTACAGAGGCATATCAATACATAGGTTTTAAGATTCTTACTAATCAAATATATTCCTCTGTGGGGAATAGGGGTTTTGAGTCCCGTTCACTGAGGAAGGTGTAGGTCTTGTCTATTCTGTATTTGGTTTATGGAATGGTACCTGTGCTAATATCAAACTCTGGTTTTATGCATCACTCCACCTCTCCTTTCCCCTTAAGGAGGCATAAGAGTGTTTTCTAAATGTGAGACGCTGCTCTCTTTCCTAATTCAGTTCATGTGTTGTGATGTTGACATTCCCTGTGTAAGTGATATCTTATGATAAGATTCTTTTTCTGTGTGACTAATTTCCCTTAGAATCATCATACCTAAATCCTCTCATTATGCTGCTACTGGCCTTATGACACTGATTTCACGTCTGAGTGATATTCCGTTGTACAAAATTACCACAAGTTCTTTATGCATTTCTCTTTTTCCTGGGATACTTTAGGTGTACCGAAGTTGAGGTTCTTGTATGCAGAGCAGCCCTAAATTTTGGGGTGCCTGTGTCTTGTTGATATTTAGTCTTCCCAAGTTATATGTCCATGAGTTGAAGTCCCCTTTGCTCGGGGGCTTTGTATTTTAGATGTTTTAGGAAACAGCATACACTTCTTCAGAGTAGCTCTTGGATATTTATACCCCACCCATCAGCGTGACTAGTCTCCCTGTTTTCCATGGCCTCTCCTGCGTTTTTGATTTGTACACATTTTTTGGATGGACTTTCTGAGCAGTGGAAATTGAGACTTCTTTATTGTGCGGATTTGCATTTCCCTCTTGCTTGGTTGGCCAAAACTCTGTATGTGTTTTTTTCCTGAAGATATTCACGAAACAAACGCATACACCCTTTTGCCCAACTGCATCATTTTAGAAATTCTGCTGCTTTTCATATGCTTTAAATGTGAGTACAATCTACCTTTTGAAAAATGTTTCCTGCAATTCTGCCTCTCATTCAGAACCTCTTCGTTGCCTTACCTGAATATATTTTTGGACGTTGGTTATCATTTATATCTTTGCAGGTCTTTGAATTGTCTGCTCCTGAGCTCCATTTTGCAACTCGCTTTTTTTGTGAGCTGGCCGCCAAACCATTGGATTGATTCCAGCCCTATTCTGGTTCTGGGGAGGCAGGCTGAGCCTTTGGTTAATTCTTCTTCCTAAAGGGATATTAGAGTGACATGTGCCTGTCAAAACTCCTACAGCTAATCTCTCACTGGTTCCTCCTCTTCCCATTTATCCTCTGCAAAAATTGCAAACTGTGTGAAACAAGAGGTTAAAGGTGCTGATTCTCCAAGTCGGGAGATTGTTAGTAATGTGGCTGGAATGGCGAACCCCAGCACCAGGAGATCAAAAATGAGGTGCATTTTAGACACCTCTCCTGATCACACGGTGTACATTCATCTCGGTTTCCCAGGCATGTTTTCACTGTCAGAAGATTCCCTTGAAAGTGCAGATTTGGGACTCATGGAATGGGTACCAGGCAGTATTACTTTAAAAGGTCTGCATTTCCTCACCCAGCCTCTCTAACATCTCTTAGCGTGCATGGCTTCCAGCCTTATATATCATCCTGCTGTGGGTCTACATGTGTTCAATCCATGTTACATCGTAACCCTTCAACAAAAGTTGTAAGAATTTTTGTCTGTCTCACTGCTTTTATAAATATATTTAAATTTATTTTTATATTGGTTACAGCTGATTTTCAAAGCTCTGTTTTTTGCTGCTGTACATCCACTTGATTCATGTACTGTGAGACAACAATAAATTCTTTCTCAGATGCTTACGAGTCATATGTATTATTTTCCAGTGACTTGAGTGGACTGAGTGCAGTTTTTGAGGTACCGTGTAGGCCTTGCCAGTTATTCAATTCGGTACTTGGAATGGTATCTTTGCTAATTTCAACCTCCTGGATAATACCTCACCATTCCCCACCTTTCCCATTTAGCAGCCTTATGTCTATTTTCTACATATTTGACTATGTTTCTGTTTTGTAGTTTATTTCATGTGTAGCCATTTTTGATTCCACCTTTAAGTGACATCTTATGATATGTCTTTTTCTTTCTGACATGTGTCACTTAGAATGATCGTATGTAACTCCTCCAGAGTTGTTACAACTGGCCTTATTTCATTGATTTCTGGATGAGTAATATTCCACTCTACATAAGTACCCCATCTCTTTTATCCATTTTATCCTACCAGGGACATTTAGGTTATATCCAAGTGGAAGCCCTTTTTAACAGAGAGGTGGTAAACGTTGGAGTGCCTGTTTTCTGTCATTTTTTGTTTTTCCCAAGGTATACGCCCATGAGTGCAAGTGCCCTATGCTCTGTAGCTCAGTTTTCAGATGTTTTAGCAAACACAATACACTTCTCCAGAGTGGCCGTTGGCACATTACATTTCCACTATCAGCCTCACAGGGCTCCCTTTTCTCCTAACCCTGTCATGCATTTCTCGTGTTTACACTTTATGTGGATGACCCTTCTGACTGATGTGAAGTGATACATTTTGTAGTATTGATTTCCAGTGCCCACCTGTTTGGTTGGATAAAAAGTGTGAATGGCCTTTACTTGAATATATTCAGAAAAAAATGCATACGCCCTTTTGGGCCAAGTGCATCATTGGCGATGTTCAGCCCCTTTTCTTGTGCTTTAATGGGGAGTCCTTTCTACCTCTTCAAATCTGTTTCCTGCCACACCCCCTTGCTTACAAGTCCTTTTCTGTGACTTACCTCAAGACATTTTTCAACAATAGATATTTTCAACTCTGCAGTTTCATGAATTTTAGTGCCCCTGAGTTCCATTTTTCAACTTGTGTTTTTGGAAACTGGACACAAAACAGCAGGATTTCCTCTAGCCCTATTCTCTTTCTGTGAGCAATTCTAGCCTTTGATGAATTTGTCTTCCGGATTGGAAATTAGAGTGGCATGTGCCTGTCCGAAGACCTAAGGTTTGTCTCTAAATTTTTCTCATCTTTCCGCTTCATCCTCTGGACAAATTCCAAACTGTGTGCAACAGGATGTTGACGGTGCTGATATCCCCAAGTGAGGAGATTGTTAGGAAAGATGCTGGAGGGGTGAACCCGAGCACCAGGCGATGAGGAGATGAGGTGCCTTTTCCAAACTCTTTCCGATCAAACGGTGTACCATCCTCTAGGTGTGACAGGCATGTTTTAGCTGTAGGAAGGGTCCCGTGCATGGAAGGAGAACACCAGGGATTTTTCCAAATCAGTGGCTCCCCGTACCCCAAACTGGGGAATTTTTAAGCTACAGCTACACGTATGTCCATTAAGGGCCTTGGGAAGTAGGCAGAGCCCAAACTTTAGATGATTGAAATCTTCAGGTTCAGAAGCGCTCACCATCGGCCTTGCTTAGGTTACATTTTTTCTGTCATTGATAGATGATGTCAATAAAATTATCGATTCTTTTTCAGATTATTTCCCCTTATAGGTTATTGCAAAATATTCAGTGTAGTTCCCTGTGCTATACAGTAGTTCCTTGTTGATGATCTATTTTATACATAGCAGTGTGTACGTGTTAATCCCAAACTGTTAATTTATCCCTTCTCCTACCTTTCCCCTTTGGTAATAATAAATTATAAGATTTTATACTTCTCAGAAATGGGGGAGCTGAAGGAGAGGTATCCTTTTCAATGGAAAAACATTCTAAACAAGATTGAAGCTTCAGCCAAGAGTATTCGATGTACATCCATGGAAATAAATCACTTCATTTCTCTAATGTTGACCTGACCAATAAGACAGACGTCTTCACTGAACTTGCTTATAGTAAAGTGATGGAAATATCAAATGTAAGTCTTAGAAAAATCTTATTTTACCCGAGCATTATACACTGCTCTATGTTAACTACAGTTTGGCTCACACATCTGTTCAATGAAGTTACAAAGTTCTCAATTTCTGTTACTGATCATCCAGAGGGGACCCCAACAGGAGTCCCCGTGCCCAGTGTCATTGGAGCCAACAGATCAAGACTGAGTTTGGTTCAGAAGCAAAGGAAACATTATTTTGAAAACCGAATGGAGAGGTGAGAGTGTGCACTCCCCCACGGGCTGTGGGCTGGGATGCTGAGTAGGGATCCCGGCAGCGTCAGTGGGAGTTAGGGGATGGAGCTCTCGAGGGCTGGGTTGGCTGCAGCTCTGGCTCTATGCCGTGCAGTCTGCATGGGACTCCGCTAGCTGAGGTGTCGACCCAGCCATTCTGCACCAGGAAATCGGGTCTGAAGTGCCGGGTGTTGGACCTCTGCATGCGGAACCCTAGGAACACGTGAAATTAGACAAAGCACAAAGGAAAAGCAGGTTAGACTTTATTTTATTGCTCAGATTCTCTTTATATCTCCCAGGAATTTTTAATGAACGTTGCCAGAGACGAACACCTCCTCTGCTTTTTGTTCTGTTCCTCATTCTTGGGGTGTTGAGGGTGCAGACCCCTCTTTTGTAACTGCTTCATGCTGTGGTGGGAGCCCTGATACTTGGGGGGAGGGGCAAAACATCTCCCCACCAGCCTCCAGGTGAGGTTGATTGTCCCACGTCCTCCTGCCTCACTTCTCGTACGCCTGAGCACCAGCATTGGAAGTGTTATAGATTCTAATGACCTTTAAGGGTCCAGGAAAGAGATGCGCAGAGATGCTGTGGTGGCAGGTTTCACCCCACCCCACATTTGTTCGGCGACTTTAGGCTGACGGTTTTTGCCAGCCTAGATGCTCTGACCAGTAGTCTGTGCTTTCCTTAATTAGGTCCCTGAATTAATGTACAAACAGCACCATGTGTCAGAGCCCTGCCCGTGCAACTCCCAGACAGTCCAGGGTCAGTGGTGATCCAGGACCATGACGTCCACTGAGTCAACGGCCTTTAGAAGTAGCCAGCAGTCCAGCCGGTCATATTGGCCACCATCACCGTGGTATCTGTGGGGTTTTCTATGGTGAAAGCGTGATATACGTTTCCCCCGCCAAGCTTATTAGCTCCCCTCTGGGTGCATTAAGTCCTGCAAGCAGTAGTCTGCTCTTTCGGGGCACAGTCTTGTTGTTTTCTGAGAGAAACTCCAGGTCAAGTGATGGTCACATGAGTCATCTTGGGGGCCTTTTGCCCCCATTTGTCTCTCTGGAGGTTGGAGTTGGAGGGCCTCCTCACTCGAGGTCAGTGTGTCCACAGAGCGACCCCTGCAACTTCAGGGCATGATGGGTGGTTAGGATCACGACGTGGGGTCCTTTTCCCTTAGGAGTGAGCTGGCCTTGTGGGCTGCTGATTTCTTGCTTTTTAGATACCCCAGTATCCTGGCCTGATGAGTCGGGGAGCAAAGCCCTTGGGGACCATAGTTTATCATACCTGAAGGGCATTCTTGTGTTGCTCCATTTCAAGTGGTCCCAGTTTTTGCACTAAGGCTCCAAGGGCAATTAACCATTGACCGGGTATGTAAAGGTCAAAGGGTTTAGCAAAATTAGCGAGTTCCTTGGCAAGGATCTGAATTGACTGCTCTTTCCATTATTGAAAGGCTGCTTCTGGATTCTATTCAAAAGGATCATCATCTTTTCGTGTCAGTGTTTCATGTAGAGGCCCAGCTATTAGACTGTAGTTAGGGATCCAGATGCAGAAAACCTTGGCCTCCCCAGGAACCCTTAAGCTGTCTTCTAGTTTTAGAAGAGGTAAGGCTGCAAATGGCTTCTTCCCTATCCTGGGATGCGTTTCTCCAAATATCTGTGAGAATGAAGCCCAGGCAAGTCACCTGAGCCTGGGATATTTGAGCCTTTTTCTTGGACACCTTCTATCCTTTCTTGGCTAGGTAGTTCCGAGGCGTCTTTAGTAGGCCTGGCAATCAGAATGTCATCTGCATATTGAAGGAGGGTTCCCTTTTACAGAGGTATAACTTTTAGGTCTTTAGAGGACATTTCCCCAATGATGGTGTGGGGATTTTTGAACCATTGGGGCAGGACGGCCCAGCATTATTGCTCGTGTTGCATGTTGTGTCCTGCCACACACAAGCCAAAAATTCTTGTGACTCTGAGATGAATGGAATACAGAAGAAGTCATCATTGAAGTGTAATACAGAATGCCATGGCCTGGTGGATGGTAGAATGAGGAGCAGGGTGTAGGAAATAGGAGCTACTAGATGTAGATCCTCGGTGGCTTCACTGACTGTCCTGATGTCCTTTACCAGGTCTCCAGCAGCCCATGGGGCTCTAGTGGTTAGTCCAATCCCAGGATATGGAGCTCACCTGGGCTGCATCCCGCACCCCAGAGCCCACGGGGCTCTCGTGTTCAAGTCCCTCCCAGGGTATGGAGCTCACCTGTGCAGCTACCCAGCAGCCCATGGGGCTCTCATAGTCAGGTCCCTCCCAGGATACGGAGCTCCCCTGGGCAGGTACCCCAGCAGGGCTGGACACACAGGAACTGTGCACATAGCCCACCTTGCAGAGAACCCCCAGCTCACCTGTCACTCACAGCTGACACAGAACACCTCAGAGCAGGACTTGAACTAACAAACAGCAGCTCTGAAAGGTCTGTGACCCTGGCTATCACTCTGTGCAGCCTCTCTCTGCCTGGTCTTCCAGACACTTCCACTGCAGCCAGGGCTCCAGGCCTCTGTCTCCACCCACCATCACTCCTCTCCCTGACTCCTGGGTTCCTCTCATTAGGATAGGGTCTTCTTGAAGTTGTTTTCCGCTCAAGGACCAGATAAAATGATAAGAAAACAAGCGGCAGCTGCAGCCCCTTGTCTATCCTGACTCTCAAGGCCCACACCTGTTCCTTGGGACTGACCCGTTTAGCAAGGTTCATTTTCTGCAACTGTGAGCCCCTGAGGGGTGAGGATTGGCTGATTTGGGCAGCCTGACACTGCCTGCCAGCCCCCCCCACAGGTGTGCCTGGGTTGAGGTCAATATAAACACCTCTCCAGTCAGCAAGAGCCCCTGTAACTGTGACTGACGCCATATTCTCTGCCTCGTTAGCAGTTTCGGGGCTGGGGTGGTGGGAGGGAGGGACGGGCCGTGGCTTTGTGGGTGGCCCAGTGTGAGTGGGGCTCTGCTGGACTTTCTGCAGGAGTTGCCAGGCTGCCACCTGCTAATGAAGAGGATGTGTCACCCATACCTGCCACTGGAATTTCTCCCCAGGCAGTGGTGAGGAAGTAAAAAAGCAGTGGGGGCTGTGGCAGGAGGGGTATCTCAGGCAGGGAAATGAAAAGCTTCCAGAAGAGCATCTGGGGACAGGACCATCCTGGCTGGCCTGCAGGCACCAAGTCGGCCTGCGTGCTCTCGCTAGTGTGGCTCCACAGCCCTTCCTCTAGGCTTGCAAGTGCTTGTACATATTCAGGTGTTTTACCTGGAAAGGGTGGGAAGAGTTCAGCTGCAGCAGGACTGGGGCTCAGCTCACATTTACTCACAGATGCCTCGACAAAGTCCCCCAGCTTTGCAATGAGGATGCTCCTTGTGGGGGAGAGCGCTGCTGACGGCATGGGAGACGATTTCCCACCTCTGACCAACTTAAGAATATTTTTACCACTGGAGCAAGTGCCCTGATACGATTTTCCTCTGTATAACTGGTGAATTCTGTTTTTTTTCTTTCTTTTTTTCTTTTTGGTTCAAGTTAGATTTTATTTATTCCTCTTTTTCTTTAATTTGGAGATATAAACATGGAAATAATGCATTAATATAAAGACGTCTATATGAAGGGAAAAACTTTTTTCTGTTTTATTTTATTAAATGATATTTATTTATTTTTATTTTTTTTAAATTTATTTCTTTTATACAGCAGGTTCTTATTGGATATGTATTTTATACATATAAATGTGCACATGTGAATCCCAGTCTAACAATCCATCCCACCACCACCCTCACATGGCGTTCCCTCCTTGGTGTCCATATGTTTGTTCTCTACATCTGTCTCTATCTCTGCCCTGCAAACTGGTTCATCTGTACCATTTTTCTAGGTTCCATATATATGCATTAATATACAATATTTGTTTTTCTCTTTCTGACTTACTTCACTCTGTATGACAGTCTCTAGATCCATCGAGGTCTCTACAAATGACCCAATTTCATTCCTATGTATGGCTGAGTAATATTCCGTTGTATATATGTACCACGTCTTTATCCATTCGTCTGTCGGTGGGCACTTAGGTTGCTTTCATTACCTGTCTATTGTAAATAGTGATGCAGTGAACATTGTGGTTAATGTGTCTTTTTGATTTATGGTTTTCTCTGGGTATATGCCCAGTAGTGGGATTGCTGGATTATATGGTAATTCTATTTTTAGTTTTTTAAGGAACCTCCATACTGTTCTCCATAGAGACTGTAACGATTTACATTCCCAACAATAGTGGAAGAAGGTTCCTTTTCTCCACACCCTCTCCAGCATTTGTTGTTTGTAGATTTTCTGGTGATGCCCATTCTAACATGTGTGACGTGATACCTCATTGTAGTTTCGATTTCCATTTCTCTAATAATTAGTGATGTTCAGCAGATTTTCATGTGCGTACTGGCCATCTCTATGTCTTCTTGGAAGAAATGTCTATTTAGATCTTCCATTTTTGTATTGGATTATTTGTTTTATTAATATTGAGCTGCATGAGCTGTTTATATATATTGGAGATTAATCATTTGTCCATTGATTCGTTTGCAAATAGTTTCTGCCATTCTGAGGGTTGTCTTTTCGTCTTGTTTGTAGTTTCCTTTGCTTGGCAAAAGCTTTTACGTTTCATTAGGTCCCATCTGTTTAGTTTTCTTTTTTATTTCATTACTATAGGAGGTGGATCAAAAAAGATCTTGCTGTGATTTACGTCAGAGTATCTTTCATAAGTTTTCCTCTCAAGGTTTAATCTGTCTGGTCTTACATTAAGGTCTCTAATCCATTTTGAATATATTTTTATGTATGGTGTTGGGGAGTGTTCTAATTTCATTCTTTTACATGTAGCTCTCCATATTTCCCAGCACCAATGATTGAAGAGACTGTCTTATCTCCATTGTATAGTCTTGCCTCCTTTCTCATAGATTAGTTGACCATAAGTGTGTAGGTTTATCCTTGGGCTTTTTTTTTTTTCCTTTTACAAGTTTATTGAAGTATAATTGCTTTACAATGGAGTGTTCGTTTCTGCCGTATAACAAAGTGAATCAGCTATACATATACAAATATCACCATATCCCCTCCCTCTTGCATCTCCCTCCCACACTCCATATCCCACCCCTTTAGGTGGTCACAAAGCACCGAGCTGATCTCCCTGTTCTATGTGGCTGCTTCCCAGTAACTATCGGTGTTACATTTGGTAATGTATTTATGTCCATGCCACTCTCTCACTTCGTCCCAGCTTACCCATCCCCCTTCCGGTGTCCTCAAGTCCTTTCTCTATGTCTGTGTCCTTAATCCTGTCCTGCCACTAGGTTCTTCAAAATCATTTTTTTTTCTTCATTAGATTCCATATATCTCTGTTAACATACAGTATTTGTTTTTCCCTTTATTTTAAATTTAATTTAATTTTATTTTTTTGCTTTATAACAAATTTAATCAGTTATACATATACATATGTTTCCATATCCCCTCCCTTTTGCGTCTCCCTCCCACCCTCCCTATCCCACCCCTCCAGGCGGTCACAAAGTACCGAGCTGATCTCCCTGTGCTATGCGGCTGCTTCCCACTAGATATCTACCTCACGTTTGGTAGTGTATATATGTCCATGCCGCTCTTTCACTTTGTCACAGCTTACCCTTCCCCCTCCCCATATCCTCAAGTCCATTCTCTAGTAGGTCTGTGTCTTTATTCCTGTCTTACCCCTATGTTCTTCATGACATTTTTTTTTCTTAAATTCCATATATATGTTTTAGCATACAGTATTTGTCTTTCTCTTTCTGACTTACTTCACTCTGTATGACAGCCTCTAGGTCGATCCACCTCATTACAAATAGCTCAATTTCATTTCTTTTTATGGCTGAGTAATATTCCATTGTATATATGTGCCACATCTTCTTTATCCATTCATCCGATGATGGACACTTAGGTTGTTTCCATCTCTGGGCTATTGTAAATAGGGCTGCTATGAACATTTTGGTACATGTCTCTTTTTGAATTATGGTTTTCTCAGGGTATATGCCCAGTAGTGGGATTGCTGGGTCATATGGTAGTTCTATTTGTAGTTTTTTAAGGAACCTCCATACCGTTCTCCATAGCGGCTGTACCAATTCACATTCCCACCAACAGTGCAAGAGTGTTCCCTTTTTCCCACACCCTCTCCAGCATTTACTGTTTCTAGATTTTTTGATGATGGCCATTCTGACTGGTGTGAGATGATATCTCATTGTAGTTTTGATTTGCATTTCTCTAATGAGTAAAGATGTTGAGCATCCTTTCATGTGTTTTTTGGCAGTCTGTATATCTTCTGTGGAGAAATGTCTATTTAGGTCTTCTGCCCATTTTTGGATTGGGTTGTTTGTTTTTTTGTTATTGAGCTGCATGAGCTGCTTATAAATTTTGGAGATTAATCCTTTGTCAGTTGCTTCATTTGCAAATATTTTCTCACATTCTGAGGGTTGTCTTTTGGTCTTGTTTATGGTTTCCTTTGCTGTGCAAAAGCTTTTAAGTTTCATTAGGTCCCATGTGTTTATTTTTGTCTTTATTTCCATTTCTCTAGGAGGTGGGTCAAAAAGGATCTTGCTGTGATTTATGTCATAGAGTGTTCTGCCTATGTTTTCCTCTAAGAGTTTGATAGTGTCTGGCCTTACATTTAGGTCTTTAATCCATTTTGAGCTTATTTTTGTGTATGGTGTTAGGGAATGATCTAATCTCATACTTTTACATGTCCCTATCCAGTTTTCCCAGCACCACTTATTGAAGAGACTGTCCTTTCTCCACTGTACATTCCTGCCTCCTTTATCAAAGATAAGGTGACCATATGTCCGTGGGTTTATCTCTGGGCTTTCTATCCTGTTCCATTGATCTATCTTTCTATTTTTGTGCCAGTACCAAACTGTCTTGATTACTGTAGCTTTGTAGTATAGTCTGAAGTCAGGGAGCCTGATTCCTCCAGCTCCATTTTTCGTTCTCAAGATTGCTTTGGCTATTCGGGGTCTTTTGTGTTTCCATACAAATTGCAAAATTTTTTGCTCTAGTTCTGTGAAAAATGCCAGGGGTAGTTTGATAGGGATTGCATTGAATCTGTAGATTGCTTTGGGTAGTAGAGTCATTTTCACAATGTTGATTCTTCCAATCCAAGAACATGGTACATCTCTCCATCTATTTGTATCATCTTTAATTTCTTTCATCAGTGTCTTATAATTTTCTGCATACAGGTCTTTTGTCTCCTTAGGTAGGTTTATTCCTAGATATTTTATTCTTTTTGTTGCAATGGTAAATGGGAGTGTTTCCTTGATTTCACTTTCAGATTTTTCATCATCAGTATATAGGAATGCCAGAGATTTCTGTGCATTAATTTTGTATCCTGCAAATTTACCAAATTCACTGATTAGCTCTAGTAGTTTTCTAGTAGAATCTTTAGGATTCTCTATGTATAGTATCATGTCATCTGCAAACAGTGACAGCTTTACTTCTTCTTTTCCAATTTGGATTCCTTTTATTTCCTTTTCTTCTCTGATTGCTGTGGCTAAAACTTCCAAAACTAGGTTGAATAAGAGTGGTGAAAGTGGGCAACCTTGTCTAGTTCCTGATCTTAGTGGAAGTGGTTTCAGTTTTTCACCATTGAGGACGATGCTGGCTGTGGGTTTGTCATATATGGCCTTTATTATGTTGAGGAAAGTTCCCTCTATGCCTACTTTCTGCAGGGTTTTTATCATAAATGGGTGTTGAATTTTGTCGAAAGCTTTCTCTGCATCTATTGAGATGATCATATGGTTTTTCTCCTTCAATTTGTTAATATGGTGTATCACGTTGATTGATTTGCGTATATTGAAGAATCCTTGCATTCCTGGAATAAACCCGACTTGATCATGGTGTATGATCCTTTTAATGTGCTGTTGGATTCTGTTTGCTAGTATTTTGTTGAGGATTTTTGCATCTATGTTCATCAGTGATATTGGCCTGTAGTTTTCTTTCTTTGTGACATCCTTGCCTGGTTTTGGTATCAAGGTGATGGTGGCCTCGTAGAATGAGTTTGGGAGTGTTCCTCCCTCTGCTATATTTTGGAAGAGTTTCAGAAGGATAGGTGTTAGCTCTTCTCTAAATGCTTGATAGAATTCGCCTGTGAAGCCATCTGGTCCTGGGCTTTTGTTTGTTGGAAGATTTTTTATCACATTTTCAATTTCAGTGCTTGTGATTGGTCTGTTCATATTTTCTATTTCTTCCTGATTCAGTCTCGGCAGGTTGTGCATTTCTAAGAATTTGTCCATTTCTTCCAGGTTGTCCATTTTATTGGCATAGTGTTGCTTATAGTAATCTCTCATGATCTTTTGTATTTCTGCAGTGTCAGTTGTTACTTCTCCTTTTTCATTTCTAATTCTATTGATTTGAGTCTTCTCCCTTTTTTTCTTGATGAGTCTGGCTAATGGTTTATCAATTTTGTTTATCTTCTCAAAGAACCAGCTTTTAGTTTTATTGATCTTTGCTATCGTTTCCTTCATTTCTTTTTCATTTATTTCTGATCTGATTTTTATGATTTCTTTCCTTCTGCTAACTTTGGGATGTTTTTGTTCTTCTTTCTCTAATTGCTTTAGGTGCAAGGTTAGGTTGTTTATTCGAGATGTTTCCTGTTTCTTAAGGTGGGATTGTATTGCTATAAACTTCCCTCT
Organism: Mesoplodon mirus; assembly: GCF_964341445.2. NCBI lineage: Eukaryota > Metazoa > Chordata > Mammalia > Artiodactyla > Ziphiidae > Mesoplodon > Mesoplodon mirus. The sequence continues at coordinate 93,504 of NW_028295604.1, forward strand.
TAGAACTGCTTTTGCTGCATCCCATAGGTTTTGGGTCGTCGTGTCTCCATTGTCATTTGTTTCTAGGTATTTTTTAATTTCCTCTTTGATTTCTTCAGTGATCACTTCGTTATTAAGTAGTGTATTGTTTAGCCTCCATGTGTTTGTATTTTTTACAGCTCTTTTCCTGTAATTGATATCTAGTCTCATAGCATTGTGGTCGGAAAAGATACTTGATACAATTTCAATTTTCTTAAATTTACCAAGGCTTGATTTGTGACCCAAGATATGATCTATCCTGGAGAATGTTCCATGAGCACTTGAGAAAAATGTGTATTCTGTTGTTTTTGGATGGAATGTCCTATAAATATCAATTAAGTCCATCTTGTTTAATGTATCATTTAAAGCTTGTGTTTCCTTATTTATTTTCATTTTGGATGATCTGTCCATTGGTGAAAGTGGGGTGTTAAAGTCCCCTACTATGATTGTGTTACTGTCGATTTCTCCTTTTATGGCTGTTAGTATTTGCCTTATGTATTGAGGTGCTCCTATGTTGGGTGCATAAATATTTACAATTGTTATATCTTCTTCTGGGATCGATCCCTTGATCATTATGTAGTGTCCTTCTTTGTCTCTTCTAGTAGTCCTTATTTTAAAGTCTATTTTGTCTGATATGAGAATTGCTACTCCAGCTTTCTTTTGGTTCCCATTTGCCTGGAATATCTTTTTCCATCCCCTTACTTTCAGTCTGTATGTGTCTCTAGGTCTGAAGTGGGTCTCTTGTAGACAGCATATAGATGGGTCTTGTTTTTGTATCCATTCAGCCACTCTGTGTCTTTTGGTGGGAGCATTTAGTCCATTTACATTTAAGGTAATTATCGATATGTATGTTCCTATTCCCATTTTCTTAATTGTTTTGGGTTCATTATTGTAGGTCTTTTCCTTCTGTTGTGTTTCTTGCCTAGAGAAGTTCCTTTAGCATTTGTTGTAAAGCTGGTTTGGTGGTGCTGAACTCTCTCAGCTTTTGCTTGTCTGTAAACGTTTTAATTTCTCCATCAAGTCTGAATGAGATCCTTGCTGGGTAAGAGTAATCTTGGTTGCAGGTTTTTCTCCTTCATCACTTTAAGTATGTCCTGCCACTCCCTTCTGGCTTGTAGAGTTTCTGCTGAGAGATCAGCTGTTATCCTGATGGGGATTCCCTTGTGTGTTATTTGTTGTTTTTGCCTTGCTGCTTTTAATATGATTTCTTTGTGTTTAATTTTTGACAGTTTGATTAATATGTGTCTTGGCGTATTTCTCCTTGGATTTATTCTGTATGGGACTCTTTGTGCCTCCTGGACTTGATTAACTATTTCCTTTCCCATATTAGGGAAGTTTTCAACTATAATCTCTTCAAATATTTTCTCAGTCCCTTTCTTTTTCTCTTCTTCTTCTGGAACCCCTATAATTCGAATGTTGGTGCGTTTAATGTTGTCCCAGAGGTCTCTGAGACTGTCCTCTGTTCTTTTCATTATTTTTTCTTTATTTTGCTGTGCAGCAGTTATTTCCACAATTTTATCTTCCACCTCACTTATCCGTTCTTCTGCCTCAGTTATTCTGCTATTGATCCCATCTAGAGTATTTTTTATTTCATTTATTCTGTTTTTAATTGATGCTTGATTCATCTTTAGTTCTTCTAGGTCCTTGTTAACTGTTTCTTGCATTTTGTCTATTCTATTTCCAAGATTTTGGATCTGGGAAATAGAATCTTGGATCATCTTTACCATCATTATTCTGAATTCTTTTTCAGGTAGAGTGCCTATTACCTCTTCATTTGTTAGGTCTGGTGGGTTTTTATCTTGCTCCTTCTCCTGCTGTGTGTTTTTCTGTCTTCTCATTTTGCTTATGTTACTGTGTTTGGGGTCTCCTTTTTGCAGGCTGCAGGTTCGTAGTCCCTGTTGTTTTTGGTGTCTGTCCCCAGTGGCTAAGGTTGGTTTAGTGGGTTGTGTAGGCTTCCTGGTGGAGGGGACTAGTGCCTTTGTTCTGGTGGATGGGGCTGGATCTTGTCTTTCTGGTGGGCAGGTCCACGTCTGGTGGTGTGTTTTGGGGTGTCTGTGGACTTTTTATGATTTTAGGCCACCTCTCTGCTAATGGGTGGCGTTGTGTTCCTGTCTTGCTAGTTGTTTGGCTCAGGGTGTCCAGCACTGTAGCCTGCTGGTCGTTGAGTGAAGCTGGGTGCTGGTGTTGAGATGGAGATCTCTGGAAGATATTCGCCCTTTGATATTATGTGGAGCTGGGAGGTCTCTTGTGGACCAGTGTCCTGAAGTTGGCTCTCCCACCTCAGAGGCACAGCACTGACTCCGGGTTCCTCAATTTGGGATGATGTGTTGTCTATTCATGTATTCCACAGATGCAGGGTACATCAAGTTGATTGTGGAGCTTTAATCCGCTGCTTCTGAGGCTGCTGGGAGAGGTTTCCCTTTCTCTTCTTTGTTCTCACAGCTCCTGGGTCTCAGCTTTGGATTTGGCCCCGCCTCTGCATGTAGGTCGCCGGAGGGCGTCTGTTCTTCGCTCAGATAGGACAGGGTTAAAGGAGCAGCCTCTTCGGGGACTCTGGCTCACTCAGGCCGGGAGTGAGGGAGGGGCATGGAGTGCGGGGCGAGCCTGCAGCGGCAGAGGTCGGCGTGACATTGCACCAGCCCGAGGCGCGCCATGCGTTCTCCCAGGGAAGCCGCCCCTGGATCCCGGGACCCCGGCAGTGGCGGGCTGCACAGGCTCCCGGAAGGGTGGTGTGGACAGTGACCTGCGCTCGCACACAGGATTCTTGGCGGCGGCAGCAGCAGCCTCAGCGTCCTACGCCTGTCACTGGGCTCCGCGCTTTCAGTCGCGACTTGCGCCCGTCCGTGGAGCCCCTTTAAGCAGCGCTCTTAATCCCCTCTCCTCGTGCACCAGGAAACCAAGAGGGAAGAAAAAGTCTCTTGCCTCTTCAGCAGCTCCAGAGTTTTCCCGGACTCCCTCCCAGCTAGCTGTGGCACATTAGCCCCCTTCAGGCTGAGTTCTTGCCGCCAGCCACAGTCCTCTCCCTGCGCTCTGACCGAAGCCCGAGCCTCAACTTCCAGCACTGTGCGCCCCGGCGGGCGAGCAGACAAGCCTCTCGGGCTGGTGAGTGCCGCTCGGCACCGATCCTCTGTGTGCGGATCTCTCCGCTTTGCCCTACCCAGGTATGTGGGGAGTTTCTTGCCTTTTGGGAGGTCTGGGGTCTTCTGCCAGCGTTCAGTAGGTGTTCTGTAGGAGTTGTTCCACGTTTAGCTGTATTTCTGGTGTATCCGTGGGGAGGAAGGTGATCTCCGCGTCTTACTCTTCCGCCATCCTACCCGGAAGTCTGTTTTTCCCTTTTTGACTTACTTCACTGTGTAGGACAGATTCTAAGTCCATCCACCTCAGTACAAATAGCTCAGTTTGCTTCTTTTTTTGGCTGAGTAATATTCCATTGTATATATGTGCCAGATCTTCTTTATCCATTCATCTGTCGATGGACACTTAGGTTGCTTCCATGTCCTGGCTAATGCAAATAGAGCTGCAATGAACATTTTTGTACATAACTCTTTTTGAATTATGGTTTTCGCAAGGCAAATGCCCAGTACTTGGATTGTTGTGTCGTATGGTACTTCTATTGTTAGTTATTTAAAGGAACCTCCGTACTGTTCTCCCTAGTGCTCATATCAATTTACATTCCCACCCACAGTGCAAGTGTGTTCCCTTTTCTCCAATAAAGGCCTCTCCAGCATTTATTGTTTTGTAGATTTTTTTGATGATTGCCACTCTGACTGCTGTGAGGTGATACCTCAGGGTAGTTTTGATTTGCATTTCTCTAATGATTAGTGATGTTCAGCATCCTTTCATGTGTTTCTTGGTAATCTGTATATCATCATTGGAGAAATGTCTATTTAGGTCTTCTCTCCATTTTTGGATTGGGTTGTTTGTTTTTGTGATATTGAGCTACATGAGGTGCTTGTAAAGTTTGGAGATTAATCCTTTGTCAATTGCTTCATTTGAAAATATTTTCTCCCATTCTGAGGGTTGTTTTTGCATCTTGTTTATGTTTTCCTGTACTGTGTAAAAGCTTTTAAGTTTCATTAGGTCCCATTTGTTGATTTCTGTTTTTATTTCCATTTCTCTAGGAGGTGGGTCCAAAAGGATCTTGCTGTGATTTATGTCATAGAGTGTTCTGCCTATGGTTTCCTCTAAGTGTTTTATAGTGTCTGGTCTTATATTTAGATCTCTAATCAATTTAGAGTCTATTTTTGTGTATGGTGTTATGGAGTGTTCTAATTTCATTCTTTTATGTGTAGGGGTCCAGTTTTTCCAGCACCAATTACTGAAGAGACTGTCTTTTCTCCATTGTATATCCTTAGCTCCTTTGTCATAGATGAGATAGCCATAGGTATGTAGGTTTATCTCTGGGCTTTCTGTCCTGTTCCATTGATCTGTGTTTATGCCAATCTACATACACTTGATTCCATTATGGAGACATATAAATACATAGGTTTCAAGGTTATTACCAGTCAGATATATTCCTCTTCAGTGAATAGGGTGTTTTGTGTCCAGTTCATTGAGAAAGGAGTAGGTCTTGTCTATTAACTATTTGGTATATGGAATAGGATCTGTGCTAATTTCAAACTCTGCTTTTACACATCACCCCACGTCACCTTTCCCCTTAAGGAGGCATAAGTGTGTTTTCTAAATGTGTAACTCTGTTCTCTTTTGAAATTCAGTTCATGTGTAGCCATGTTTACATTTCCTCTATAAGTGATATATTACAATAAGTTTATTTTTCTTTGTGGCTCATTTCACTTAGCATCATCGTACCTAAAGCCACTCATTATGCTGCTATTGGCCTTATGACATTGATTTTATGTCTGAGTGACTATCCTTTGTATATAAGTACCACAACATCTATATCCATTTTTTTTTCCTTTCCTGGGATATATAAAGTGTACCGAAGTCGAGGTTCTTGTAAACAGAGCAGCCCTAAATTTTGGGCTGGCTGTGTGTTGTGGATTTTTAGTTTTCCCAAAATACACGCCCATGAGTGGAAGTGTGCTATACTCTGTAGCTCTGTTTTAGAAAACAACATACAGTTCTCCAGAGAGGCTGTTGGCAATTTACATCCTGTCCATCGGCATAACCAGGCTCCCTTTTCTCCATGGCCTGTCCTGCATTTGTGGTTTTTACACTATTTTGGATGGCCCTTTTGACTGGAGGTAAGGGACACTTCTCTGTAGTGTGGATTTGCAATGCCTGATGGCTTGCTTAGCCAAAAAGGGCATATGCATTTTTTCCCGAATATATTCAAGAAAATACACATAATCCCTTTTCAGCCAAGGGCAACATTGTCGAAATTCTGTCGCTTTTCATGTGCTTTAAAGATGACTCCAATCTACCTCTTGAAATCTGTTTCCTTCAATTCTGCCTTGCATTCAAATCCTCTTCACTGCCTTTCCTCAATATATTTCTGGATGATAGTTGTCCTTTATAATTCTGCAAGTGTGTGAATTGCTGTACCCCTGATTTCCATTTTTCAACTCGCCTCTTTGTGAGCTGGCTGCAATACCGCAGGATGGCTTTAGGCCCTAGTCCTGTTCCGGGGCTTCAGGCTGAGCCTTTGGTTAACTATTCTTCCTGATGGGAAACTAGAGTGACATGTACCCATCCAAACACCTACAGCTAATCTCTCATTTATTTCCCCTCTTCCTGTTCATCCTCTGCACAGTTTGCAAACTGTGCATAACGGGAGGGTAAAGGCACTGACACTCCAAGTGGGGAGATTTTGAGTAATGCATATGGAATGGCAAAGCCGAGCACGACAAAATGAAAAATGAGGTACCTTTTAGAAAACTTTCCCAATTACACAGTGTACCATCCACTGGGATTCCCATGCATGTTTTAACTGGAGGAAGATTCCCTTAAACCTGGAGAGTTGGGACCACTAGAATGGGTAGCACACAGTATTGCTCTAAGTGGTGTTCTTTTGTTCACACAACCTCAGCAATCTTGTCAGCCCCAAGAGTCCAGTCTTATGTCTCATCCAGCTGTGGGTGTAAAGGTGGTCAATCTAGCTTGCATCACAGGCCCTGAACGTAATTTTTAAGACTTTCTCTCTGCTTTTGCATTTTGCTTTTGAAATTTATTTTTATAAGTGGGTTTAACTGAATTTCAGTGCTGTGTTCATGCCGTTATACACACACATGATTCCTTTATGGAGACATGAGAATACATATGTTTTAAAATACTTAGAGTCAGACATATTCCTCTGCAATGAATAGGGGGTGTTGAGTCCAGTTTATTGTGCCGGGAGTAGGTGTTGTCTATTACATACATGGTTTATATAACGGTATCTGTGTTAATTTAAAACTGTGGTTGTATGCATCACCCCACCTCGGCTTTCCCATTAAGCAGGCAGAAGATGTTTTCTAAATGTGTGACTCTGTTGTGTTTGTAATTCAGTTCATGTGTAGTCATGTGTACATTCCCGCTATGAGTGATAACTTATGATAAGATTAGTTACTCTGTAATCTTTCCTAACTCAGTTCATGTGTAGCCATGTTTACAGGACCTTCATAAGTGATATCTTATGATAAGTTTCTTTTTCTGTGTGACTTATTTCACTTAGAATCATCGTACCTGAATCCACTCTTTTTGCTGCTACTGGCCTTATGACATTGATTTCATGGCTGCGCGATATTCCATCGTACGTAAGTACCACAATATCTTGAACCATTTTTGTCTTTCCTGGGATACTTAAGGTGTACCCAAGTTGAGGTTCTTGTAAGCAGTGCAACCCTAAATTTTAGGGTGGCTCTGTCTTATTGATTTTCAGTTTTCCCAAGGTATATTCCCTAGACTGGAACTGCCCTTGGCTGTGTAGCTCTGTTGTTTACTTGTTTTAGGGAACACAATGCACTCCTCCAGAGAGGCATTTGGCAACTTACATCCCGCCCATCAGCATAACAAGGCTCCCTGATCTCCAGAGCCTGTCTTGCCTTTCTGGTTTTTACACATTTTGTGGATGTCCCTTTTGACCGGTGGGAAGGGATACTTCTTTGTAGTGCAGATTTGCATTGCTGCTTGCTTGTTTGGCCAAAAATGGCGTATGCATTTTCTCCTGAATATACTCAGGAGAAAACGAATACACCGTTTTTGGCCAAGTGCATCATTGTCGAAGTTGTGCCCCTCTTCCTGTGCTTGAAAGGTGATTCCAACGTACCTCTTGAAATCTGTTTCCTGCTATTCTGCCTCGCTTTCAAGTCCGCCTCATTGCCTCCCCTCAACAGACTTTTGGACGATAGTTGCCCTTTATTACTCTGCCAGTTTGTGAATTGCTGTGCCCCTGAGCTCCATTTTTTAACTAGTTTTTTGTGAGCTGAATGCAAGTCCAATATTTTGGTTCAGGACATATATTGGTTTTCGGTGGGTGGCTGAGACTTTGGTTAATTCTTCTTCCTCCCGGGAAATAAGAGTTACATGTGCCCGTCCAAATGCCTAACAGCTACTCTCTCATTTTTTCTCCCTATTCCCTTTCATCCTCTGCCAAACTGGCCATCTGTGCGAACCAGGAGTTTAAAGGTGCTGTCTCTACAAGTTGGGAGATTGATAGTAAAGCAGTTGGAAAGTCAAACGGGAGAACCAAGAGAGGGACTATTCGTTGAGTTTTAGAAACCTTTCGTATTCACAGTGTGTCCATTCTCTAGGTTTCCCATACATGTTATAGCTGTAGTAATATTCCCTTCAACCTGGAGAGTTGGGACCCATGGAATGGGTGCCATGATTTATTGTTTTAAATGGTCTGCGTTTGCTCAACCAATCTCACCAATCCTCTCAATCCCATGTGTCCAGCCTTATTCCACATCCAGCAGTCATTGTAGATAAGGTCATTCCAGGTTTCATCAGAGACCCTGAAGGAATTGTAAAGAATTTCCCTGTTTTTTTGTTTTGTTTTTGAAATTCCTTTTTAGATTGGGTTTGATCTGATTCTTGCTGCCATGTTTATGCCAGTCTAGACACACTTGATTCCCTTACGGATACATATCAGTACATAGGTTTTAAGTTTCTTACTAGTCGGATATATTCCTCTGTGGGAAATATGGGATTTTGAGTCCCTTTCACTGAGGAATGTGTAGGTCTTGTCTATTCCATAGTTGGTTTATGGAACGGTATCTGTGCTTATATCAAACTCTGGATTTATGCATCACCCCACCTCTCCTTCCCCCTTAAGCAGGCATAAGAGTGTTTTCTAAATGTGAGACTCTGTTCTCTTTCCTAACTCAGTTCATGTGTAGCCATGTTTACAGGATCTTCATAAATGATATCTTATGATAAGTTTATATTTCTGTGTGACTTATTTCAATTAGAATCATCGTACCTGAATCCACTCATTTTGCTTCTACTGGTTTTATGACATTGATTTCATGGCTGAGGGATATTCCATCGTACGTAAGTACCACAATTTTTTGAACCATTTTTTTTTTATTTCCAGGGATATGTAACGTGTACCCAAGTTGAGGTTCTTGTAAGCATTGCAAGCCTAAATTTTGGGGTGGCTCTGTCTTACTGATTTTCAGTTTTCCCAAGGTATATTCCCTAGACTCGAAGTGCACTTGGTTCTGTAGCTCTCTTGTTTACTTGTTTTAGGGAACACAATGCACACCTACAGAGAGGCAGTTGGCAATTTACATGCCGCCCATCAGCATAAAAAGGCTCCCTGTTCTCCAGGTCCTGTTTTGCCTTTCTGGTTTTTACCCATTGTGTGGATGCCCCTAATGACCGGTGGGAAGTGATACTTCTTTGTAGTGCAGATTTGAATTGCCCGCTTGCTTGCTTGGCCAAAAAGGGCGTATGCGTTTTCTCCTGAATATATTCAGGAGAAAACGCATACGCCCTTTTTGGCCAAGTGCATCATTGTCGAAGTTGTGCCCCTATTCCTGTGCGTTAAAGGTGATTCCAACGTACCTCTTGAAATCTGTTTCCTGCTCTTCTGCCTCGCTTATAAGTCCGCCTCGTTGCCTTCCCTCAACAGATTTTTGGACGATAGTTGCCCTTTATTACTCTGCCAGTTTGTGAATTGCTGTGCCCCTGAGCTCCATTTTGTAACTCGTTTTTTTGTGAGCTTAACGCATGTTTAATATTTTTTTTCAGAAGCTATACTGGTTTTCGGTGGATGGCTGAGACTTTGGTTAATTCTTCTTCCTCACGGGAAATAAGAGTGACATGTGCCCGTCCAAATGCCTGACAGCTACTCTCTCATTGGTTCTCCCTCTTCCCTTTCATCCTTTGCCAAATTGGCAACCTGTGCGAACCAGGAGGTTAAAGGTTCTGTCTCTCCAAGTTGGGAGATTGATAGTAAAGCAGTTGGAAAGTCAAACTGGAGCACAAGGAGAGGGACTATTCGTTGAGTGTTAGAAACCTTTCATATTAACAGTGTGTCCATTCTCTAGGTTTCCCATACATGTTATAGCTATACTGATATTCCCTTCAACCTGGAGAGTTGGGACCCATGGAACGGGTGCCATGCATTACTGCTATATAGGGTATGCTTTTGCTCACCCAATCTCACCATTCTCTCTGTCCCATGTGTCCAGCCTTATGCCACATCCAGCTGTCATTGTAGATAGGGTCATTCCAGGTTGCATCAGAGACCCTGAAGGAATTGTAAAAAATTTCCCGGTTTTTTTGTTTTGTTTTTGAAATTCCTTTTTAGATTGGGTTTGAGCTGATTCTAGCTGCCTTGTTTATTCCAGTCTAGACACACTGGATTCCCTTACGGAGACATATTAATACATAGGTTTTAAGTTACTTACTAGTCGGATATATTCCTCTGTGGGAAATATGGGATTATGATTCCCTTTCACTGAGGAAGGTATAGGTCTTGTCTATTCCATAGTTGGTTTTTGGAACGGTACCTGTGCTTATATCAAACTCTGGTTTTATGCATCACCCCACCTCTCCTTCCCCCTTAAGAAGGCATAATAGTGTTTTCTAAATGTGAGACTCTGTTCTCTTTCCTAACTCAGTTCATGTGTAGCCATGTTTACAGGATCATCATAAGTGATATCTTATGTTAAGTTTCTTTTTCTGTGTGACTTATTTCACTTAGAATCATCGTACCTGAATCCACTCATTTTGCTTCTACTGGTTTTATGACATTGATTTCATGGCTGAGGGATATTCCATCATACGAAAGTACCACAATTTTTTGAACCATTTTTATATTTCCAGGGATATGTAAGCTGTACCCAAGTTGAGGTTCTTGTAAGCAGTGGAGGACTAAATTTTGGGGTGGCTCTGTCTTATTGATTTTCAGTTTTCCTAAGGTATATTCCCTAGACTCGACGTGCCCTTGGCTCTGTAGTTCTGTTGTTTATTTGTTTTAGGGAACACAATGCACTCCTCCAGAGAGGCAGTTGGCAATTTACATCCTGCTCATCAGCATAAAAAGCCTCCCTGTTCTCCAGGGCCTCTCTTGCCTTTCTGGATTTTACCCATTTTGTAGATGTCCCTAATGACCAGTGGGAAGTGATACTTCTTTGTAGTGCAGATTTGCATTGCCCGCTTGCTTGCTTGGCCAAAAAGGGCGTATGCTTTTTCTCCTGAATATATTCAGGAGAAAACGCATACGCCCTTTTTGGCCAAGTGCATCATTGTCGAAGTTGTGCCCCTATTCCTGTGTGTTAAAGGTGATTCCAACGTACCTCTTGAAATCTGTTTCCTGCTATTCTGCCTCGCTTATAAGTCCGCCTCGTTGCCTTCCCTCAACAGATTTTTGGACGATAGTTGCCCTTTATTACTCTGCCAGTTTGTGAATTGCTGTGCCCCTGAGCTCCATTTTGTAAATCGTTTTTTTGTGAGCTGAACGCAACTTCAATATTTTTTTTCAGAAGCTATACTGGTTTTCGGTGGGTGGCTGAGACTTTGGTTAATTCTTCTTCCTCACGGGAAATAAGAGTGACATGTGCACGTCCAAATGCCTGACAGCTACTCTCTCATTGGTTCTCCCTCTTCCCTTTCATCCTTTGCCAAATTGGCAACCTGTGCGAACCAGGAGGTTAAAGGTTCTGTCTCTCCAAGTTGGGAGATTGATAGTAAAGCAGTTGGAAAGTCAAAGTGGAGCACAAGGAGAGGGACTATTCGTTGAGTTTTAGAAACCTTTCATATTCACAGTGTGTCCATTCTCTAGGTTTCCCATACATGTTATAGCTATACTAATAGTCCCTTCAACCTGGAGAGTTGGGACCCATGGAACGGGTGCCATGCATTACTGCTATAAAGGGTATGCTTTTGCTCACCCAATCTCACCAATCCTCTCAGTCCCATGTGTCCAGCCTTATGCCACATCCAGCTGTCATTGTAGATATGGTCATTCCAGGGTTCATCAGAGACCCTGAAGGAATTGTAAAAACATTCCCTGTTTTTTATTTTCTTTTTGAAATTCCTTTTTAGATTGGGTTTGAGCTGATTCTAGCTGCCATGTTTATGCCAGTCTAGACACACTTGATTCCCTTATGGAGACATATCAGTACATAGGTTTTAAGTTTCTTACTAGTCGGATATATTCCTCTGTGGGAAATATGGGATTATGAGTCCCTTTCACTGAGGAAGGTGTAGGTCTTGTCTATTCCATAGTTGGTTTTTGGAACGGTACCTGTGCTTATATCAAACTCTGGTTTTATGCATCACCCCACCTCTCCTTCCCCCTTAAGAAGGCATAAGAGTGTTTTGTAAATGTGAGACTCTGTTCTCTTTCCTAACTCAGTTCATGTGTAGCCATGTTGACAGGATCTTCATAAATGATATCTTATGATAAGTTTCTTTTTCTGTGTGACATATTTCACTTAGAATCATCGTACCTGAATCCACTCATTTTGCTGCTACTGGTTTTATGACATTGATTTCATGGCTGAGGTATATTCCATCGTACGTAAGTACCACAATTTTTTGAACCATTTTTATATTTCCAGGGATATGTAAGCTGTACCCAAGTTGAGGTTCTTGTAAACAGTGGAGGCCTAAATTTTGGGGTGGCTCTGTCTTATTGATTTTCAGTTTTCCCAAGGTATATTCCCTAGACTCGAAGTGCCCTTGGCTCTGTAGCTCTGTTGTTTCTTTGTTTTAGGGAACACAATGCACTCCTCCAGAGAGGCAGTTTGCAATTTACATCCCGCCCATCAGCATAAAAAGGCTCACTGTTCTCCAGGGCCTGTCTTGCCTTTCTGGTTTTTACCCATTTTGTGGATGCCCCTAATGACCGGTGGGAAGTGATACTTCTTTGTAGTGCAGATTTGCATTGCCCACTTGCTTGCTTGGCCAAAAAGGGCGTATGCGTTTTCTCCTGAATATATTCAGGAGAAAACGCATACGCCCTTTTGGCCAAGTGCATCATTGTCGAAGTTGTGCCCCTATTCCTGTGCGTTAATGGTGATTCCAACGTACCTCTTGAAATCTGTTTCCTGCTAGTCTGCCTCGCTTATAAGTCCGCCTCGTTGCCTTCCCTCAACAGATTTTTGGACGATAGTTGCCCTTTATTACTCTGCCAGTTTGTGAATTGTTTTGCCCCTGAGCTCCATTTAGTAACTCGTTTTTTGTGAGCTGAACGCAAGTTCAATATTTTTTTTCAGAAACTATACTGGTTTTCGGTGGGTGGCTGAGACTTTGGTTAATTCTTCTTCCTCACGGGAAATAAGAGTGATATGTGCCCGTCCAAATGCCTGACAGCTACTCTCTCATTGGTTCTCCCTCTTCCCTTTCATCCTTTGCCAAATTGGCAACCTGTGCGAACCAGGAGGTTAAAGGTTCTGTCTATCCAGGTTGGGAGATTGATAGTAAAGCAGTTGGAAATTCAAACTGGAGCACAAGGAGAGGGACTATTCGTTGAGTTTTAGATACCTTTCATATTAACAGTGTGTCCATTCTCTAGGTTTCCCAAACACGTTATACGTATACTAATATTCCCTTCAACCTGGAGAGTTGGGACACATGGAACGGGTGCCTTGCATTACTGCTATGAAGGGTATGCTTTTGCTCACCCAATCTCACCAATCCTCTACATCCCATGTGTCCAGCCTTATGCCACATCCAGCTGTCATTGTAGATAGGGTCATTCCAGGTTTCATCAGAGACCCTGAAGGAATTGTATAGAGTTTCCCTTTTTTTTTTGTTTTTCAAATTCCTTTTCATAGTGGGTTTGAGCTGATTCACACTGCCATGTTTATGCCAGTCTAGACACACTTGATTCCCTTACGGAGACATATCAATACATAGGTTTTAAGATTCTTACTAGTCAGATATATTCCTCTACGGGAAATATGGGGTTTTGAGTCCCTTTCAGTGAGGAAGTTGTAGGTCTACTCTATTCCATAGTTGGTTTTTGGAATGGTAACTGTGCTTATATCAAACTCTGTATTATGCATCACCCCACCTCTCCTTCCCCCTTAAGCAGGCATAAGAGTGTTTTCTAAATGTGAGACTCTGTTCTCTTTCCTAACTCAGTTCATGTGTAGCCATGTTTACAGGATCTTCATAAGTGATATCTTATGATAAGTTTCTTTTTCTGTGTGACTTATTTCACTTAGAATCATCCTAACTGAATCCACTCATTTTGTTGCTACTGGTCTTATGATATTGATTTCATGGCTGAGGGATATTCCATCATACGTAAGTACCACAATTTTTTGAACCATTTTTATATTTCCTGGGATATTTAAGGTGTACCCAAGTTGAGGTTCTTGTAAGCAGTGGAGGCCTAAATTTTGGGGTGGCTCTGTCTTATGGATTTTCAGTTTTCCCAAGGTATATTCCCTAGACTGGAAGTGCCCTTGGCTCTGTAGCTCTGTTGTTTACTTGTTTTAGGGAACACAATGCACAACTCCAGAGAGGCAGTTGGCAATTTACATCCCGCCCATCAGCATAACAAGGCTCCCTGTTCTCCAGGGCCTGTCTTGAATTTCTGCTTTTTACCCTTTTTGTGGATGTCCCTTTGGACCGGTGGGAAGTGATACTTCTTTGTAGTGCAGACTTACATTGTCCGCTTGCTTGCTTGCCCAAAATGGGCTTATGCGTTTTCTCCTGCATATACCCAGGAGAAAACGCATACGCCCTTTTTGGCCAAGTGCATTATTGTCGAAGTTGTGCCCCTCTTCCTGTGCTTTAAAGGCGATTCCAGCGTACCACTTGAAATCTGTTTCCTGGTATTCTGCCTCATTTTCAAGTCCGCCTCGTTGCTTTCCCTCAACAGATTTTTGGATGATAGTTGTCCTTTATTACTCTGCCCGTTTGTGAAATGCTCTGCCCTATAGCTCCATTTTTTAACTCGTTTTCTGTGAGCTGAACGCAAGTCCAATATTTTGGTTTAGGACCTATACTGGTTCCCGGTGGGTGGCTGAGACTTTGGTCAATTCTTCTTCCACCCGGGAAATAAGAGTGACATATTCCCGTCCAAATGCCTAACAGCTACTCTCTCTTTGGTTCTCCCTCTTCCCTTTCATCCTTTGCCAAATTGGCAACATGTGCGAACCAGGAGGTTAAAGGTGCTCTCTCTCCAATTTGGGAGGTTGAAAGTAAAGCAGTTAGAAAGTCAAACTGGAGCACCTGGAGAGGGATTATTCGTTGAGATTTAGAAACCTTTCATATTCACAGTGTGTCCATTCTCTAGGTTTCCCATACATGTTATAGCTGTAGTAATATTCCCTTCAACCCGGAGAGTTGGGACCCATGGAATGTGTGCCATGCATTATTGCTTTAAAGGGTCTGCATTTGCTCACCCAGTCTCACCAATCCTCTCTGTCCCATGTGTCCAGCCTTATGCCACCTCCAGCTGTCGTTCTAGATAGGGTCATTCCAAGTTTCATCAGAGACCCTGAAGGAATTGTAAAGAATTTCACTGTATTTTTGTTTTGTTTTTGAAATTCCTTTTTATAGTGGGTTTGAGCTGATTCTCGGTGCCATCTTTGTGCCAGTCTAGACACACTTGATTCCCTTATGGAGACATAACAATACATAGGTTTTAAGATTCTTACTAGTCAGATATATTCCTCTGCGGGAAATATGGGGTTTTGTGTCCCTTTCACTGAGGAAGGTGTAGGTCTTGTCTATTCCATACTTGGTTTTTGGAACGGTACCTGAGCTTATATCAAACTCTGGGTTTATGCATCACCCCACCTCTCCTTCCCCCTTAAGCAGGCATAAGAGTGTTTTCTAAATGTGAGACTCTCTTCTCTTTCCTAACTCAGTTCATTTGTAGCCATGTTTACAGGATCATCATAAGTGATATCTTATGTTGTTTCTTTTTCTGTGTGACTTATTTCACTTAGAATCATCGTACCTGAATCCACTCATTTAGCTGCTACTCGTCTTATGACATTGATTTCATGGCTCAGGGATATTACATCGTGCGTAAGTACCTCAATTTTTTGAACCTTTTTTATATTTCCTGGGATATTTAAGGTGTACCCACGTTGAGGTTCTTGTAAGCAGTGCAGCCCTAAAATATGTGGTGGTTCTGTCTTATTGATTTTCAGTTTTCCCAAGGTATATTCCCCAGACTGGAAGTGTCCTTGGCTCTGTAGCTCTGTTGTTTACTTGTTTTAGGGAACACAATGCACTCCTCCAGAGAGGCAGTTGGCAATTTACATCCCGCCCATCAGCATAACAAGGCTCCTGGTTCTCAAGGGCCTGTCTTGAATTTCTGGTTTTTACCCTTTTTGTGGATGTCCCTTTGGACCGGTGGGAAGTGATACTTCTTTGTAGTGCAGACTTACATTGTCCGCTTGCTTGCTTGGCCAAAAAGGGCGTATGTGTTTTCTCCTGAATATACTCAGGAGAAAACACATACGCCCTTTTTGGCCAAGTGCATCATTGTCGAAGTTGTGCCCCTCTTCCTGTGTTTTAAAGGTGATTCCACCGTACATCTTGAAATCTGTTTCCTGCTATTCTGCCTCCCTTTCAAGTCCGCTTCGTTGCCTTCCCTCAACAGATTTTTGGATGATAGTTGTCCTTTATTACTCTGCCAGTTTGTGAATTGCTCTGCCACTGAGCTCCATTTTTTAACTCGTTTTTCGTGAGCTGAACGCAAGTCCAATATTTTGTTTGAGGGCCTACTCTGGTTCCCGGTGGGTGGCTGAGACTTTGGTTAATTCTTCTTCCTCCCAGGAAATAAGAGTGACATGTGCCCGTCCAAATGCCTAACAGCTACTCTCTCATTGGTTCTCCCTCTTGCCTTTCATCCTTTGTCAAATTGGCAACCTGTGCCAACCAGGAGGGTAAAGGTGCTGTCTTCTCCAAGTTGGGAGATTGATAGTAAAGCAGTTGGAAAGTCCAACTGGAGCACCAGGAGAGGGA
Source organism: Mesoplodon mirus (assembly GCF_964341445.2). Taxonomy (NCBI): domain Eukaryota; kingdom Metazoa; phylum Chordata; class Mammalia; order Artiodactyla; family Ziphiidae; genus Mesoplodon; species Mesoplodon mirus. The sequence continues at coordinate 109,851 of NW_028295604.1, forward strand.
CTATTCGTTGAGATTTAGAAACCTTTCCTATTCACAGTGTGTCCATTCTCTAGGTTTCCCATACATGTTATAGCTGTAGTAATATTCCCTTCAACCCAGAGAGTTGGGACCCATGGAATGTGTGCCATGCATTATTGCTTTAAAGGGTCTGCATTTGCTCACCCAGTCTCACCAATCCTCTCAGTCCTATGTGTCCAGCCTTATGCCACATGCAGCTGTCGTTGTAGATAGGGTCATTACAGGTTTCATCAGAGACCCTGAAGGAATTGTAAAGAATTTCCCTTTTTTTTGTTTTTCAAATTCATTTTTATAGTGGGTTTGAGCTGATTCTCGCTGCCAAGTTTATGCCTGTCTAGACGCACTTGATTCCCTAAAAGAGACCTATCAATACATAGGTTTTAAGATTATTACTAGTCAGATATATTCCTCTGCGGGAAATATGGGGTTCTGAGTCCCTTTCACTGAGGAAGGTGTAGGTCTTGTCTATTCCATAGTTGGTTTTTTGAACGGTACTTGTGCTTTTATCAAACTCTGGTTTTATGCATCACCCCACCTCTCCTTCCCCCTTAAGCAGGCATAAGAGAGTTTTCTATATGTGAGACTCTCTTCTCTTTCCTAACTCAGTTCATGTGTAGCCATGTTTACAGGATCTTCATAAGTATTATCTTATGAGAAGTTTCTTTTTTCTGTGTGACTTATTTCACTTAGAATCATCGTACCTGAATCCACTCATTTTGCTGCTACTGGTATTATGACATTGATTTCATGGCTGAGGGATATTCCATCATACGTAAGTACCACATTTTTTTGAACAAATTTTATCTTTCCTGGCATACTTAAGGTGAACCCAAGTTGAGGTTCTTGTAAGCAGTGCAACCCTAAATTTTGGGGTTGCTCTGTCTTATTGATTTTCAGTTTTCCCAAGGTATATTCCCTAGACTTGAAGTGCCCTTGGCTCTGTACCTCTGTTGTTTACTTGTTTTAGGGAACACAATGCACTCCTCCAGAGAGGCAGTTGGCAGTTTACATCCTGCCCATCAGCATAACAAGGCTCCCTGTTCTCCAGGGCCTGTCTTGCCTTTCCGGTTTTTACCCATTTTGTGGATGTCACTTTTGACAGGTTGGAAGTGATACTTCTTTGTAATGCAGATTTGCATTGCCCGCTTGCTTGCTTGGCCAAAAAGGTCGTATGTGTTTTCTCCTGAATATATTCAGGACAAAACGCATACGCCCTTTTTGGCCAAGTGCATCATTGTCTAAGTTGTGCACCTATTCCTTTGCTTTACAGGCGATTCCTACGTACCGCTTGAAATCTGATTCCTGCTATTCTGCCTCACTTTCAAGTCCGCCTCGTTGCCTTCCCTCAAAAGATATTTGGACGATAGTTGCCCTTTATTACTCTGCCAGTTTTTGAATTGCTGTGCCCCTGAGCTCCATTTTTAACTCCTTTTTTCTGAGCTGAACGCAAGTCCAATATTTTGGTTCAGGACCTATACAGGTTCCCGGTGGGTGGTTGAGACTTTTGTCAATTCTTCTTCCTCCCGGGAAATTAGAGTGACATGTGCCCGTCCAAATGCATAACAGCTACTCTCTCATTGTTTCTCCCTCTTCCCTTTCATTCTTTGCCAAATTGGCAACCTGTGCGAACCAGGAAGTTAAAGGTGCTGTCTCTCCAAGTTGGGAGATTGATAGTAAAGCAGTTGGAATGTCAAACTTGAGCACCAGGAGAGGGACTATTCGTTGAGATTTAGAAACCTTTCGTATTCACAGTGTGTCCATTCTCTAGGTTTCCCGTACATGTTAGAGCTGTAGTAATATTCCCTTCAACCTGGAGAGTTGGGACCCGTGGAATGGGTGCCATGCATTATTGCTTTAAAGGGTCTGCGTTTGCTCAGCCAATCTCACCAATCCTCTCAGTCCCATGTGTCCAGCCTTATGCCACATCCAGCTGTCGTTGTAGATAGGGTCATTCCAGGTTTCATCAGAATCCCTGAAGGAATTGTAAAGAATTTCCCTGTTTTTTGGTTTTGTTATTGAAATTCCTTTTTATAGTTGGTTTGAGCTGATTCTCACTGCCAGGTTTATGCCGGTCTAGACACACTTGATTCCCTTACGGAGACATATCAATACATAGGTTTTAAGATTCTTACTAGTCAGATATATTCCTCTGTGGGAAATATGGGGTTTCGAGTCCCTTTCACTGAGCAAGGTGTAGGTCTTGTGTCTTCCATAGTTGGTTTTTGGAACAGTACCTGTGCTTATATCAAACTCTGGTTTTATGCATCACCCCACCTCTCCTTCCCCCTTATGCAGGCATAAGAGTGTTTTCTAAATGTGAGACTCTGTTCTCTTCCCTAACTCAGTTCATGTGTAGCCATGTTTACAGGATCTTCATAAGTGATATCTTATGATAAGTTTCTTTTTCTTTGTGACTGATTTCACTTAGAATCATCGTACCTGAATCCACGCATTTTGCTGCTACTGGTCTTATGACATTGATTTCATGTCTGAGGGATATTCCATCGTATGTAAGTACCACAATTTTTTGAACCATTTTTATATTTCCTGGGATATTTAAGGTGTACCCAAGTTGACGTTCTTGTAAGCAGTGCAGGCCTAAATTTTTGGGTGGCTCTGTCTTATTGATTTTCAGTTTTCCCAAGGTATATTCCCTAGACTGGAAGTGCCCTTGGCTCTGTAGCTCTGTTGTTTACTTGTTTTAGGGAACACAGTGCACTCCTCCAGAGAGGCAGTTGGCAATATACATCCCGCCCATCAGCATAACAAGGCTCCCAGTTCTCCAGGGCCTGTCTTGAATTTCTGGTTTTTACCCATTTTTTCAATGTTCCTGTGGACCGGTGGGAAATGATACTTCTTTGTAGTGCAGACTTGCATGAACGCTTGCTTGCTTGGCCAAAAAAACTGTATGCGTTTTCTCCTGAATATACTCAGGAGAAAATGCATAAGCCCTTTTTGGCCAAGTGCATCATTGTCGAAGTTGTGCCCCTCATCCTGTACTTTAAAAGTGATTCCAACGTAACTCTTGAAATCCGTTTCCGGCAATTCTGCCTGGCTTTCAAGAGTGCCTCGTGTCCTTCGCTCAACAGGTTTTTGGGAGATAGTTGTCCTTTATTACTCTGCCAGTTTGTGAATTGCTGTGCCCCTGAGCTCCGTTTTTTAACTGTTTTTTTTCTGAGCTGTACGCAAGTCCAATATTTTGGTTCAGGACATATACTGGTTCCTGGTGGTTGGCGGAGACTTTGGTCAATTCTTCTTCCTCCTGGGAAATAAGAGTGACATATGCCCGTCCAAATGCCTAACAGCTACTCTCTCATTGGTTCTCCCTCTTCCCATTCATCCTCTGCGAAATTGGCAACCTGTGCGAAACAGGAGGTTAAAGGTGCGGTCTCTCCAGGTTGGGAGATTGATAGTAAAGCAGTTGGAAAGTCAAACCGGAGCACCAGGAGAGGGACTATTAGTTGAGTTTTAGAAACCTTTCGTATTCACAGTGTGTCCATTCTCTAGGTTTCCCATACATGTTATAGCTGTAGTAATATTCCCTTCAACCTGGAGAGTTGGGACCCATGGGATGGGTGCCATGCATTATTGCTTTAAAGCGTCTGCATTTGCTCACCCAATCTCACCAATCCTCTCAGTCCTATGTGTCCAGCCTTATGCCACATGAAGCTGTCATTGTAGATAGGGTCATTCCAGGTTTCATCAGAGACCCTGAAGGAATTTTAAAGAATTTCCCTGTTTTTTGTTTTTCAAATTCCTTTTTATAGTGGGTTTGAGCTGATTCTCGCTGCCATCTTTATGCCAGTCTACACACACTTGATTCCCTTACAGAGACATATATATACATTGGTTTTAAGATTCTTACTAGTCAGATATATTCCTCTGCGGGAAATATGGGGTTTTGAGTCCCTTTCCCTGAGGAAGGTGTAGGTCTAGTCTATTCCATACTTGGTTTTTGGAACTCTACCTGTGCATATATCTAACTCTGGTTTTATGCATCACCCCACCTCTCCATCCCTCTTAAGCAGGCATAAGGGTGTTTTCTAAATGTGAGACACTCTTCTCTTTCCTAACTCAGTTCATGTGTAGCCATGTTTACAGGATCTTCATAAGTGATATCTTATGATACGTTTCTTTTTCTGTGTGACTTATTTCACTTAGAATCATCGTACCTGTATCCACTCATATTGCTGCTACTGGTCTTATGACATTGATTTCATGGCTGAGGGATATTCCATCATACGTAAGTACCACAATTTTTTGAACCTTTTTTATATTTCCTGGGATATTTAAGGTGTACCCAAGTTGAGGTTCTTGTAAGCAGTGCAGCCCTTAATTTTGGGGTGGTTCTGTCTTATTGATTTTCAGTTTTCCCAAGGTATATTCCCTTGACTGGAAGTGTCCTTGGCTCTGTATCTCTGTTGTTTACTTGTTTTAGGGAACACAATGCTCTCCTCCAGAGAGGCAGTTGGCTATTTACATCCCGCCCATCAGCATTACAAGGCTCCCTGTTCTCCAGGGCCTGTCTTGCCTTTCTGGTTTTTACACATTTGGTGGATGTCCCTTTTGACCAGTGGGAAGTGATACTTCTTTGTAGTGAAGGTTTGCATTGCCCACTTGCTTGCTTGGCCAAAAAGGGCGTATGCGTTTTCTCCTGCATATATTCAGGAGAAAATGCAAACGCCCTTTTTAGCCAAGTGCATCATTGTAGAAGTTGTGCCCCTCTTCCTGTGCTTTAAAGGTGATTCGAACGTACCACTTGAAATCTGTTTCCTGCAATTCTGCCTCCCTTTCAAGTTTGCCTCGTTGCCTTCCCTCAACAGAATTTTGGATGATAGTTGCCCTTTATTACTCTGCCAGTTTGTGAATTGCTGTGCCCCTGAGCTCCATATTTAACTCTTTTTTTTCTGAGCTGAACGCAAGTCAAATATTTTGGTTCAGAACATATACTGGTTCCCGGTGTGTGGCTGAGACTTTGGTCAATTCTTCTTCCTCCCTGGAAATAAGAGTGACATATGCCCGTCCAAATGCCTAACAGCTACTCTCTCTTTGGTCCTTCCTCTTCCGTTTCATCCTCTGCCAAATTGGCAACCTGTGAAAACCAGGAGTTTAAAGGGGCTGTCTCTCCAAGTTGGGAGATTGATACTAAAGCAGTTGGAATGTCAAACCGGAGCACCAGGAGAGGGACTATTAGTTGAGTTTTAGAGACCTTTCGTATTCACAGTGTGTCCATTCTCTAGGTTTCCCGAACATGTAATAGCTGTAGTAATATTCCCTTCAACCTGGAGAGTTGGGACCCATGGAATGGGTGCCATGCATTATTGCTTTAAAGGGTCTGCATTTGCTCACCCAATCTCACCAATCCTCTCAGTCCCAAGTGTCCAGCCTTATGCCACATCCAGCTGTCATTGTAGATAGGGTCATTCCAGGTTTCATCAGAGACCCTGAAGGAATTGAAAGAAATTTCCATTTTTTTTTGTTTTGTTTTTGAAATTCCTTTTTATAGTGGGTTTGAGCTGAGTCTCACTGTCATGTTTATGCCAGTCTAGACACACTTGATTCCCTTATGGAGACATATCAATACATAGGTTTTAAGATTCATACTTTTAAGATATATCACTCTGTGGTGAATATGGGGTGTTGAGTACCTTTCACTGAGGAAGGTGTAGGTTTTGTCTATTTCGTATTTGGTTTTTGGAACGGTACCTGTACTAATATCAAACTCTGATTTTATGCATCACCCCACCTCTCCTTCTCCCTTAAGCAAGCATAAGCATTTTTTTTAAATGTGAGTCTCTCTTTTCTTTCCTAACTCAGTTCATGTGTAGCCATGTTTACAGGATCTTCATAAGTGATATCTTATGATAAGTTTCTTTTTCTGTGTGACTTCTTTCACTTAGAATTATCGTACCTGAATCCACTCATTTTGCTGCTACTGGCCTTATGACATTGTTTTCATGGCTGAGGGATATTCCATCATATGTAAGTACCACAATTTCTTGAACCATTTTTGTCTTTCCTGGGATATTTAATGTGTACCCAAGTTGAGGTTTTTGTAAGCAGTGCAGCCCTGAATTTTGGTGTGTATCTGTCTTATTTATTTTCAGTTTTCCCAAGGTATATTCCCTAGACTGGAAGTGCCCTTGGCTCTGTAGCTCTGTTGTTTACTTGTTTTAGGGAACACAATGCACTCCTCCAGAGAGGCAGTTGGTAATTTACATCCCGCCCATCAGCATAACAAGGCTCCCTGTTCTCCAGTGCCTGTCTTGCCTTTCTGGTTTTTACACATTTTGTGGATGTCCCTTTTGACTGGTGAGAAGTGATACTTCTTTGTAGTGCAGATTTGCATTGCCCGCTTGCTTGCTTGTCCAAAAAGGGCATATGCGTTTTCTCCTGCATATACGCACGTGAAAACCCATATGCCCTTTATGGCCATTTCCATAATTTTCGAAGTTGTAATGCTTTTCCTGTGTTTAAAGGCGATTCCAATGTACCTCTTGAAATCTATTTCATGCCATTCTGCCTCATTTTCCCTTCCGCCTCGTGGCTTTACCTCAACAGATTTTTCGAAGAGAGTAGTCCTTTATAACTCTGCAGGTTAGTGAATTGCTGTGGCCCTGAGCTCCATTTTTCAACTCGCGTTTTTGTGATCTGACCGCAAATCTACAGTTTTGCTTCTGGACTTATACTGGTTCTGGGGGGCAGGCTGAGACTTTTGTTAATTCCTCTTTGTGATGGAAAATTAGAGAGACATGTGGCCGTCCAAATGCCTACAGCTACTCTCTCATTGGTTCTCTCTCTTCCCTTATATCCTCTGCACAATTTGCCAACTGTGCGTACCAGGAGGATATAGGGGCTGACTTTCCAAGTTGGGAGATTGATAGTAAAGCAGTTGGAATGTCAAACTGGAGCACAAGGAGAGAAAAAAGTAGTAGAGTTTTAGAGACCTTTCACCATCAGATGGTTTCCATTCTCTAGGTTCCCATACACGTTATAACTGTAGTGATATTCCCTTCTACCTGGAGAGATGGGAACCATGGAATGGGTGGCAGGCATTATTGCTTTAAAGGGTCTGCATTTTTTCACCCAATCTCACCAATCCTCTCAGTCCCAAGTGACCAGCGTTATGCCACATCCAGCTGTCATTGTAGATACGGTCATTCCAGGTTTCATCAGAACCCCTGAAGGTATTGTGTAAGAATTTTACTGTTTTTATGTTTTGTTTTGAAATTCATTTTTATAGTGGGTTTGAGCTGATTCTCACTGCCATGTTTATGTCGTTCTAGACACACTTGGTTCCCTTACGGAGACATATCAATACATAGGTTTTAAAATACTTACTAGTCAGATATATTTCTCTGAGGGGAATAGGGATGTTGAGTTCCGTTCACTGAGGAAGGAGTAGGGCTTGTCTCTTCTGTTTTTGGATTATGGAACGGTACCTGTGCTAATATCAATCTTATGTTTTGTGCATCTCCCCACCTCTCTTTCCCCTTAAGCAAGCGTTATATTGTTTTCTAAATCTGATACTCTGTTCTCTTACCTAAATCAGTTCATATGTAGCCATGTTTACATTCCCTTCATAAGTGATATCTTATCTCAGAATGCACCATGGCCGTTCTCATAATAATGCTCCATGACCCCTGTCATCACAATGCCCCATGACACTTGTCAGTATGTTCCTTGAACCCTGTCATGACAAGGCTCCATGCCTTTTTCATCACAATGTTCCATGCCCTTTCCATCACAGTGCTCCAAGACCCATGTAATCACAATGCTCCATGCCCTTGTCATCACAAAACTCAAGGACGCATGCCATCAGAATGCTCCTTGGTCTTCTCCTCACAATGTGCCATGCCCTTGTCATCACAATGTTCCAAGACCCCTGTAATGACAATGCTCCATGCCCCTTTTCATCAGTATGCTCCATGAGACTTGTCATCACAAGGCTCCATGGTTTTGTCATCACAATGCTCCAGGACCTTGTCATCACAATGCTTCTCGACCTTGTCATGAAAATTTTCAATGGTCCTTGTCATCATAATGCTCCAAGCCCTAATCATCAAAATGCTCCATTATATTTGTCCTCACATTTCTCCATTACATTTGGTTTCAAAATGCTCCATGCCATTGTCATCACAATGGACCAGGACATATGTCATCACAGTGCTCCCTGAAACCTGTCTTCACAATACTCCTTGACCTTCTCATCACAATGCTCCATGCCCTTGTCATCACAATGCACCATGCCCACTGTCATCACAATAATCCATGAAACTTGTCAGACCAATGCTCCATGCCGCTGTCAACACAATGCTCCATGCCCTTGTCATCACAATGCTCCATGACCCCTGTCATCACAATGCTCAGTGACTCCTGTCATCACAATGATTCATAACGTTTGTCATCACAATTGTCCATGCCCGCGTCATCACAAGGCTCTGTGACTTTTGTAACCACAATGTTCCATGAACTTTTCATCACAATTCTTTGTGACCCTTGTCATCACAATGCTCCATGTCTTTGTCAGAACAATGGTCTATGACCATTGTCATCACAATGTGCCACGCGCATTTCATCACAGCCGACCACAAACTTTTCATTGCAATGCTCCATAAACCTTGTAATCACAATGGTCCATGGACTTCTCATCAAAATTCTCTCTCAACAGAGATATCACAATGCTCCATCACTAGACATCACAATACTCCCTCACACCTGGAATCACAATATTCCATGACCCTGTCATCACAGTGCTACATCCACTTATCTGCACAATGTTCCATGACCCCTGACATCACAATGTTCCATAACCCCTGTCAGCAAAATGCTCCATGACCCTTTTCATCCCAAAGATCCAAGACCCCTGACATCACAATGTTCTATAAACACCGTCATCACAATATTCCATTACAATTCTTATCAAATTGCTTCATGACCCGTTCATCAAAATGCTCCCTGCCCTTCTCATCACAATGCACCATGCCCTTGTCATCAAAATGCTCCATGACTTGTCATCACAAAGCTCCATGTCCCATGGCATCACAATGCTCCATGTCACTGTCATCACAATGCTCCCTGAACCCTCTCATCACATTGCTCCATGTCCTCGTCATCACAAAGCTCCATGACACTTGTCATCACAATGCTCGATGCCCTTCTCATGACAATGCTCCATGCCTTTTTCATTACAATCCTGCATGACCCATGTATCACAGTGTTCCGTGCCCTTGTCATCACAATGCTCCATGTCCACTCTCATCACAATAATCCATGTAACATTTCAGACCAATGTTCCATACCCTTCTCATCAAAATGCTCCATTACCCCTGTCATAACAATGCACCATGACTCTTGGCATCACAATGTTCCACTACCTAGTTATCACAAGGTTCCATGACACTTGTCATCACAATGCTCAAGACCCCTGAAATCAAAATGCTGCATGCCCTTGTCATCACAAAGCTCCATGATGCATGTCATCAGAAATTTCCATGGCCTTCTCATCACAATGCTCCATTCCCATGTCATCACAATGCTCCAAGACCCTTGTAATCACAGTGCTCCATGACCCTTTTCATCTCAATGCTCCATGAACCCTGTCATCACAATACACCATGCCCATCATCATAATGCTTCAGGCTATTGTCATCACAATGAAATCAATATTCTCTATGACCTCTGTCATCATAATGCTCCAAACCCTTGTGATCACAATGTTCAATAACACTTATCATCTCAACACCCCATGACACTCATCATCACAATTACCCACGGTCTTCTCATCACAATGCTCCATGATCGTTGTCATCACAGTGCTCAATACACTTGTCATCACAATGCTCCCTGACACTTGTCGTCAGTATGCTTCTTGAACCCTGCAATGACAAGGTTCCATGCCTTTTTCATCACAGTGATCCATGCCCTATTCATCACAATGCTCCAAGATCCCTGTAATCACAATGCTCCATGCCCTTGTCATTAAAAATCTCCATGACGCATGTCATCAGCATGCTTCATGGACTTCTCATTACAATGCTCCATGCCCTTGTCATCACAATGCTCCAAGACCCCTGTAATCACAATGCTCCATGCCCATTTTCATCAGAATGTTCCATGAGACTTGTCATCACAATGCTTAATGCGCTTGTCTGCACAATGCTCCATGACCACTGTCATCACAATGCTCAGTGACTCCAGTCATCACAATGATTCATAACGTTGTCATCACAATTGTCCATGCCCGCGTCATCACAAGGCTCTGTGACTTTTGTAACCAGAATGTTCCATGAACTTTTCATCACAATTCTCTGTGACCCTTGTCATCACAATGCTCCATGTCTTTGTCAGAACAATGGTCTATGACCATTGTCATCACAATGTGCCACGCGCATTTCATCACAGCCGACCACAAACTTTTCATTGCAATGCTCCATAAACCTTGTAATCACAATGGTCCATGGACTTCTCATCAAAATGCTCTATCACCAGAGTTATCACAATGTTCCATCACTAGTCATCACAATACTCCCTCACACCTGGAATCACAATGTTCCATGACCCTGTCATCACAGTGCTACATCCACTTATCTGCACAATGTTCCATGACCCCTGACATCACAATGTTCCATAACCCCTGTCAGCAAAATGCTCCATGACCCTTTTCATCCCAAAGATCCAAGAACCCTGACATCACAATGTTCTATAAACACTGCCATCAAAATATTCCATTAAAATTCTTATCAAATTGCTGCATGACCCGTTCATCAAAATGCTCCCTGCCCTTCTCATCACAATGCACCATGCCCTTGTCATCAAAATGCTCCATGACTTGTCATCACAAAGCTCCATGTCCCATGGCATCACAATGCTCCATGTCACTGTCATCACAATGCTCCCTGAACCCTCTCATCACATTGCTCCATGTCCTTGTCATCACAAATCTCCATGACACTTGTCATCACAATGCTCGATGCCCTTCTCATGACAATGCTCCATGCCATTTTCATTACAATCCTGCATGACCCATGTATCACAGTGTTCCTTGCCCTTGTCATCACAATGCTCCATGCCCACTCTCATCACAATAATCCATGAAACATTTCAGACCAATGTTCCATACCCTTCTCATCAAAATGCTCCATTACCCCTGTCATAACAATGCACCATGACTCTTGGCATCACAATGTTCCACTACCTAGTCATCACAAGGTTCCATGACACTTGTCATCACAATGCTCAAGACCCCTGAAATCAAAATGCTGCATGCCCTTGCCTTCCCTCAACAGATTTTTGGACGATAGTTGCCCTTTATTACTCTGCCAGTTTGTGAATTGCTGTGCCCCTGAGCTCCATTTAGTAACTCGTTTTTTTGTGAGCTGAACGCAAGTTCAATATTTTTTTTCAGAACCTATACTGGTTTTCGGTGGGTGGCTGAGACTTTGGTTAATTCTTCTTCCTCACGGGAAATAAGAGTGACATGTGCCCGTCCAAATGCCAGACAGCTACTCTCTCATTGGTTCTCCCTCTTCCCTTTCATCCTTTGCCAAATTGGCAACCTGTGCGAACCAGGAGGTTAAAGGTTTTGTGTCTCCAAGTTGGGAGATTGATAGTAAAGCAGTTGGAAAGTCAAACTGGAGCACATGGAGAGGGACTATTCGTTGAGTTTTAGAAACCTTTCATATTAACAGTGTTTCCATTCTCTAGGTTTCCCATACATGTTATAGCTATACTAATATTCCTTTCAACCTGGAGAGTTGGGACGCATGGAACCAGTGCCATGCATTACTGCTATAAAGGGTATGCTTTTGCTCACCCAATCTCACCAATCCTCTCAGTCCCATGTGTCCAGCCTTATGCCACATCCAGCTGTCATTGTAGATAGGGTCATTCCAGGTTTCATCAGAGACCCTGAATGAATTGTATAGAATTTCCCTTTTTTTTTTGTTTTTCAAATTCGTTTTCATAGTGGGTTTGAGCTGATTCTTACTGCCATGTTTATTCCAGTCTAGACACACTTGATTCCCTTATGGAGACATATCAATACATAGGTTTTAAGATTCTTACTAGTCAGATATATACCTCTGCGGAAAATATGGGGTTTTGAGTCCCTTTCAGTGAGGAAGTTGTAGGTCTTCTCTATTAAATAGTTGGGTTTTGGAACGGTACCTGTGCTTATATCAAACTCTGGTTTTATGCATCACCCCACCTCTCCTTCCCCCTTACGAAGGCATAAGTGTGTTTGCTAAATGTGAGCCTCTGTTCTCTTTCCTAACTCAGTTCATGTGTAGCCGTGTTTACAGGATCTTCATAAATGATATCTTATGATAAGTTTCTTTTTCTGTGTGACATATTTCAATTAGAATCATCGTACCTGAATCCACTCATTTTGCTGCTACTGGTCTTATGACATTGATTTCATGGCTGAGGGATATTCCATCGTACGTAAGTACCACTATTTTTTGAACCATTTTTATATTTCCAGGGATATGTAAGGTGTACCCAAGTTGAGGTTCTTGTAAGCAGTGGAGGCCTAAATTTTGGGGTGGCTCTATCTTATTGATTTTCAGTTTTCCTAAGGTATATTCCCTAGACTCGAAGTGCCCTTGGCTCTGTAGTTCTGTTGTTTATTTGTTTTAGGGAACACAATGCACTCCTCCAGAGAGGCAGTTGGCAATTTACATACCGCCCATCAGCATAACAAGGCTCCCTGTTCTCCAGGGCCTGTCTTGCCTTTCTGGTTTTTACCCATTTTGTGGATGCCCCTAATGACCGGTGGGAATTGATACTTCATTGTAGTGCAGATTTGCATTGCCCGCTTGCTTGCTTGGCCAAAAAGGGCGTATGCTTTTTCTCCTGAATATATTCAGGAGAAAACGCATACGCCCTTTTTGGCCAAGTGCATCATTGTCGAAGTTGTGCCCCTATTCCTGTGTGTTAAAGGTGATTCCAAAGTACCTCTTGAAATCTGTTTCCTGCTATTCTGCCTCGCTTATAAGTCCGCCTCATTGCCTTCCCTCAACAGATTTTTGGACGATAGTTGCCCTTTATTACTCTGCCAGTTTGTGAATTGCTGTGCCCCTGAGCTCCATTTTGTAAATCGTTTTTTGTGAGCTGCACGCAAGTTCAATATTTTTTTTCAGAACCTATACTGGTTTTCAGTGGGTGGCTGAGACTTTGGTTAATTCTTCTTCCTCACGGGAAATAAGAGTGACATGTGCCCGTCCAAATGCCTGACAGGTACTCTCTCATTGGTTCTCCCTCTTCCCTTTCATCCTTTGCCAAATTGGCAACCTGTGCGAACCAGGAGGTTAAAGGTTCTGTCTCTCCAAGTTGGGAGATTGATAGTAAAGCAGTTGGAAAGTCAAACTGGAGCACAAGGAGAGGGACTATTCGTTGAGTTTTAGAAACCTTTCATATTAACAGTGTGTCCGTTCTCTAGGTTTCCCATACATGTTATAGGTATACTAATATTCCCTTCAACCTGGAGAGTTGGGACCCATGGAACGGGTTCCATGCATTACTGCTATAAAGGGTATGCTTTTGCTCACCCAATCTCACCAAACCTCTCATTCCCATGTGTCCAGCCTTATGCCACATCCAGCTGTCATTGTAGATAGGGTCATTCCAGGTTTCATCAGAGACCCTGAAGGAATTAGATAAAATTTCCCTGTTTTTTTGTTTTGTTTTTGAAATTCCTTTTTAGATTGGTTTTGAGCTGATTCTCGCTGCCATGTTTATGCCAGTCTAGACACACTTGATTCCCTTATGGAGACATATCAGTACATAGGATTTAAGTTTCTTACTAGTCGGATATATTCCTCTGTGGGAAATATGGGATTATGAGTCCCTTTCACTGAGGAAGGTGTAGGTCTTTCCTATTCCATAGTTGGTTTTTGGAACGGTACCTGTGCTTATATCAAACTCTGGTTTTATGCATCACCCCACCTCTCCTTCCCCCTTAAGAAGGTGTAAGAGTGTTTTGTAAATGTGAGACTCTGTTCTCTTTCCTAACTCAGTTCATGTGTAGCCATGTTTACAGGATCTTCATAAATGATATCTTATGATAAGTTTCTTTTTCTGTGTGACGTATTTCACTTAGAATCATCGTACCTGAATCCACTCATTTTGCTGCTACTGGTTTTATGACATTGATTTCATGGCTGAGGGATATTCCATCATACGTAAGTACCACAATTTTTTGAACCATGTTTATATTTCCAGGGATATGTAAGTTGTACCCAAGTTGAGGTTCTTGTAAGCAGTGCAGGCCTAAATTTTGGGGTGGCTCTGTCTTATTGATTTTCAGTTTTCCCAAGGTATATTCCCTAGACTCAAAGTGCCCTTGGCTCTGTAGCTCTGTTGTTTCTTTGTTTTAGGGAACACAATGCACTCCTCCAGAGAGGCAGTTTGCAATTTACATCCCGCCCATCAGCATAAAAAGGCTCCCTGTTCCCCAGGGCCTGTCTTGCCTTTCTGGTTTTTACCCATTTTGTGGATGCCCCTAATGACCGGTGGGAAGTGATACTTCTTTGTAGTGCAGATTTGCATTGCCCGCTTGCTTGCTTGGCCAAAAAGGGGGTATGCGTTTTCTCCTGAATATATTCAGGAGAAAACGCATACGCCCTTTTTGGCCAAGTGCATCATTGTCAAAGTTGTGCCCCTATTCCTGTGCGTTAAAGGTGATTCCAATGTACCTCTTGAAATCTGTTTCCTGCTATTCTGTGTCGCGTATAATTTCGCCTCGTTGCCTTCCCTCAACAGATTTTTGGACAATAGTTGCCCTTTATTACGCTGCCAGTTTCTGAATTGCTGTGCCCCTGAGCTTCATTTAGTAACTCATCTTTTGTGAGCCGAACGCAAGTTCAATATTTTTTTTCAGAAACTATACTGGTTTTCAGTGGGTGGCTGAGACTTTGGTTAATTTTTCTTCCTCCCGAGAAATAAGAGTGACATGTGCCCATCCAAATGCCTAACAGCTACTCTCTCATTGGTTCTCCCTCTGCCCTTTCATCCTATGCCAAATTGGCAACCTGTGCGAACCAGGAGGTTAAAGGTGCTGTCTCTCCAAGTTGGGAGATTGATTGTAAAGCAGTTGGAAATTCAAATTGGAGCACCAGGAGAGGGACACTTCATTGAGATTTTGAAACCTTTTGTATTCACAGTGTGTCATTCTCTAGGTTTCCCATACATGTTATAGCTGTAGTAATATTCCCTTCAACCTGGAGAGTTGGGACCCATGCAATGGGTGCCATGCATTATTGCTTTAAAGTGTCTGCATTTTCTCACCCAATCTCACCAATCCTCTCAGTCCCATGTGTCCAGCCTTATGCCACATCCAGCTGTCATTGTAGATAGTGTCATTCCAGGTTTCATCAGAGACCCTGAAGGAATTGTAAAGAATGTCCCAGTTTTTTTTGGTTTGTTTTTGAAATTCCTTTATATAGTGGGTGTGAGCTGATTCTCGCTGTCATCTTTATGCCAGTCTAGACACACTTGATTCCCTTACGGAGACATATCAATACATAGGTTTTAAGATTCTTACTAGTCAGATATATTCCTCTGCAGGAAATATGGGGTTTTGAGTGCCTTTCACTGAGGAAGGTGTAGGTCTTGTCTATTCCATAATTGGTTTTTGGAACGGTACCTGTGCTTATATCAAACTCTTGTTTTATGCATCACCCCACCTCTCCTTCCCCCTAAAGCAGGCATAAGAGTGTTTTCTAAATGTGAGACACTTTTCTCTTTCCTAACTCAGTTCATGTGTAGCCATGTTTACAGGGTCTTCATAAGTGATATCTTATGATACGTTTCTTTTTCTGTGTGACTTATTTCACTTAGAATCATCATACCTGAATCCACTCATTTTGCTGCTACTGGTCTTATGACATTGATTTCATGGCTGAGGCATATTCCATCGTACGTAAGTACCACAATTTTTTGAATCATTTTTATATTTCCTGCGATATTTAATGTGTACCCAAGTTGAGGTTCTTGTAAGCAGTGCAGCCCTAAATTTTGTGGTGGCACTGTCTTATTGATTTTCAATTTTCCCAAGGTATAGTCCCTAGACTGGAAGTGTCCTTGGCTCTGTAGCTCTGTTGTTTACTTGTTTTAGGGAACACAATGCACTCCTCCAGAGAGGCAGTTGGCAATTTACATCCCGCCCATCAGCATAACAAGGCTCCCTGTTCTCCAGGGCCTGTCTTGAATTTCTGGTTTTTACCCTTTTTGTGGATGTCCCTTTGGACAGGTGGGAAGTAATACTTATTTGTAGTGCAGACTTACATTGTCCGCTTGCTTGCTTGGCCAAAATGAGCGTATGTGTTTTCTCCTGAATATACTCAAGAAAAAACGCATACACCCTTTTTGGACAAGTGCATCATTGTCGAAGTTGTGCCCCACTTCCTGTGTGTTACAGGCGATTCCAACGTACCTCTTGAAATCCGTTTCCTGCTATTCTGCCTCCCTTTCAAGTCCGCCTCGTTGCCTTCCCTCAACAGATTTTTGCATGACAGTTGTCCTTTTTTACTCTGCCAGTTGGTGAATTGCTCTGCCCTATAGCTCCTTTTTTTTAACTCGTTTTTTGTGACCTTAACGCCAGTCCCATATTTTGGTTCAGGACCTATACTGGTTCCCAGTCGTTGGCTGAGTCTTTGGTTAATTCTTCCTCCTCCCGGGAAATAAGAGTGACATGTGCCCGTCCAAATGCCTAACAGCTACTCTCTCATTGGTTCTCCCTCTTCCGTTTCATCCTTTGCCAAATTGGCAACCTGTGCGAAACAGGAGGTTAAAGGTGCTATCTCTCCAGGTTGGGAGATTGATAGTAAAGCAGTTGGAAAGTCAAACCGGAGCACCAGGAGAGGGACTGTTCGTTGAGCTTTAGAGACATTTCGTATTCACAGAGTGTCCATTCTCTAGGTTTCCCATACATGTTATAGCTGTAGTAATATTCCCTACAACCTGGAGAGTTGGGACCCATGGAATGGGTGCCATGCATTATTGCTTTAAAGGGTCTGCATTTGCTCACGAATCTCACCAATCCTCTCAGTCCCATGTGTCCAGCCTTATGCCACATCCAGCTGTCGTTCTAGATAGGGTTATTCCAAGTTTCATCAGAGACACTGAAGGAATTGTAAAGAATTTCCCTGTTTTTTTTGTTTTGTTTTAGAAATTCCTTTTTATAGTGTGTTTGAGCTGATTCTCGCTGCCAAGTTTATGCCTGTCTAGACGCACTTGATTCCCTAAAAGAGACCTAGCAATACATAGGTTTTAAGATTATTACTAGTCAGATATATTCCTCTGCGGGAAATATGGGGTTCTGAGTCCCTTTCACTGAGGAAGGTGTAGGTCTTGTCTATTCCATAGTTGGTTTTTTGAACGGTACTTGTGCTTATATCAAACTCTGGTTTTATGCATCACCCAACCTCTCCTTCCCCCTTAAGCAGGCATAAGAGTGTTTTCTATATGTGAGACTCTCTTCTCTTTCCTAACTCAATTCATGTGTAGCCATGTTTACAGGATCTTCATAAGTATTATCTTATGATAAGTTTCTTTTTTCTGTGTGACTTATTTCACTTAGAATCATCGTACCTGAATCCACTCATTTTGCTGCTACTGGTATTATGACATTGATTTCATGGCTGAGGGATATTCCATCATACGTAAGTACCACGATTTTTTGAACAATTTTTATCTTTCCTGGGATACTTAAGGTGAACCCAACTTGAGGTTCTTGTAAGCAGTGCAAACCTAAATTTTGGTGTGGCTCTGTCTTATTGATTTTCAGTTTTCCCAAGGTATATTCCCTAGACTCGAAGTGCCCTTGGCTCTGTAGCTCTGTTGTTTACTTGTTTTAGGGAACACAATGCACTCCTCCAGAGAGGCAGTTGGCAGTTTACATCCCGCCCATCAGCATAACAAGGCTCCCTGTTCTCCAGGGCCTGTCTTGCCTTTCTGGTTTTTACCCATTTTGTGGATGTCCCTTTTGACCGGTGGGAAGTGATACTTCTTTGTAGTGCAGATTTGCATTGTCCGCTTGCTTGCTTGGCCAAAAAGGACGTATGCGTTTTCTCCTGAATATATTCAGGACAAAACGCATACGCCCTTTTTGGCCAAGTGCATCATTGTCTAAGTTGTGCACCTATTCCTTTGCTTTACAGGCGATTCCTACGTACCTCTTGAAATCTGATTCCTGCTATGCTACCTCACTTTCAAGTCCGCCTCATTGCCTTCCCTCAAAAGATTTTTGGACGATAGTTGCCCTTTATTACTCTGCCAGTTTGTGAATTTCTGTGCCCCTGAGCTCCATTTCTAACTCGTTTTATCTGAGCTGAACGCAAGTCCAATATTTTGGTTCAGGACCTATACTCGTTCCCGGTGGGTGGTTGAGACTTGTGTCAATTCTTCTTCCTCCCGGGAAATTAGAGTGACATGTGCCCGTCCAAATGCATAACAGCTACTCTCTCATTGTTTCTCCCTCTTCCCTTTCATTCTTTGCCAAATTGGAAACCTGTGCAAACCAGGAAGTTAAAGGTGCTGTCTCTCCAAGTTGGGAGATTGATAGTAAAGCAGTTGGAATGTCAAACTTGAGCACCAGGAGAGGGACTATTCGTTGAGATTTAGAAACCTTTCGTATTCACAGTGTGTCCATTCTCTAGGTTTCCCGTACATGTTAGAGCTGTAGTAATATTCCCTTCAACATGTAGAGTTGGAACCCATGGAATGGGTGCCATGCATTATTTCTTTAAAGGGTCTGTGTTTGCTCAGCCAATCTCACCAATCCTCTCAGTCCCATGTGTCCAGCCTTATGCCACATCCAGCTGTCATTGTAGATAGGATCATTCCAGGTTTCATCAGAATCCCTGAAGGATTTGTAAAGAATTTCCCTGTTTTTTGGTTTTGTTTTTGAAATTCCTTTTTATAGTTGGTTTGAGGTGATTCTCACTGCCAGGTTTATGCCAGTCTAGACACACATGATTCCCTTACGGAGACATATCTATACATAGGTTTTAAGATTCTTACTAGTCAGATATATTCCTCTGTGGGAAATATGGGGTTTCGAGTCCCTTTCACTGAGCAAGGTGTAGGTCTTGTGTCTTCCATAGTTGGTTTTTGGAACAGTACCTGTGCTTATATCAAACTCTGGTTTTATGCATCACCCCACCTCTCCTTCCCCCTTATGCAGGCATAAGAGTGTTTTCTAAATGTGAGAATCTGTTCTCTTCCCTAACTCAGTTCATGTGTAGCCATGTTTACAGGATCTTCATAAGTGATATCTTATGATAAGTTTCTTTTTCTGTGTGACTGATTTCACTTAGAATCATCGTACCTGAATCCACTAATTTTGCTGCTACTGGTCTTATGACATTGATTTCATGTCTGAGGGATATTCCATCGTATGTAATTACCACAATTTTTTGAACCATTTTTATATTTCCTGCTATATTTAAGGTGTACCCAAGTTGACGTTCTTGTAAGCAGTGCAGGCCTAAATTTTTGGGTGGCTCTGTCTTATTGATTTTCAGTTTTCCCAAGGTATATTCCCTAGACTGGAAGTGCCCTTGGCTCTGTAGCTCTGTTGTTTACTTGTTTTAGGGAACACAGTGCACTCCTCCAGAGAGGCAGTTGGCAATATACATCCCGCCCATCAGCATAACAAGGCTCCCAGTTCTCCAGGGCCTGTCTTGAATTTCTGGTTTTTACCCATTTTTTCGATGTTCCTGTGGACCGGTGGGAAATGATACTTCTTTGTAGTGCAGACTTGCATGAACGCTTGCTTGCTTGGCCAAAAAAACTGTATGTGTTTTCTCCTGAATATACTCAGGAGAAAATGCATAAGCCCTTTTTGGCCAAGTGCATCATTGTCGAAGTTGTGCCCCTCTTCCTGTGCTTTAAAGGTGATTCCAACGTAACTTTTGAAATCCGTTTCCGGGAATTCTGCCTGGCTTTCAAGTCCGCCTCGTGTCCTTCGCTCAACAGGTTTTTGGACGATAGTTGTCCTTTATTACTCTGCCAGTTTGTGAATTGCTGTGCCCCTGAGCTCCGTTTTTTAACTGTTTTTTTCTGTGCTGTACGCAAGTCCAATATTTTGGTTCAGGACATATACTGGTTCCTGGTGGGTGGCGGAGACTTTGGTCAATTCTTCTTCCACCCGGGAAATAAGAGTGACATATGCCCGTCCAAATGCCTAACAGCTAATCTCTCATTGGTTCTCCCTCTTCCCATTCATCCTCTGGGAAATTGGTAACCTGTGCGAAACAGGAGGTTAAAGGTGTGGTCTCTCCAGGATGGGAGATTGATAGTAAAGCAGTTGGAAAGTCAAACCGGAGCACCAGGAGAGGGACTATACGTTGAGTTTTAGAGACTATTCGTATTCACAGTGTGTCCATTCTCTAGGTTTCCCATACATGTTATAGCTGTAGTAATATTCCCTTCAACCTGGAGAGTTGGGACCCATGGAATGGGTGCCATGAATTATTGCTTTAAAGGGTCTGCATTTGCTCACCCAATCTCACCAATCCTTTCAGTCCTATGTGTCCAGCCTTATGCCACATGCAGCTGTCATTGTAGATAGGGTCATTCCAGGTTTCATCAGAGACCCTGAAGGAATTAAAAAGAATTTCCCTGTTTTTTGTTTTTCAAATTCCTTTTTATAGTGGGATTGAGCTGATTCTCACTGCCATGTTTATGCCAGTCTAGACGCACTTGATTCCCTTATGGAGACATATCAATACATAGGTTTTAAGATTCTTACTAGTCAGATATATTCCTCTGCGGGAAATATGTGGTTTTGAGTCCCTTTCACTGAGGAAGGTGTAGGTCTTGTCTATTCTATACTTGGTTTTTGGAACTCTACCTGTTCATATATCAAAATCTGGTTTTATGCATTACCCCACCTCTCCATCCCTCTTAAGCAGGCATAAGAGTGTTTTCTACATGTGAGACTCTCTTCTCTTTCCTAACTCAGTTCATGTGTAGCCATGTTTACAGGATCTTCATAAGTGATATCTTATGATACGTTTCTTTTTCTGTGTGACTTATTTCACTTAGAATCATCGTACCTGTATCCACTCATTTTGCTGCTACTGGTCTTATGACATTGATTTCATGGCTGAGGGATATTCCATCATACGTAAGTACCACAATTTTTTGAACCTTTTTTATATTTCCTGGGATATTTAAGGTGTACCCAAGTTGAGGTTCTTGTAAGCAGTGCAGCCCTAAATTTTGGGGTGGTTCTGTCTTAATGATTTTCAGTTTTCCCAAGGTATATTCCCTTGACTGGAAGTGTCCTTGGCTCTATATCTCTGTTGTTTACTTGTTTTAGGGAACACAGTGCTCTCCTCCAGAGAGGCAGTTGGCAATTCACATTCCGCCCATCAGCATAACAAGGCTCCCTGTTCTCCAGGGCCTGTCTTGCCTTTCTGGTTTTTACACATTTTGTGGATGTCCCTTTTGACCGGTGGGAAGTGATACTTCTTTGTAGTGAAGGTTTGCATTGCCCACTTGCTTGCTTGGCCAAAAAGGGCGTATGCGTTTTCTCCTGAATATATTCAGGAGAAAATGCAAACGCCCTTTTTAGCCAAGTGCATCATTGTAGAAGTTGTGCCCCTCTTCCTGTGCTTGAAAGGTGATTCCAACGTACCTCTTGAAATCTGTTTCCTGCAATTCTGCCTCCCTTTCAAGTTTGCCTCGTTGCCTTCCCTCAACAGAATTTTGGACGATAGTTGCCCTTTATTACTCTGCCAGTTTGTGAATTGCTGTGCCCCTGAGCTCCATATTTAACTCTTTTTTTCTGAGCTGAACGCAAGTCAAATATTTTGGTTCAGAACATATACTGGTTACCGGTGTGTGGCTGAGACTTTGGTCAATTCTTCTTCCTCCCTGGAAATAAGAGTGACATATGCCCGTCCAAATGCCTAACAGGTACTCTCTCTTTGGTTCTTCCTCTTCCGTTTCATCCTCTGCCAAATTGGCAGCCTATGAGAACCAGGAGGTTAAAGGGGCTGTCTCTCCAAGTTGGGAGATTGATAGTAAAGCAGTTGGAATGTCAAACCGGAGCACCAGGAGAGGGACTATTAGTTGAGTTTTAGAGACCTTTCGTATTTACAGTGTGTGCATTCTCTAGGTTTCCCATACATGTAATAGCTGTAGTAATATTCCCTTCAACCTGGAGAGTTGGGACCCATGGAATGGGTGCCCCTCATTATTGCTTTAAAGGGTCTGCATTTGATCACCCAATCTCACCAATCCTCTCAGTCCCAAGTGTCCAGCCTTATGCCACATCCAGCTGTCATTGTAGATAGGGTCATTCCAGGTTTCATCAGAGACCCTGAAGGAATTGAAAGAAATTTCCCTGTTTTTTTTGTTTTGTTTTTGAAATTCCTTTTTATAGTGGGTTTGAGCTGATTCTCACTGTCATGTTTATGCCAGTCTAGACACACTTTATTCCCTTATGGAGACATATCAATACATAGGTTTTAAGATTCATACTTTTAAGATATATTACTCTGTGGTGAATATGGGGTGTTGAGTCCCTTTCACTGAGGAAGGTGTAGGTTTTGTCTATTTCGTATTTGGTTTTTGGAACGGTACCTGTACTAATATCAAACTGATTTTATGCATCACCCCACCTCTCCTTCTCCCTTAAGCAAGCATAAGCGTTTTTTTTTTTTTAAATGTGAGTCTCTCTTTTCTTTCCTAACTCAGTTCATGTGTAGCCATGTTTACAAGATCTTCATAAGTGATATCTTATGATAAGTTTCTTTTTCTGTGTGACTTATTTCACTTAGAATTATCGTACCTGAATCCACTCATTTTGCTGCTACTGGCCTTATGACATTGATTTCATGGCTGAGGGATATTCCATCATATGTAAGTACCACAATTTCTTGAACCATTTTTGTCTTTCCTGGGATATTTAATGTGTACCCAATTTGAGGTTTTTGTAAGCAGTGCAGCCCTGAATTTTGGTGTGGATCTGTCTTATTTATTTTCAGATTTCCCAAGGTATATTCCCTAGACTGGAAGTGCCCTTGGCTCTGTAGCTCTGTTGTTTACTTGTTTTAGGGAACACAATGCACTCCTCCAGAGAGGCAGTTGGCAATTTACATCCCGCCCATCAGCATAACAAGGCTCCCTGTTCTCCAGGGCCTGTCTTGCCTTTCTGGTTTTTACACATTTTGTGGATGTCCCTTTTGACCGGTGGGAAGTGATACTACTTTGTAGTGCAGATTTGCATTGCCCGCTTGCTTGCTTGTCCAAAAAGGGCATATGCGTTTTCTCCTGCATATATGCACGTGAAAACCCATATGCCCTTTATGGCCATTTCCATAATTTTCGAAGTTGTAATTCTTTTCCTGTGTTTAAAGGCGATTCCAATGTACCTCTTGAAATCTATTTCATGCCATTCTGCCTCATTTTCCCTTTCGCCTCGTGGCTTTACCTCAACAGATTTTTCGAAGAGAGTAGTCCTTTATAACTCTGCAGGTTAGTGAATTGCTGTGGCCCTGAGCTCCATTTTTCAACTCGCATTTTTGTGATCTGACCGCAAATCTACAGTTTTGCTTCTGGACTTATACTGGTTCTGGGGGGCAGGCTGAGACTTTGGTTAATTCCTCTTTGTGATGGAAAATTAGAGAGACATGTGGCCGTCCAAATGCCTACAGCTACTCTCTCATTGGTTCTCTCTCTTCCCTTATATCCTCTGCACAATTTGCCAACTGTGCGTACCAGGAGGATATAGGGGCTGACTTTCCAAGTTGGGAGATTGATAGTAAAGCAGTTGGAATGTCAAACTGGAGCACAAGGAGAGAAAAAAGTAGGAGAGTTTTACAAACCTTTCACCATCAGATGGTTTCCATTCTCTAGGTTCCCATACACGTTATAACTGTAGTGATATTCCCTTCTACCTGGAGAGATGGGAACCATGGAATGGGTGGCAGGCATTATTGCTTTAAAGGGTCTGCATTTTTTCACCCAATCTCACCAATCCTCTCAGTCCCAAGTGACCAGCGTTATGCCACATCCAGCTGTCATTGTAGATACGGTCATTCCAGGTTTCATCAGAACCCCTGAAGGTATTGTGTAAGAATTTTACTGTTTTTATGTTTTGTTTTGAAATTCATTTTTATAGTGGGTTTGAGCTGATTCTCACTGCCATGTTTATGTCGTTCTAGACACACTTGGTTCCCTTACGGAGACATATCAATACATAGGTTTTAAAATTCTTACTAGTCAGATATATTTCTCTGAGGGGAATAGGGATGTTGAGTTCCGTTCACTGAGGAAGGAGTAGGGCTTGTCTCTTCTGTTTTTGGATTATGGAACGGTACCTGTGCTAATATCAATCTTATGTTTTGTGCATCTCCCCACCTCCCTTTCCCCTTAAGCAAGCGTTATAGTGTTTTCTAAATCTGATACTCTGTTCTCTTCCCTAAATCAGTTCATATGTAGCCATGTTTACATTCCCTTCATAAGTGATATCTTATGTCAGAATGCACCATGGCCGTTCTCATAATAATGCTCCATGACCCCTGTCATCACAATGCACCATGCCCTGGTTATCAAAATGCTCCATGTCCCTTGTCATCACAATTCTCCACGTCCTTGTCATCACAGTGCTACAGGACACTTCTCATCAAAATGTTACATGCTCTTGTCATCACAATTCTCCATCCACTTGACATTGCAATGCTCCATGCACTTGTCATCACAATGCTCCATGCACATGTCATCACAAAGCTCCATGCCCTTGTCATCACAATGCTCCATTACCTTTGTCATCAGAATCTTCCATGACACTTGGCATCACAATGCTCCATGCCATTGTCATCAGAGCGGGCCACTACATATGTCATCAGAATGCTCCCTGACACCTCTCTTCACAATACTGCATGACCTGGTCATCACAATGCTCCATGCCCTTGTCATCACAATGCGCCATTCCAACTGTCATCACAATAATCCATGAAACATATTAGACCATTGTTCCATGCTCTTGTCATCACAATGCTCCATGCTCTTGTTATCACAATTCTTCATGACCCCTGTCATCACAATGCTCCATGACACTTGTCAGTATGTTCCTTGAACCCTGTCATGACAAGGCTCCATGCCTTTTTCATCACAATGTTCCATGCCCTTTCCATCACAGTGCTCTAAGACCCATGTAATCACAATGCTCCATGCCCTTGTCATCACAAAACTCAAGGACGCATGCCATCAGAATGCTCCTTGGTCTTCTCCTCACAATGTGCCATGCCCTTGTCATCACAATGTTCCAAGACCGCTGTAATGACAATGCTCCATGCCCCTTTTCATCAGTATGCTCCATGAGACTTGTCATCACAAGGCTCCATGGTTTTGTCATCACAATGCTCCAGGACCTTGTCATCACAATGCTTCTCGACCTTGTCATGAAAATTTTCAATGGCCCTTGTCATCATAATGCTCCAAGCCCTAATCATCAAAATGCTCCATTATATTTGTCCTCACATTTCTCCATTACATTTGGCTTCACAATGCTCCATGCCATTGTCATCACAATGGACCATGACATATGTCATCACAGTGCTCCCTGACACCTGTCTTCACAATACTCCTTGACCTTCTCATCACAATGCACCATGCCCAATGTCATCACAATAATCCATGAAAATTGTCAGACCAATGCTCCATGCCCCTGTCAACACAATGCTCCATGCCCTTGTCATCACAATGCTCCATGACCCCTGTCATCACAATGCTCAGTGACTCCAGTCATCACAATGATCCATAACGTTTGTCAACACAATTGTCCATGCCCGCATCATCACAAGGCTCTGTGACTTTTGTAACCACAATGTTCCATGAACTTTTCATCACAATTCTTTGTGACTCTTGTCATCGCAATGCTCCATGTCTTTGTCAGAACAATGGTCTATGACCATTGTCATCACAATGTGCCACGCACATTTCATCACAGCCGACCACAAACATTTCATTGCAATGCTCCATAAACATTGTAATCACAATGGTCCATGGACTTCTCATCAAAATTCTCTCTCACCAGAGATATCACAATGTTCCATCACTAGTCATCACAATACTCCCTCACACCTGGAATCACAATGTTCCATGACCCTGTCATCACAGTGCTACATCCACTTATCTGCACAATGTTCCATGACACCTGACATCTCAATGTTCCATAAGCCCTGTCAGCAAAATGCTCCATGACCCTTTTCATCCCAAAGATCCAAGACCCCTGACATCACAATGTTCTATAAACACTGCCATCACAATATTCCATTTCAATTCTTATCAAATTGCTGCATGACCCGTTCATCAAAATGCTCCCTGCCCTTCTCATCACAATGCACCATGCCCTTGTCATCAAAATGCTCCATGACTTGTCATCACAAAGCTCCATGTCCCATGGCATCACAATGCTCCATGTCACTGTCATCACAATGCTCCCTGAACCCTCTCATCACATTGCTCCATGTCCTGGTCATCACAAAGCTCCATGACACTTGTCATCACAATGCTCGATGTCCTTCTCATGACAATGCTCCATGCCTTTTTCATTACAATCCTGCATGACCCATGTATCACAGTGTTCCGTGCCCTTGTTATCACAATGCTCCATGTCCACTCTCATCACAATAATCCATGAAATATTTCAGACCAATATTCCATACCCTTCTCATCAAAATGCTCCATTACCCCTGTCATAACAATGCACCATGACTCTTGGCATCACAATGTTCCACTACCTAGTCATCACAAGGTTCCATGACACTTGTCATCACAATGCTCAAGACCCCTGAAATCAAAATGCTGCATGCCCTTGTCATCACAAAGCTCCATGACGCATGTCATCAGAAAGTTCCATGGGCTTCTCATCACAATGCTCCATTCCCATGTCATCACAATGCTCCAAGACCCTTGTAATCACAGTGCTCCATGACCCTTTTCATTTCAATGCTCCATGAACCCTGTCATCACAATACACCATGCCGATCATCATAATGCTTCAGGCTATTGTCATCACAATGAAATCAATATTCTCCATGACCTCTGTCATCATAATGCTCCAAACCCTTGTGATCACAATGTTCAATAACACTTATCATCTCAACACCCCATGACACTCATCATCACAATTATCCACGGTCTTCTCATCACAATGCTCCATGATCGTTGTCATCACAATGCTCAATACACTTGTCATCACAATGCTCCCTGACACTTGTCGTCAGTATGCTCCTTGAACCCTGTCATGACAAGGTTCCATGCCTTTTTCATCACAGTGATCCATGCCCTATTCATCACAATGCTCTAAGATCCCTGTAATCACAATGCTCCATGCCCTTGTCATTAAAAAGCTCCATGACGCATGTCATCAGCATGCTTCATGGCCTTCTCATCACAATGCTCCATGCCCTTGTCATCACAATGCTTCAAGACCCCTGTAATCACAATGCTCCATGCCCATTTTCATCAGAATGTTCCATGAGACTTGTCATCACAATGCTTAATGCGCTTGTCTGCACAATGCTCCATGACCCCTGTCATCACAATGCTCAGTGACTCCAGTCATCACAATGATTCATAACATTGTCATCAAAATTTTCCATGCCCGCGTCATCACAAGGCTCTGTGACTTTTGTAACCACAAAGTTCCATGAACTTTTCATCAAAATTCTCTGTGACCCTTGTCATCACAATGCTCCATGTCTTTGTCAGAACAATGGTCTATGACCATTGTCATCACAATGTGCCACGCGCATTTCATCACAGACGACCACAAACATTTCATTGCAATGCTCCATAAACCTAGTAATCACAATGGTCCATGGACTTCTCATCAAAATGCTCTATCACCAGAGATATCACAATGTTCCATCACTAGTCATCACAATACTCCCTCACACCTGGAATCACAATGTTCCATGACCCTGTCATCACAGTGCTACATCCACTTTTCTGCACAATGTTCCATGACCCCTGACATCACAATGTTCCATAACCCCTGTCAGCAAAATGCTCCATGACCCATTTCATCCCAAAGATCCAAGACCCCTGACATCACAATGTTCTATAAACACTGCCATCACAATATTCCATTACAATTCTTATCAAATTGCTGCATGACCCGTTCATCAAAATGCTCCCTGCCCTTCTCATCACAATGCACCATGCCCTTGTCATCAAAATGCTCCATGACTTGTCATCACAAAGCTCCATGTCCCATGGCATCACAATGCTCCATGTCACTGTCATCACAATGCTCCCTGAACCCTCTCATCACATTGCTCCATGTCCTTGTCATCACAAAGCTCCATGACACTTGTCATCACAATGCTCGATGCCCTTCTCATGACAATGCTCCATGCCTTTTTCATTACAATCCTGCATGACCCATGTATCACAGTGTTCCGTGCCCTTGTCATCACAGTGCTCCATGCCCACTCTCATCACAATAATCCATGAAACATTTCAGACCAATGTTCCATACCCTTCTCATCAAAATGCTCCATTACCCCTGTCATAACAATGCACCATGACTCTTGGCATCACAATGTTCAACAACCTAGTCATCACAAGGTTCCATGACACTTGTCATCACAATGCTCAAGACCCCTGAAATCAAAATGCTGCATGCCCTTGCCTTCCCTCAACTGATTTTTGGACGATAGTTGCCCTTTATTACTCTGCCAGGTTGTGAATTGCTGTGCCCCTGAGCTCCATTTTGTAACTCGTTTTTTGTGAGCTGAACGCAAGTTCAATATTTTTTTTCAGAACCTATACTGGTTTTCGGTGGGTGGCTGAGACTTTGGTTAATTCTTCTTCCTCAGGGGAAATAAGAGTGATATGTGCCCGTCCAAATGCCTGACAGCTACTCTCTCATTGGTTCTCCCTCTTCCCTTTCATCCTTTGCCAAATTGGCAACCTGTGCGAACCAGGAGGTTAAAGGTTCTGTGTCTCCAAGTTGGGAGATTGATAGTAAAGCAGTTGGAAAGTCAAACTGGAGCACAAGGAGAGGGACTATTCGTTGAGTTTTAGAAACCTTTCATATTAACAGTGTGTCCGTTCTCTAGGTTTCCCATACATGTTATAGGTATACTAATATTCCCTTCAACCTGGAGAGTTGGGACCCATGGAACGTGTACCACGCATTACTGCTATATAGGGTATGCTTTTGCTCACCCAATCTCACCAATCCTCTCAGTCCCATGTGTCCACCCTTATGCCACATCCAGCTGTCATTGTAGATAGGGTCATTAAAGGTTTCATCAGAGACCCTGAAGGAATTGTAAAAAAATTTCCCTGTTTTTTAGTTTTCTTTTTGAAATTCCTTTTTAGATTGGGTTTGAGCTGATTCTCGCTGCCATGTTTATTCCAGTCTAGACACACTTGAATCCCTTACGGAGACATATTACTACATAGGTTTTAAGTTTCTTACTAGTCGGATATATTCCTCTGTGGGAAATATGGGATTATGAGTCCCTTTCACTGAGGAAGGTATAGGTCTTGTCTATTCCATAGTTGGTTTTTGGAACGGTACCTGTGCTTATATCAAACTCTGGTTTTATGCATCACCCCACCTCTCCTTCCCTCTTAAGAAGGCATAAGAGTGTTTTGTAAATGTGAGACTCTGTTCTCTTTCCTAACTCAATTCATGTTTAGCCATGTTTACAGGATCTTCATAAATGTTATCTTATGATAAGTTTCTTTTTCTGTGTGACATATTTCACTTAGAATCATCGTACCTGAATCTACTCAATTTGCTGCTACTGGTTTTATGACATTGATTTCATGGCTGAGGGATATTCCATCGTACGTAAGTACAACAATTTTTTGAACCACTTTTATATTTCCAGGGATATGTAAGGTGTACCCAAGTTGAGGTTCTTGTAAGCAGTGGAGGCCTAAATTTTGGGGTGGCTCTGTCTTATTGATTTTCATTTTTCCTAAGGTATATTCCCTAGACTCGAAGTGCCCTTGGCTCTTTAGTTCTGTTGTTTATTTGTTTGAGGGAACACAGTGCACTCCTCCAGAGAGGCAGTTGGCAATTTACATCCCGCCCATCAGCGTAAAAAGCCTCCCTGTTCTCCAGGGCCTGTCTTGCCTTTCTGGTTTTTACCCATTTTGTGGATGCCCCTAATGACCGGTGGGAAGTGATACTTCATTTTAGTGCAGATTTGCATTGCCCGCTTGCTTGCTTGGCCAAAAAGGGCGTATGCGTTTTCTCCTGAATATATTCAGGAGAAAACGCATACGCCGTTTTTGCCCAAGTGCATCATTGTCAAATCTGTGCCCCTATTCCTGTGCGTTAAAGGTGATTCCAACGTACCTCTTGAAATCTGTTTCCTGCTATTCTGCCTCGCTTTCAAGTCCGCCTCGTTGCCTTCCCTCAACAGATTTTTGGACGATAGTTGCCGTTTATTACTCTGCCAGTTTGTGAATTGATGTGCCCCTGAGCTCCATTTAGTAACTCGTTTTTTGTGAGCTGAACGCAAGTTCAATATTTTTTTTCAGAACCTATACTGGTTTTCGGTGGGTGGCTGAGACTTTGGTTAATTCTTCTTCCTCACGGGAAATAAGAGTGACATGTGCCCATCCAAATGCCTGACAGCTACTCTCTCATTGGTTCTCCCTCTTCCCTTTCATCCTTGCCATATTGACAACCTGCGCGAACCAGGAGGTTAAAGGTTCTGTGTCTCCAAGTTGGGAGATTGATAGTAAAGCAGTTGGAAAGTCAAACTGGAGCACAAGGAGAGGGACTATTCGTTGAGTTTTAGAAACCTTTCATATTCACAGTGTGTCCATTCTCTAGGTTTCCCATACATGTTATAGCTGTAGTAATATTCCCTTCAACCTGGAGAGTGGGGACCCATGGAAACTGTGCCATGCATTATTGCTTTAAAGAGTCTGCATTTGCTCACCCAATCTCACCAATCCTCTCAGTCCCATGCGTCCAGCCTTATGTCACATCCAGCTGTCGTTGTAGATAGTGTCATTCCAGGTTTCATCAGAGACCCTGAAGGAATTGTAAAGAATTTCCCTGTTTTTTTTGGTTTGTTTTTGAAATTCCTTTTTATAGTGGGTTTGAGCTGATTCTCACTGCCATGATTATGCCAGTCTAGACACACTTGATTGCCTTATGGAGACATGTCAATACACAGGTTTTAAGATTCTTAATAGTCAGATACATTCCTCTGCGGGAGATATGGGATTTTGAGTCCGTTTCACTGAGGAAGGTGTAGGTCTTGTCTATTCCATAGTTGGTTTTGGGAAAGGAACCTGTGCTTATATCAAACTCTGGTTTTAGGCATCACCCCACCTCTCCTTCCTCCTTAAGCAGGCATAAGAGTGTTTTCTAAATGTGAGACTCTCTTCTCTTTCCTAACTCAGTTAATGTGTAGCCACGTTTACAGGATCTTCATAAGTGATATCTTATGATACGTTTCTTTTTCTGTGTGACTTATTTCACTTAGAATTATCGTACCTGAATCCACTCATTTTGCTGCTACTGGTCTTA
Organism: Mesoplodon mirus; assembly: GCF_964341445.2. NCBI lineage: Eukaryota > Metazoa > Chordata > Mammalia > Artiodactyla > Ziphiidae > Mesoplodon > Mesoplodon mirus. Next base: position 141,400 of record NW_028295604.1, read on the forward strand.
TGACATTGATTTCATGGCTGAGGGATATTCCATCATACGTAAGTACCACAATTTTTTGAACCATTTTTATCTTTCCTGGGATACTTAAGGTGCACCCAAGTTGAGGTTCTTGTAAGCAGTGCAGCCATAAATTGTGGACTGGCTCTGTCTTATTGATTTTCAGTTTGCCCAAGGTATATTCCCTAGACTGGAAGTGCCCTTGGCTCTGTAGCTCTGTTATTTAATTGTTTTAGGGAACACAATGCACTCCTCCAGAGAGGCAGTTGACAACTTACATCCCGCCCATCAGCATAACAAGGTTCCCTGTTCTCCAAGGCCTGTGTTGCCTTTCTGGTTTTTACCCATTTTGTGGATGTCCCTTTTGACCGGTGGGAAGTGATACTTCTTTGTAGTGCAGATTTGCATTGCCCACTTGCTTGCTTGGCCAAAATGTGCGTATGCGTTTTCTCCTGCATATATTCAGGAGAAAATGCATACGCCGTTTTTGGCCAAGTGCATCATTGTCGAAGTTGTGCCCCTCTTCCTCTGCTTTACAGATGATTCCAACGTACCTCTTGAAATCTGTTTCCTGCTATTCGGCCTGATTTTCGGGTTCGCTTCACTGCCTTCCCTCAACAGATTTCTGGAACATAGTTGGCCTTTATTACTCTGCCAGTTTGTGAATTGCTCTGCGCCTGAGCTCCATTTTTCAACTGTTTTTTTGTGAGCTGAAAGCAAGTCCAAATTTTTGGTTCAGGACCTATACTGGATCCCGGTGAGTGCCTGAGACTTTGGGTAATTATTCTTCCTGCCGGGCAATTAGAGTGAAATGTGCCTGTCCAAATGCCTAACAGCTATTCTCTCATTTGTTCTCCCTCTTCCCTTTGACCCTCTGACAAATTGGCAACCTGTGCGAACCAGGAGGTTAAAGGGGCTGTCTCACCAAGTTGGGAGATTGATAGTAAAGCAGTTGGAAAGTCAAACCGGAGCATCAGGAGAGGGACTATTCGTTGAGTTTTAGAAACCTTTCGTATTCACAGTGTCCATTATCTAGGTTTCCCGTACATGTTATAGCTGTAGTAATATTCCCTTCAACCTGGAGAGTTGGGACCCATGGAATGGGTGCCATGCATTATTGCTTTAAAGGGTCTGCATTTGCTCACGAATCTCACCAATCCTCTCAGTCCCATGTGTCCAGCCTTATGCCACATCCAGCTGTCGTTCTAGATAGGGTCATTCCAAGTTTCATCAGAGAACCTGAAGGAATTGTAAAGAATTCCGCAGTTTCTCTGTTTTGTTTTTGAAATTCCTTTTTATAGTGGGTTTGAGCTGATTCTCGCTGCCATCTTTATGCCAGTCTAGACACACTTGATTCCCTTACGGAGCCATATCAATACATAGGTTTAAAGATTCTTACTAGTCAGATATATTCCTCTGCAGGAAATATGGGGTTTTGAGTGCCTTTCACTGAGGAAGGTGTAGGTCTTGTCTATTCCATACTTGGTTTTTGGAACGGTACCTGTGCTTATATCAAACTCTGGTTTTATGCATCACCCCACCTCTCCTTCCCCCTTAAGCAGGCATAAGAGTGTTTTCTAAATGTGAGACTCTGTTCTCTTTCCTAACTCAGTTCATGTGTAGCCATGTTTACAGGATCTTCATAAGTGATATCTTATGATACGTTTCTTTTTCTGTGTGACTTATTTCACTTAGAATCATCGTACCTGAATCCACTCATTTTGCTGCTACTGGTCTTATGACATTGATTTCATGGCTGAGGCATATTCCATCGTACGTAAGTACCACAATTTTTTGAACCATTTTTATATTTCCTGCGATATTTAATGTGTACCCAAGTTGAGGTTCTTGCAAGCAGTGCAGCCCTAAATTTTGTGGTGGCACTGTCTTATTGATTTTCAGTTTTCCCAAGGTATATTCCCTAGACTGGAAGTGTCCTTGGCTCTGTAGCTCTGTTGTTTACTTGTTTTAGGGAACACAATGCACTCCTCCAGAGAGGCAGTTGGCAATTTACATCCCGCCCATCAGCATAACAAGCCTCCCTGTTCTCCAGGGCCTGTCTTGAGTTTCTGGTTTTTACCTTTTTTGTGGATGTCCCTTTGGACAGGTGGGAAGTGATACTTCTTTGTAGTGCAGACTTACATTGTCCGCCTGCTTGCTTGGCCAAAAAGAGCGTATGTGTTTTCTCCTGAATATACTCAGGAAAAAATGCATACACCCTTTTTGGACAAGTGCATCATTGTCGAAGTTGTGCCCCTCTTCCTGTGCTTTAAAGGCGATTCCAACGTACCTCTTGAAATCCGTTTCCTGCTATTCTGCCTCACTTTCAAGTCCGCCTCGTTGCCTTCCCTCAACAGATTTTTGGATGACATTTGTCCTTTATTACTCTGCCAGTTGGTGAATTGCTCTGCCCTATAGCTCCTTTTTTTATCTCGTTTTTTGTGAGCTTAACGCCTGTCCCATATTTTGGTTCAGGACCTATACTGGTTCCCAGTCGTTGGCTGAGTCTTTGGTTAATTCTTCTTCCTTCCAGGAAATAAGTGTGACATGTGCCCGTCCAAATGCCTAACAGCTACTCTCTGTATGGTTCTCCCTCTTCCGTTTCATCTTTGCCAAATTGGCAACCTGTGCGAAACAGAAGGTTAAAGGTGCTGTCTCTCCAGGTTGGGAGATTGATAGTAAACCAGTTGGAAAGTCAAACCGGAGCACCAGGAGAGGGACTGTTCGTTGAGCTTTAGAGACATTTCGTATTCACAGAGTGTCCATTCTCTAGGTTTCCCATACATGTTATAGCTGTAGTAATATTCCCTACAACCTGGAGAGTTGGGACCCATGGAATGGGTTCCATGCATTATTGCTTTAAAGGGTCTGCATTTGCTCATGAATCTCACCAATCCCCTCAGTCCCATATGTCCAGCCTTATGCCACCTCCAGCTGTCGTTCTAGATAGGGTCATTCCAAGTTTCATCAGAGACCCTGAAGGAATTGTAAAGAATGTCCCTGTTTTTTTTTTTGTTTTAGAAATTCCTTTTTATAGTGTGTTTGAGCTGATTCTCGCTGCCATGATTATGCCAGTCTAGAGACACTTGATTACTTTACGGAGACATATCAATACATAGGTTTTAAGATTCTTACTAGTCAGATATATTCCTCTGCGGTAAATATGGGGTTTTGAGTCCCTTTCACAGAGGAAGGTTTAGGTCTGGTCTATTCCATAGTTGGTTTTTGGAACGGTACGTGTGCTTATATCAAACTCTGGGTTTATTCATCTCCCCACCTCTCCTTCCCCCTTAAGCAGGCATAAGAGTGTTTTCTAAATGTGAGACTCTGTTCTCTTTCCTAACTCAGTACATGTGTAGCCATGTTTACAGGAACTTCATAAGTGATATCTTATGATACGTTTATTTTTCTGTGTGACTTATTTCAGTTAGAATCATCGTACCTGTATCCACTCATTTAGCTGCTACTGGTCTTATGACATTGATTTCATGGCTGATGGATATTCCATTGTACGTAAGTACCAGAATTTTTGAACCGTTTTTATATTTCCTGGGATATTTAAGGTGTACCCAAGTTGAGGTTCTTGTAAGCAGTGCAGCCCTAAATTTCGGGGTGGCTCTGTCTTATTGAATTTCAGTTTTCCCAAGGTATATTCCCTAGACTGGAAGTGTCCTTGGCTCTGTAGCTCTGTTGTTTACTTGTTTTAGGGAACACAATGCACTCCTCCAGGGAGGCAGTTGGTAATTTACATCCCGCCCTTCTGAATAACAAGGCTCCCTGTTCTCAAGGGCCTGTCTTGAATTTCTGGTTTATACCCTTTTTGTGTATGTCCCTTTGGACCGGTGGGAAGTGACACTTATTTGTAGTGCAGGCTTACATTGTCCGCTTGCTTGCTTGGCAAAGAGGGCGTATGCGTTTTCTCCTGAATATACTCAGGAGAAAACGCATACGCCATTTTTGGCCATGTGCATCATTGTCGAAGTTGTGCCCCTCTTCCTGTGCTTTAAAGGCAATTCCAACGTACCTCTTGAAATCTGCTTCCTGCTATTCTGCCACGCTTTCAAGTCCGCCTCGTTGCCTTCCCTCAACAGATTTTTGGATGAGAGTTGTCCTTTATTACTCTGCCAGTTTGTGAATTGCTCTGCCCTATAGCTCCATTTTTTAACTCGTTTTTTTTTGTGAGCTGAACAAAAGTCCCATATTTTGGTTTAGGACCTATACTGGTTCCGGGTGGGTGGCTGAGACTTTGGTAAATTCTTCTTCCTCCCGGGAAATAAGAGTGACATGTGCCCGTTCAAATGCCTAACAGCTACTCTCTCATTGGTTCTCCCTCTTCCCATTCATCCTTTGCAAATTAGCAACCTGTGCGAACCAGGAGGTTAAAGGTGCTGTCTCTCCAAGTTGGGAGATTGATAGTAAAGCAGTTAGAAAGTGAAACTGGAGCACCAGGAGAGGGACTATTCGTTGAGTTATAGAAACCTTTCGTATTCACAGTGTGTCCATTCTCTAGGTTTCCCATACATGTTATAGCTGTAGTAATATTCCCTTCAACCTGGAGAGTTGGGACCCATGAAATGGGTGCCATGCATTATTGCTTTAAAGTGTCTGCATTTGCTCACGAATCTCACCCATTCTCTCAGTCCCATGTGTCCAGCCTTATGCCACCTCCAGCTGTCATTGTAGATAGGGTCATTCCAAGTTTCATCAGAGACCCTGAAGGAATTGTAAAGAATTTTGCTGTTTTTTTGTTTTGTTTTTGAAATTCCGTTTTATAGTGTGTTTGAGCTGATTCTCGCTGCCATGATTATGCCAGGCTAGAAACAATTGATTCCCTTATGGAGACATATCAATACATAGGTTTTAAGATTCTTACTAGTCAGATATATTCCTCTGTGTGAAATATGGGATTTTGAATCCCTTTCACTGAGGAAGTTTAAGTCTTCTCTATTCCATAGTTGGTTTTTGGAACGATTCCTGTGCTTATATCAAACTCTGGTTTTATGCCTCACCCCACCTCACTTTCCCCTTAAGCAGGCATAAGAGTTTTTTCTAAATGTGAGACTGTGTTCTCTTTCCTGACTCAGTTCTTGTGTAGCCATGTTTACAGGATCTTCATAAGTGATATCTTATGATACGTTTCTTTTTCTGTGTGAATTATTTCACTTAGAATCATCATACCTGAATCCACTCATTTTGCTGCTACTGGTCTTATTACATTGATATCTTAGCTGAGGGATATTCCATCGTACGAAAGTACCACAATTTTTTGAACCATTTTTATATTTCCTGGGATACTTAAGGTGTACCCAAGTTGAGTTTCTTGTAAGCAGTGCAGCCCTAAATTTGGGAGTGGCTCTGTCTTATTGATTTTCAGTTTTCCCAAGGTATATTCCCCAGACTGGAAGTGTCCTTGGCTCTGTAGCTCTGTTGTTTACTTGTTTTAGGGAACACAATGCACACCTCCAGAGAGGCAGTTGGCAATTTACATCCTGCCCATCAGCATAACAAAGCTCCCTGTTCTCCAGGGCCTGTCTTGAATTTCTGCTTTTTACCATTTTTGTGGATGTCCCTTTGGACCGGTGGGAAGTGATACTTCTTTGTAGTGCAGACTTACAATGTCCGCGTGCTTGCTTGCCCAAAATGGGCGTATGCGTTTTCTCCTGCATATACCCAGGTGAAAACGCATACGCCCTTTTTGGCCAAGTGCATTATTGTCGAAGTTGTGCCCCCTTCCTGTGCTTTAAAGGCGATTCCAACGTACCACTTGAAATCTGTTTCCTGGTATTCTACCTCATTTTCAAGTCCGCCTCGTTGCTTTCCCTCAACGGAGTTTTGGATGATAGTTGTCCTTTATTACTCTGCCAGTTTGTGAAATGCTCTGCCCTATAGCTCCATTTTTTAACTCGTTTTTTGTGAGCTGAACGCAAGTCCAATATTTTGGTTTAGGACCTATACTTGTTCCCGGTGCGTGGCTGAGACTTTGGTCAATTCTTCTTCCTCCCGGGAAATAAGAGTGACATATGCCCGTCCAAATGCCTAACAGCTACTCTCTCTTTGGTTCTCCCTCTTCCCTTTCATCCTTTGCCAATTTGGCAACATGTGCGAACCAGGAGGTTAAAGGTGCTCTCTCTCCAAGTTGGGAGGTTAAAAGTAAAGCAGTTAGAAAGTCAAACTGGAGCACCTGGAGAGGGATTATTCGTTGAGATTTAGAAACCTTTCATATTCACAGTGTGTCCATTCTCTAGGTTTCCCATACATGTTATAGCTGTAGTAATATTCCCTACAATCTGGAGAGTTGGGACCCATGGAATGGGTGCCATGCATTATTGCTTTTAAGGGTCTGCATTTGCTCACGAATCTCACCAATCCTCTCAGTCCCATGTGTCCAGACTAATGCCAGCTCCAGCTGTCGTTCTAGATTGGGTCATTCCAAGTTACATCAGAGACCCTGAAGGAATTGTAAAGAATTTCACTGTTTTTTTGTTTTGTTTTTGAAATTCCTTTTTATAGTGGGTTTGAGCTGATTCTCGGTGCTATCTTTGTGCCAGTCTAGACACACTTGATTCCCTTATGGAGACATAACAATACATAGGTTTTAAGATTCTTACAAGTCAGATATATTCCACTGCGGGAAATATGGGGTTTTGAGTCCCTTTCACTGAAGAAGGTTTAGGTCTGGTCTATTCCATAGTTGGTGTTTGGAACGGTACCTGTGCTTATATCAAACTCTGGGTTTATGCATCTCCCCACCTCTCCTTCCCCCTTAAGCAGGCATAAGTGTGTTTTCTAAATGTGAGACTCTCTTCTCTTTCCTAACTCAGTTCATGTGTAGCCATGTTTACAGGATCATCATAAGTGATATCTTATGATAAGTTTCTTTTTCTGTGGAACTTATTTCACTTAGAATCATCGTACCTGAATCCAATCATTTAGCTGTTACTGGTCTTATGACATTGATTTCATGGCTGAGGCATATTCCATCGTACGTAAGTACCACAATTTTTTGAACCATTTTTATATTTCCTGGGATATTTATGGTGTACCCAAGTTGAGGTTCTTGTAAGCAGTGCAGCCCTAAAATTTGTGGTGGTTCTGTCTTATTGATTTTCAGTTTTCCCAAGGTATATTCCCCAGACTGGAAGTGTCCTTGGCTCTGTAGCTCTGTTGTTTACTTGTTTTAGGGAACACAATGCACTCCTCCAGAGAGGCAGTTGGCAATTTACATCCCGCCCATCATCATAACAAGGCTCCCTGTTCTCCAGGGCCTGTCTTGAATTTCTGGTTTTTACCCTTTTTGTGGATGTCCCTTTGGACCGGTGGGAAGTGATACTTCTTTGTAGTGCAGACTTACATTGTCCGCTTGCTTGCTTGGCCAAAAAGGGCGTATGCGTTTTCTCCTGAATATACTCAGGAGAAAACACATACGCCATTTTTGGCCAAGTGCATCATTGTCTAAGTTGTGCACCTATTCCTTTGCTTTACAGGTGCTTCCTACGTACCTCTTGAAAACTGATTCCTGATATTCTGCCTCACTTTCAAGTCCGCGTCGTTGCCTTCCCTCAAAAGATTTTTGGACGATAGTTGCCCTTTATTACTCTGCCAGTTTGTAAATTGCTGTGCCCCTGAGCTCCATTTTTAACTCGTTTTTTCTGAGTTGAACGCAAGTCCAATATTTTGGTTCAGGACCTATACTGGTTCCCGCTGGGAGGTTGAGACTTTTGTCAATTCTTCTTCCTCCCGGGAAATTAGAGTGACATGTGCCCGTCCAAATGCATAACAGCTACTCTCTCATTGTTTCTCCCTCTTCCCTTTCATTCTTTGCCAAATTGGCAACCTGTGCGAACCAGGAATTTAAAGGTGCTGTCTCTCCAAGTTGGGAGATTGATAGTAAAGCAGTTGGAATGTCAAACTTGAGCACCAGGAGTGGGACTATTCTTTGAGATTTAGAAACCTTTCGTATTCACAGTGTGTCCATTCTCTAGGTTTCCCATACATGATATAGCTGTAGTAATATCCCCTTCAACCTGGAGAGTTGGGACCCATTCAATGGGTGCCATGCATTATTGCTTTAAAGGGTCTGCATTTGGTCACCCAATCTCACCAATCCTCTCAGTCCCATGTGTCCAACCTTATGCCACATCCAGCTGTCATTGTAGATAGGGTCATTCCAGGTTTCATCAGAATCCCTGAAGGAATTGTAAAGAATTTCCCTGTTTTTTGGTTTTGTTTTTGAAATTCCTTTTTATAGTTGGTTTGAGCTGATTCTCACTGCCAGGTTTATGCCAGTCTAGACACTCTTGATTCCCTTATGGAGACATATCAATACATAGGTTTTAAGATTCTTACTAGTCAGATATATTCCTCTGTGGGAAATATCGGGTTTCGAGTCCCTTTCACTGAGCAAGCTGTAGGTCTTGTGTCTTCCATAGTTGGTTTTTGGAACAGTACCTGTGCTTATATCAAACACTGGTTTTATGCATCACCCCACCTCTCCTTCCCCCTTAAGCAGGCATAAGAGTGTTTTCTAAATGTGAGACTCTGTTCTCTTCCCTAACTCAGTTCATGTGTAGCCATGTTTACAGGATCTTCATAAGTGATATCTTATGATAAGTTTCTTTTTCTGTGTGACTGATTTCACTTAGAATCATGGTACCTGAATCCACTCATTTTGCTGCTACTGGTCTTATGACATTGATTTCATGTCTGAGGGATATTCCATCGTATGTAAGTACCACGATTTTTTGAACCATTTTTATATTTCCTGGGATATTTAAGGTGTACCCAAGTTGACGTTCTTGTAAGCAGTGCAGGCCTAAATTTTGGGGTGGCTCTGTCTTATTGATTTTCAGCTTTCCCAAGGTATATTCCCTAGACTGGAAGTGCCCTTGGCTCTGTAGCTCTGTTGTTTACTTCTTTTAGGGAACACAGCGCACTCCTCCAGAGAGGCAGTTGGCAATATACATCCCGCCCATCAGCATAAAAAGGCTCCCAGTTCTCAAGGGGCTGTCTTGAATTTCTGGTTTTTACCCATTTTTTCGATGTTCCTGTGTACCGGTGGGAAATGATACTTCTTTGTAGTGCAGACTTGCATGAACGCTTGCTTGCTTGGCCAAAAAAACTGTATGCGTTTTCTCCTGAATATACTCAGGAGAAAATGCATAAGCCCTTTTTGGCCAAGTGCATCATTGTCGAAGTTGTGCCCCTCTTCCTGTGCTTTAAAGGTGATTCCAACGTAACTTTTGAAATCCGTTTCCGGGAATTCTGCCTGGCTTTCAAGTCCGCCTCGTGTCCTTCGCTCAACAGGTTTTTGGACGATAGTTGTCCTTTATTACTCTGCCAGTTTGTGAATTGCTGTGCCCCTGAGCTCCGTTTTTTAACTGTTTTTTTCTGTGCTGTACGCAAGTCCAATATTTTGGTTCAGGACATATACTGGTTCCTGGTGGGTGGCGGAGACTTTGGTCAATTCTTCTTCCTCCCGGGAAATAAGAGTGACATATGCCCGTCCAAATGCCTAACAGCTACTCTCTCATTGGTTCTCCCTCTTCCCATTCATCCTCTGCGAAATTGGCAACCTGTGCGAAACAGGAGGTTAAAGGTGCGGTCTCTCAAGGTTGGGAGATTGATAGTAAAACAGTTGGAAAGTCAAACCGGAGCACCAGGACAGGGACTATACGTTCAGTTTTAGAGACTATTCGTATTCACAGTGTGTCCATTCTCTAGGTTTCCCATACATGTTATAGCTGTAGTAATAGTCCCTTGAACCTGGAGAGTTGGGACCCATGGAATGGGTGCCATGCATTATTGTTTTAAAGGGTCTGCATTTGCTCACCCAATCTCACCAATCCTCTCAGTCCTATGTGTCCAGCCTTATGCCACATGCAGCTGTCATTGTAGATAGGGTCATTCCAGGTTTCATCAGAGACCCTGAAGGAATTATAAAGAATTTCCCTGTTTTTTGTTTTCAAAATTCCTTTTTATAGTGGGTTTGAGCTGATTCTCGCTGCCATATTTATGCCAGTCTAGACGCACTTGATTCACTGAAAGAGACATATCAATACATAGGTTTTAAGATTCTTACTAGTCAGATATATTCCTCTGCGGGAAATATGGGGTTTTGAGTTCGTTTCCCTGACGGAGGTGTAGGTCTTGTCTATTCCATACTTGGTTTTTGGAACTCTACCTGTGCATATATCTAACTCTGGTTTTATGCATCACCCCACCTCTCCATCCCTCTTAAGCAGGCATAAGAGTGTTTTCTAAATGTGAGACTCTCTTCTCTTTCCTAACTCAGTTCATGTGTAGCCATGTTTACAGGATCTTCATAAGTGATATCTTATGATACGTTTCTTTTTCTGTGTGACTTATTTCACTTAGAATCATCGTACCTGTATCCACTCATTTTGCTGCTACTAGTCTTATGACATTGATTTCATGGCTGAGGGATATTCCATCATACGTAAGTACCACAATTTTTTGAACCTTTTTTATATTTCCTGGGATATTTAAGGTGTACCCAAGTTGAGGTTCTTGTAAGCAGTGCAGCCCTTAATTTTGGGGTGGTTCTGTCTTATTGATTTTCAGTTTTCCCAAGGTATATTCCCTTGACTGGAAGTGTCCTTGGCTCTGTATCTCTGTTGTTTACTTGTTTTAGGGAACACAATGCTCTCCTCCATAGAGGCAGTTGGCAATTTACATCCCGCCCATCAGCATAACAAGGCTCCCTGTTCTCCAGGGCCTGTCTTGCCTTTCTGGTTTTTACACATTTGGTGGATGTCCCTTTTGACCGGTGGGAAGTGATACTTCTTTGTAGTGCAGATTTGCATTGCCCACTTGCTTGCTTGGCCAAAAAGGGCGTATGCGTTTTCTCCTGAATATATTCAAGAGAAAATGCAAACGCCGTTTTTAGCCAAGTGCATCATTGTCGAAGTTGTGCCCCTCTTCCTGTGCTTTAAAGGCGATTCCAAGTTACCTCTTGAAATCTGTTTCCTGCAATTCTGCCTCCCTTTAATGTTTGCCTCGTTGCCTTCCCTCAACAGAATTTTGGACGATAGTTGCCCTTTATTACTCTGCCAGTTTGTGAATTGCTGTGCCCCTGAGCTCCATATTTAACTCGTTTTTTCTGAGCTGAACGCAAGTCAAATATTTTGGTTCAGAACATATACTGGTTCCCGGTGTGTGGCTGAGACTTTGGTCAATTCTTCTTCATCCCTGGAAATAAGAGTGACATATGCCCGTCCAAATGCCTAACAGCTACTCTCTCTTTGGTTCTTCCTCTTCCGTTTCATCCTCTGCCAAATTGGCAACCTGTGAGAACCAGGAGGTTAAAGGGGCTGTCTCTCCAAGTTGGGAGATTGATAGTAAAGCAGTCGGAATGTCAAACCGGAACACCAGGAGAGGGACTATTAGTTGAGTTTTAGAGACCTTTCGTATTCACTGTGTGTCCATTCTCTTGGTTTCCCATACATGTAATAGCTGTAGTAATATTCCCTTCAACCTGGAGAGTTGGGTCCCATGGAATGGGTGCCCCTCATTATTGCATTAAAGGGTCTGCATTTGCTCACCCAATCTCACCAATCCTCTCAGTCCCAAGTATCCAGCCTTATGCCACATCCAGCTGTCATTGTAGATAGGGTCATTCCAGGTTTCATCAGAGACCCTGAAGGAATTGAAAGAAATTTCCATTTTTTTTTGTTTTGTTTTTGAAATTCCTTTTTATAGTGGGTTTGAGCTGATTCTCACTGTGATGTTTATGCCAGTCTAGACACACTTGATTCCCTTATGGAGACATATCAATACATAGGTTTTAAGATTCATACTTTTAAGGTATATCACTTTGTGGTGAATATGGGGTGTTGAGTACCTTTCACTGAGGAAGGTGTAGGTTTTGTCTATTTCGTATTTGGTTTTTGGAACGGTACCTGTACTAATATCAAACTCTGATTTTATGCATCACCCCACCTCTCCTTCTCCCTTAAGCAAGCATAAGCATTTTTTTTTAAATGTGAGTCTCTCTTTTCTTTCCTAACTCAGTTCATGTGTAGCCATGTTTACAGGATCTTCATAAGTGATATCTTATGATAAGTTTCTTTTTCTGTGTGACTTCTTTCACTTAGAATTATCGTACCTGAATCCACTCATTTTGCTGCTACTGGCCTTATGACATTGATTTCATGGCTGAGGGATATTCCATCATATGTAAGTACCACAATTTCTTGAACCATTTTTGTCTTTCCTGGGATATTTAATGTGTACCCAAGTTGAGGTTTTTGTAAGCAGTGCAGCCCTGAATTTTGTTGTGGATCTGTCTTATTTATTTTCAGTTTTCCCAAGGTATATTCCCTAGACTGGAAGTGCCCTTGGCTCTGTAGCTCTGTTGTTTACTTGTTTTAGGGAACACAATGCACTCCTCCAGAGAGGCAGTTGGCAATTTACATCCCGGCCATCAGCATAACAAGGCTCCCTGTTCTCCAGGGCCTGTCTTGCCTTTCTGGTTTTTACCCATTTTGTGCATGCCCCTATTGACCGGTGGGAAGTGATACTTCTTTGTAGTGCAGATTTGCATTGCCCGCTTGCTTGCTTGTCCAAAAAGGGCATATGCGTTTTCTCCTGCATATATGCACGTTGAAACCCATATGCCCTTTATGGCCATTTCCATAATTTTCGAAGTTCTAATGCTTTTCCTGTGTTTAAAGGCGATTCCAATGTACCTGTTGAAATGTATTTCATGCCATTCTGCTCTTTTTCCCTTCCGCCTCGTGGCTTTCCCTCAACAGATTTTTCGAAGAGAGTAGTCCTTTATAACTCTGCAGGTTAGTGAATTGCTGTGGCCCTGAGCTCCATTTTTCAACTCGCGTTTTTGTGATCTGACCACAAATCAACAGTTTTGCTTCTGGACTTATACTGGTTCTGGGGGGCAGGCTGAGACTTTGGTTAATTCCTCTTTGTGATGGAAAATTAGAGAGACATGTGGCCGTGCAAATGCCTACAGCTACTCTCTCATTGGTTCTCTCTCTTCCCTTATATCCTCTGCACAATTTGCCAACTGTGCGTACCAGGAGGATATAGGGGCTGACTTTCCAAGTTGGGAGATTGATAGTAAAGCAGTTGGAATGTCAAACTGGAGCACAAGGAGAGAAAAAAGTAGGAGAGTTTTAGAAACCTTTCACCATCAGATGGTTTCCATTCTCTAGGTTCCCATACACGTTATAACTGTAGTGATATTCCCTTCTACCTGGAGAGATGGGAACCATGGAATGGGTGGCAGGCATTATTGCTTTAAAGGGTCTGCATTTTTTCACCCAATCTCACCAATCCTCTCAGTCCCAAGTGACCAGCCTTATGCCACATCCAGCTGTCATTGTAGATACGGTCATTCCAGGTTTCATCAGAACCCCTGAAGGTATTGTGTAAGAATTTTACTGTTTTTATGTTTTGTTTTGAAATTCATTTTTATAGTGGGTTTGAGCTGATTCTCACTGCCATGTTTATGGCGTTCTAGACACACTTGTTTCCCTTACGGAGACATATCAATACATAGGTTTTAAAATTCTTACTAGTCAGATATATTTCTCTGAGGGGAATAGGGATGTTGAGTTCCGTTCACTGAGGAAGGAGTAGGGCTTGTCTCTTCTGTTTTTGGATTATGGAACGGTACCTGTGCTAATATCAATCTTATGTTTTGTGCAGCTCCCCACCTCTCTTTCCCCTTAAGCAAGCGTTATATTGTTTTCTAAATCTGATACTCTGTTCTCTTCCCTAAATCAGTTCATATGTAGCCATGTTTACATTCCCTTCATAAGTGATATCTTATGTCAGAATGCACCATGGCCGTTCTCATAATAATGCTCCATGACCCCTGTCATCACAATGCACCATGCCCTGGTTATCAAAATGCTCCATGTCCCTTGTCATCACAATTCTCCACGTCCTTGTCATCACAGTGCTACAGGACACTTCTCATCAAAATGTTACATGCTCTTGTCATCACAATTCTCCATCCACTTGACATTGCAATGCTCCATGCACTTGTCATCACAATGCTCCATGCACATGTCATCACAAAGCTCCATGCCCTTGTCATCACAATGCTCCATTACCTTTGTCATCAGAATCTTCCATGACACTTGGCATCACAATGCTCCATGCCATTGTCATCAGAGCGGGCCACTACATATGTCATCAGAATGCTCCCTGACACCTCTCTTCACAATACTGCATGACCTGGTCATCACAATGCTCCATGCCCTTGTCATCACAATGCGCCATTCCAACTGTCATCACAATAATCCATGAAACATATTAGACCATTGTTCCATGCTCTTGTCATCACAATGCTCCATGCTCTTGTTATCACAATTCTTCATGACCCCTGTCATCACAATGCTCCATGACACTTGTCAGTATGTTCCTTGAACCCTGTCATGACAAGGCTCCATGCCTTTTTCATCACAATGTTCCATGCCCTTTCCATCACAGTGCTCTAAGACCCATGTAATCACAATGCTCCATGCCCTTGTCATCACAAAACTCAAGGACGCATGCCATCAGAATGCTCCTTGGTCTTCTCCTCACAATGTGCCATGCCCTTGTCATCACAATGTTCCAAGACCGCTGTAATGACAATGCTCCATGCCCCTTTTCATCAGTATGCTCTATGAGACTTGTCATCACAAGTCTCCATGGTCTTCTCATCACAATGCTCCAGGACCTCGTCATCACCATGCTCCATTCCCTTGTAATCACAATGCTCCATGAACCCTGTCATCACAATAATCCATGAAAATTTTCAGCCCAATGCACCACGACCTACTCATCACAATGCTCCATGGCCAATATCATCACAATGCTCCATGACCACTGTCATCACAACACTCCATGTCACCTGAGAACACAATGATTCGGGACTCTTGTCATCACAATGCTCCATTCCCTAGTCATCACAATGCTCCATGACACCTGTCATCAAAAAACTCCATGAACATTTTCAGCCCAGTGCTCCAAGACACTTGTCATCACAATGATCCATGCCCTTTCCATCCCAGTGCTACATGACCCCTGTATTCACAATGCTCCGTGACGCTTGTCATCACAGTGCTCCATGACACATGTCATCACAATGCTCCATGCCTTTCTCAGCAAAATGCTACATGACCTTGTCATTACAATGCTCTCTGCGCTTGTCATCAGAATACTCCATTTCCATTGTCATCACAATCCTCCATGAACCTTGGGATCAGGTTGTTTCATGCCCTTGTCATCATAAAGCTCCATGCTCCTTGAAATCAAAATGATCCATGATCTCTGTCATCACAATGCTCCAAACACTTGTGATCACAGTGTTCCATAACACTTGTCATCACAACGCTCCATGATGCCTGTCATCACAATACTCCATGCCCTTTTCATCACAATGCTCCATGACCTTTGTCATCACAATTCTCAATACACTTGTCATCAAAATGCTCCCTGACACTTGTCATCAGAATGCTCCTTGAATCCTGTCACGAAAAGGCTTCATGCCCCTTTCATCACAATTCCCCATGCCGTTTTCATCAGAATGCTCCTTTCCATTTTCATCAAAATACTCCACAAGCTTGTCATCAGAATGCTCCATGCCATTGTCATCACAATTCTCCATGCACTTGTCAGCACAATGCTCCCTGACCCTTGTCATCACAATGCTCCAAGCCATTGTCATCACAATGCTCCATTACCTTTCTCATCAGAATACTCCATGACAATATGCATCACAATGCTCCATGCCATTGTCATCACAATGGGCCATTACATATGTCATCACAATGCTCCCTGACACCTCTCTTCACAATACTGCATGACCTGGTCATCACAATGCTCCATGCCCTTGTCATCACAGTGCGCCATTCCAACTGTCATCGCAATAATCCATGAAGCTTTAGACCAATGTTCCATGCCCTTGTCATCACAATGCTCCTTCCCCTTGTTATCACAATGCTCCTTGACCCCTGTCATCACAACACTCTGTGACTCCAGTCATCACAATGCTTCATGAACTTTTTCATTACAATGGTTTATGCCCTCGCCATTAACAGTCTCTGTGACCATTTTAACCACAATGCTCCATGAACTTTTCATCACAATGCTCTTTGACCCTTGTCATCACAATGCTCTATGCCTTTCTCAGCACAATGCTCCATGACCCTTGTCATCACAATGCTCCATGCGCTTGTCAGCACAATGTTCCGTGACACATGTCATCACAATGCTCCATGACCCTTGTCATCACAATGCTCCGTGACTCCAGTCATCTCAAAGCTTCATAACGTTTGTCATCACAATGGTCCATGCCCGCGTGATTACAAGGCTCTGTGACCTTTGAAACCACAATGCTCCATGAACTTTTCATCACAATTCTCTGTGACCCTTGTCATCACAATGCTCCATGTCTTTGTCAGAACAATGCTCCATGACAATTGTCTTCAAAATGTGCCACGCACAATTCATCACAATGGTCCACAACCTTGTCACTGCAATGCTCCATAAACCTTGTAATCACAATGGTCCATGGACTTCTCTTCAAAGTGCTCTCTCACCAGAGATATCACAGTGTTCTATCACTAGTCATCACAATTCTCCCTCACCCCTGTAATCACAATGTTCCATGGACCATTCATCACACTGCTACATCCCCTTTTCATCACAATGTTCCATGACCCCTGTCATCAATATGCTCCATGACCCTTTTCATCCCAAAGCTCCAAGACGCCTGACATCACAATGTTCTATAACCCCTGCAATCAAAATGTTCCATTACACTATTCATCAAATTGCTTCATGACCCTGTCATCAAAATGCTCCCTGCCTTTCTCATCACAATGCACCATGCGCTTGTCATCAAAATGCTCCATGACTTGTCATCACAAAGCTCCATGACCCTTGGCCTCACAATTCTCCATGTCATTGTCATCACAATGATCCATGAACCCTCTCATCACATTGCTCAATGCCCTTGTCATCACAAAGCTCCATGACACTTGTCATCACAATGCTCGATGCCCTTCTCATCTCAATGGTGCATGCTCTTGTCATTACAATCCTGCATGACCCATGTAACATAGTGTTCCGTACCCTTGTCATCACAATGCTCCATGCAAACTCTCATCACATTAATCCATGAAATATTTCAGAACAATGTTTCATGCCGTTCTCATCACCATGCTCCATTACACCTGTCATAACAATGTACCATGAGAACTGTCATCACAATGTTACACGGCATAGTCATCACAAGGTTCTATGACACTTGTCATCACAATGCTGAAGACCCCTGTAATCACAATGCTCCATGCCCTTGTCATCACAAAGCTCCATGACGCATGTCATCAGAATGTTCCATGGCCTTCTCATCACAATGCTCCATGCCCTTGTCATCACAATGCTCCAAGACCCCTGTAAACACAATGCTCCATGTCCCTTTTCATCTCAATGCTCCATGAACCCTGTCATCACAATGCACCATGCCCATCATCATAATGCTTCAGGCTATTGTCATCACAATGAAATCAATATTCTCCATGACCTCTGTCATCATAATGCTCCAAACCCTTGTGATCACAATGTTCCGTAACACTTATCATCACAACACCCCATGACGCTCATCATCAATATTATCCATGGTCTTCTCATCACAATGCTCCATGATCTTTGTCATCACAATGCTCAATACACTTATCATCACAATTCTCCCTGACACTTGTCGTCAGTATGCTCCTTGAACCCTGTCATGACAAGGATCCATGCCCGTTTCATCCCAATGATCCATGCCCTTTTCATTACAATGCTCCAAGATCCCTGTAATCACAATGCTCCATGCCCTTGTCATCACAAAACTCCATGACGCATATCATCAGAATGCTCCATGACCTTCTCATCACAATGCTCCATGCCCTAGTCATCACAATGCTCCAAGACCCCTGTAATCACAATGCTCCATGCCCCTTTTCATCAGAATGCTCCATGAGACTTGTCATCACAAATCTCCATGGTCTTCTCATCATTATGCTCCAGGACCTTGTCATCACCATGCTCCATTCCCTTGTCATCACAATGCACCATGACCTCTGTCATCACAATAATCCATGAATATTTTCAGCCCAATGCTCCACGATCTACTCATCACAATGCTCCATGGCCAATATCATCACAATGCTCCATGACCACTGACATCACAATGCTCCAAACTCTTGTGATCACAGTGTTCCATAACACTTGTCATCACAACGCTCCATGATGCCTGTCATCACAATACTCCATGCCCTTTTCATCACAATGCTCCATGACTTTTGTCATAACAATTCTCAATACACTTGTCATCCCAATGCTCCCTGAAACTTGTGATCAGTATGCTCCTTGAAACCTGTCACGAAAAGGCTCCATGCCTTTTTCATCGAAATGCCCCATGCCGTTTTCATCACAATGCTCCATGCCATTGTCATCAAAATACTCCACAAGTTTGTCACCAGAATGCTCCATGACCCTTGTCATCACAATGCTCCATGAACATTTCATCACAATGCTCTTTGATCCTTGTCATCACAATTCTCTATGCCTTTCTCAGCACAATGCTCCATGACCCTTGTCATCACAATGCTCCTTGCGCTTGTCAGCACAATGCTCCATGAAACATGTCATCACAATTCACCATGCACTTATCATCACAGTGCTCCACAATCTTGTCATCACAATGCTCCATAAAATTTGTCATCACAATGCTCCATGCACTTCTCATCCAAATGATCTCTCACCACTGATATCACAATGCTACATCACTATTTGTCACAATACTCCCTCACCCCTGTCATCACAATGATCCATGACTCCTGTTATCACAGTGCTACATGCACTTATCATCACAATGTTCGATGACCCATGACATCACAAAGTTCCATAACACCTGTCATCAAAATGCTCCATGACCCTTTTCATCCTAAAGCTCCATGATCCCTGGCATCACAATGTTCTATAACCCATGTCATCAAAATGTTCCATTGCACTTTTCATCAAAAAACTGCATGAACCTGTCATCAAAATGCTCCCTGCCCTTCTCATCACAATGCACCACACCCTTGTCATCAAAATGGTCCATGACCTTTGTCATCACAAAGCTCCATGACCCTTGGCATCACAATGCTCCATGTCATTGTCATCACAATGCTCCATGAACCCTCTCTTCACATTGCTCCATGCCCTTGTCATCACACATCTCCATGACACTTGTCATCACAATGCTCAATGCCCTTCTCATCACAACGCTCCATGCCCTTGTCATTACAATCCCCCATGACCCATGTATCACCGTGTACGGTGCCCTTGTCATCACAATGCTCCATGCCCACTCTCATCACAATAATCCATGAAACATTTCAGACCAATGCTCAATGCCCTTCTCATCACAATGCTCCATTACTTCTGTCATAACAATGCTCCATGACCGCTGCCATCACAATGTTCCACGGCCTTGCCATCACAAGGCTCCATGACCCTTGTCATCACAATGCTCCAAGATACCTCTAATCACAATGCTCCATGCCCTTGTCATCACAAAGCTCCATGACGCATGTCATCAGAATGTTTCATGGCCTTCTCCTCACAGTGCTCAATGCCCTTGTCATCACAATGCTCCAAGACCCCTGTAATCACAATGCTCCATGCACCTTTTAATCAGAATGATCCATCAGACATGTCCTCACAAGTCTCCATGGTCTTCTCATCACAATGCTCCAGGACCTTGCCATCACCATGCTCCATTCCCTTGTCATCACAATCCTCCATGACCCCTGTCATCACAATACTCCATGAATATTTTCAGCCCAATGCTCCATGACATTCTCATCACAATGCTCCATGACCAATATCCTCACAATGCTCCATGACCACTGTCATCACTACACTCCATGACACCTGACAACACAATGATACGGGACTCTTGTCATCACAATTCTTCAAGACCCCTGTAATCACAATGCTCCATGACCCCTGTCATCACAATACTCCATGAACATTTTCAGCCCAATTCTCCATGACCCTTTTCATCACAATGATCCATGCCCTTGTCATCCCAATGCTCCATGACCCCTGTATTCACAATGCTCCGTGACGCTTGTCATCACAGTGCTCCATGACACCTGTTATCACAATGCTCCATGTCTTTGTCAGCAAAATGCTACATGACCTTGTCATTACAATGCTCTATGCGCTTGTCATCACAATACTCCATTACCATTGTCATCACAATCCTCCATGAACCTTGGGATCACTTTTCTTCATTCCCTTGTCATCAAAATGCTCCATGCTCCTTGAAATCAAAATGATCCATGACGTCTTTCATCACAATGCTTCAAAACCTTATGATCACAATGTTCCATAACACTTGTCATCACAACGCTCCATGATGCCTGTCATCACAATACTCCATGCCCTTTTCATCACAATGCTCCATGACCTTTGTCATCACAATTCTCAATACACATGTCATCACAATGCTCCCTGACACTTGTCATCAGAATGCTCCTTGAACCCTGTCACGAAAATGCTCCATGTCTTTTTCATCACAAAGCCCCATGCAATTTTCATCACAATGCTCCATGCCATTGTCATCAAAATACTCCACAAGCTTGTCATCAGAATGCTCCATGACCCTTGTCATCACAATTCTCCATGCACTTGTCAGCACAATGCTCCCTGACCCTTGTCATCACAATGCTCCAAGCCATTGTCATCATAATGCTCCATTACCTTATTCATCAGAATCCTCCATGACACTTGGCATCACAGTGCTCCATGCCATTGTCATCACAATGGGCCATAACATATGTCATCACAATGCTCCCTGACACCTCTCTTCACAATACTGCATGACCTGGTCATCACAATGCTCCATGCCCTTGTCATCACAATGTGCCATTCCCACTGTCATCACAATAATCTCTGAAAATTATTAGAGCAATGTTCCATGCGCTTTTCATCACAATGCCCCATGACCCCTGTCATCACAATGCTCCGTGACTCCAGTCATCACAATGTTTCATAACGTTTGTCATCAGAATGGTCCATGCCTGCGTCAACACAAGGCTCTGTGACATTTGTAACCACAATGCTCCATGAACATTTCATCACAATGTTCCGTGACCCTTGTCATCACAATGCTTCATGTCTTTGTCAGAACAATGCTCCATGACTTCTGTCATCACAATGTGCCATGTCCTTTTCATCACAATGATCCACAATCTTGTCATCGCTATGCTCCATAAACCTTGTAATCACAATGCTCCATGCACTTCTCATCCAAGTGCTCTCTCACATGAGATATCACAATGTTCCATCACTTGTCATCACAATCCTCCCTCACCCCTGTTATCACAATGTTCCATGACCCCTGTCATCACAATGCTACATCCCCTTATCAGCAAAATGTTCCATGACCCCTGACATCACAATGTTCCATAACACCTGTCATCAAAATGCTCCATCACCCTTTTCATCGCAAAGATCCATGACCCCTGGCACCACAATGTTCTATAACCCCTGTCATCAAAATGTTCCATTACAATTTTCATCAAATTGCTGCATGACCATGTCATCAAAATGCTCTCTGCCCTTCTCAACACAATGCACCACACCCTTGTCATCAAAATGCTCCATGACCTTTGTCATCACAAAGCTTCATGACCCTTGGCATCACAATGCTCCAGGATATTGTCATCACAATGCTCCATGAAACCTCTCATCACATTGCTCCATGCCCTTGTCATGACAAAGCTCCAAGACCCCTGTAATCACAATGCTCCATGCCTCTTTTCATCAGAAAGCTCCATGAGACTTGTCATCACAAGTCTCCATGGTCATCACATCACAATGCTCCAGTAACTTGTAATCAACATGCTCCATTCCCTTGTCATCACAATGCTCCATGACATCTGGCATCACAATACTCCATGAACATTTTCAGCCAAATGCTCCATGACCATCTAATCACAATGCTCCATGGCAAATATCATGAAAATGCTCCATGACCACTGTCATCACAATGCTCCAAACCCTTGTGATCACAATGTTCCATAACCCTTGTCATCACAACGCTCCATGATGCCTGTCATCACAGTACTCCATGCCCTTGTCATTACAATACTCTATGCCCTTGTTATCACAAGGTTCCAAGACCCCTGTAATCAGAATGCTCCATTACCTTTGTCATCACAATGCTCCATGACACTTGGCATCACAATGCTCCATGCCTTTGTCAGAACAATGCTACATAACAATTGTCATCACAGTGTGCCATGCACTTTTCATCACAATGATCCACAACCTTGTCATTGCTATGATCCATAAACCTTGTAATCACAATGCTCCATGAACTTCTCATTCAAATGCTCTCTCACGTGAGATATCACAATGTTTCATCACTAGTTATCACAATGCCCACTCACCCCTGTAATCACAGTGTTCCATGACCCCTGTCATCACAATGCTACATCCCCTTATAAGCACAATGTTCCATGACCCCTGACATCACAATGTTCCATAACCCCTGTCATCAAAATGCTCCATGACACTTTTCATCCCAAAGTTCCATGACCCCTGGCATCACAATGTTCTATAACCCCTGTCATCAAAATGTTCCATTACACTTTATATCAAATTGCTTCATGACCCTGTCATCAAAATGCTCCCTGCCCTGCTCATCACAATGCACCACACACTTGTCATCAAAATGCTCCATGACCTTTGTCATCACAAAGCTCCATGACCCTTGGCATCACAATGCTCCATGGCTTTGTCATCACAATGCTCCATGAACACTCTCATCACATTGCTCCATGCCCTTGTCATCACAAAACTACATGACACTTGTCATTACAATGTCCGATGCGTTCTCATCACAATGCTCCATGCCCCTGTCATTACAATCCTCCATGACACATGTATCACAGTCTTCCGTGCCCTTGTCATCACAATGCTCCATGCCCACTCTCATCACAATAATCCATGAAATATTTCAGACCAATGCTCAATGCCCTTCTCATCAAAATGCTCCATTACTTCTGTCATAATAATGATCCATGACCCCTGCCATCATGATGTTCCATGGCCTTTTCATCACAAGGCTCCATTACCCTTCTCATCACAATGCCCCAAGAACACTGTAATCACAAAGCTCTATGCCCCTTTTCATCTCAATGATTCATGAACCGTGTCATCACAATGCACCATGCCCATCATCATAATGCTTCCTGCTATTGTCATAACAATGAAATCAAAATGCTCCATGACCTCTGTCATAACAATGCTCCAAACCCTTGTGATCACAATATTCCATAACACTTGTCATCACAATGCCCCATGATGCTCGTCATCACAATTATCCATGGTCTTCTCATCACAATGCTCCATGACCTTTGTCATCACAATGCTCAATACACTTGTCATCCAAATGCTCCCTGACACTTGTTGTCTGTATGCTCCTTTTACCCTGTCATGACAGGGCTCCAAGCCTTTTTCATCACAATGATCCATGCCCTTTTTATCACAATGCTCCAAGACCCATGTAATCACGATGCTCCATGCCATTGTCATCACAAAGCTCCATGATGCATGCCATCAGAATGCTCCTTGGTCTTCTCCTCACAATGATCCATGCCCTTGTCATCACAAAGTTCCAAGACCACTGTAATCACAATGCTCCATGCCCTTTTTCATCAGTATGCTCCATGAGACTTGTCATCACATGGCTCCATGGTTTTGTCATCATAATGCTCCAAGCCCTAGTCATCACAATGCTCCATTATATTTGTCATCATAATCCTCCATTACATTTGGCATCACAGTGTTCCCTGCCATTGTCATAGCAATGGACCATGACATATTTCATCACAATGCTCCGTGACACCTGTCTTCAAAATACTCCTTGACCTTCTCATCTCAATGCCCCATGCCCTTGTCATCACAATGCACCATGTCCACTGTCATCACTATAATCTATGAAACTTGTCAGACCAATGCTCCATTCCCCTGTCATCACAATGCTCCATGACCTTGTTATCACAGTGCTCCATGACCCCTGTCATCACAATGCTCCGTGACTCCAGTTATCACAATGCTTCATAACGTTTGTCATCACAACGGTCCCTGCCCGCGTCATCACAAGGCTCTGTGTCCTTTGTAACCACAATGCTCCATGAACTTTTCATCACAATGCTCCGTGACCCTTGTCATCACAATGATCCATGCCTTTGTCAGAACAATGCTCCATGACCCTTGTCATCACAAGGTGCCACGCGGTTTTCATCACAATGATCCACAACCTTGTCATCGCTATGCTCCATTAACCTTGTAATCACAATGCTCCATGCACTTCTCATCCAAATGCTCTCGCACCTGGGATATCACAATGATCTATCACTAGATATCACAATCCTCCCTCACCCCTGTAATCACAGTGTTCCATGACCCCTGGCATCACAATGCTACATCCCCTTATCAACACAATGTTCCATGACTCCTGACATCACAATGTTCCATAACCACTGTCATCAAAATGTTCGATGACACTTTTCATCCCAAAGCTCCATGACCCATGGCATCACAATGTTCTATAACCCCTGTCATCAAAATGTTCCATTACACTTTTCATTAAATTACTCCATGACCCTGTCATCAAAATGCTCCCTGCCCTTCTCATCACAATGCACCCCACCCTTGACATCAAAATGCTCCATGACATTTGTCATCACAAAGCGCCTTGACAATTGGCATCACAATGCTCCATATCATTGTCATCACAATGCTCCATGAAACCTCTCATCACATTGCCCCATGCCCTTGTCATCACAAAGCTCCATCACACTTGTCATCACAATGCTCCATGCCCTTGTCATTACAATCCTCCATGACCCAAGTATCACACTGTGCCGTGCCCTTGTAATCACAATGCTCCATGCCCACTCTCATCACAATAATCCATGAAATATTTCAGACTAATGGTCAATGCCATTCTCATCACAATGATCCATTACTTCTGTCGTAACAATGCTCCATGACCCCTGCCATCACAATGTTCCACGGCCTTGTCATCACAAGGCTCCATTACCCTTGTCATCACAATGCTCCAAGACCCCTGTAATCAGAATGCTCCATGCCCCTTTTCATCAGAATGCTCCATGAGATTTCTCATCACAAGTCTCCATGGTCATCTCATCACAATGCTCCAGGACCTTGTCATCACCATGCTCCATTCCCTAGTCATCACAATGCTCCATGACCCATGTCATACCAATAATCCATGAACATTTTCAGCCCAATGCTCCCTGACCTTCTCATCACAATGCTCCATGACCAATATCATCACAATGCTCCATGACCACTGTCATCACAACACTCCATGACACGTGACAACACAATGATCCGGAACTCTTGTCATCACAATGCTCCAAGACCCCTGTAATCACAATGCTCCATGACCCCTGTCATCACAATACTCCATGAAATTTTTCAACCCAATGCTCCATGACCCTTGTCATCACAATGATACATGCCCTTGTCATCCCAATGCTCCATGACCCCTCTATTCACAATGCTCTGTGACGCTTGTCATCACTGTGCTCCATGACACATGTTATCACGATGCTCCATGCCTTTGTCAGCAAAATGCTACATGACCTTGTCATTACAATGCTCTATGTGCTTGTCATCACAATGCTCCCTGCTCCTTGAAATCAAAATGATCCATGACCTCTCTCATCACAATGCTCCAAACCCTTGTGATCACTATGTTCTATAACACTTGTCATCACACAGCTCCATGATGCCTGTCATCAAACATACTCCATGCCCTTTTTATAACAATGCTCCATGAATTTGTCATCACAATTCTCAGTACACTTGTCATCACAATGCTCCGTGACATTGTCGTCAGTATGCTCCTTGAACCCTGTCACAAAAAGGCTCCATGCCTTTTTCATCAAAATGCTCCATGCAATTGTCATCAAAATACTCCACAAGCTTGTGATCAGAATGCTCCATGACCCTTGTCATCACAATTCTCCATGCACTTGTCAGCACAATGCTCCCTGAAACCTGTCATCACAATGCTCCAAGCCCTTGTCATCACAATGCTCCATTACCTTTGTCATCAGAATCCTCCATGACACTTGGCATCACAATTCTCCATGCCATTGTCATTACAATGGGCCATTACTTATGTCATCACAATGCTCCCTGACACCTCTCTTCACAATACTGCATGACCTGGTCATCACAATGCTCCATGCCCTTGTTATCACAATGTTCCAAGTCCCCTGTAATCAGAATTCTCCAGACCCCTTTTCATCAGTATGCTCCTTGAGACTTGTCATCACAAGCCTCCATGGTTTTTTCATCACAATGCTCCAGAACTTGTCATCACAATGCTTCACGACACTGTCATGAAAATTCTCAATGGCCCTTGTCAACATAATGCTCCATGCCCTAGTCATCACAATGCTCCATTATATTTGTCATCACATCCTCCATTACAATTGGCATCACAATGCTCCATGCTATTGTCATCGCAATGGACCATGACATAGGTCATCACAATGCTCCCTGACACCTGTCTTCATAATACTCCATGCCCTTGTCTTCACAATGCTCCATGTCCTTGTCATCACAATGCACCATGTCCACTGTCATCACAATAATCTATGAAACATGTCAGATCTATGGTCCATGCCCCTGTCATCACAATGCTCCATGCCCTTGTCATCACAATGCTCTATGCGCATGTCATCACATTACTCCTTTACAATTGTCATCACAATCCTCCATGAAACTTGGGATCACACTGCTTCATGCCCTTG
This sequence comes from Mesoplodon mirus, assembly GCF_964341445.2. Lineage (NCBI taxonomy): Eukaryota > Metazoa > Chordata > Mammalia > Artiodactyla > Ziphiidae > Mesoplodon > Mesoplodon mirus. The sequence goes on from NW_028295604.1 coordinate 168,270, forward strand.
TCATCACAGTGCTCCCTGCTCCTTGAAATCAAAATGATCCATGACCTCTCTCATCACAATGTTCCAAACTCTTGTGATCACTATGTTTTATAACACTTGTCATCACAAAGCTCCATGATGCCTGTCATCACACATACTCCATGCACTTTTTATAACAATGCTCCATGAATTTGTCATCACAATTCTAAGTAAACTTGTCATCACAATGCTCCGTGACATTGTCGTCAGAATGCTCCTTGAACCCTGTCACAAAAAGGCTCCATGCCTTTTTCATCAAAATGCTCCATGCAATTGTCATCAAAATACTCCACAAGCTTGTGATCAGAATGCTCCATGACCCTTGTCATCACAATTCTCCATGCACTTGTCAGCACAATGCTCCCTGAAACCTGTCAACACAATGCTCCAAGCCCTTGTCATCACAATGCTCCATTACCTTTGTCATCAGAATCCTCCATGACACTTGGCATCACAATGCTCCATGCCATTGTCATTACAATGGGCCATTACTTATGTCATCACAATGCTCCCTGACACCTCTCTTCACAATACTGCATGCCCTTGTCATCAAAATGCTCCATGCCCTTGTTATCACAATGTTCCAAGTCCCCTGTAATCAGAATGCTCCAGACCCCTTTTCATCAGTATGCTCCTTGAGATTTGTCATCACAAGCCTCCATGGTTTTCTCATCACAATGCTCCAGGACTTGTCATCACAATGCGTCACGACATTGTCATGAAAATTCTCAATGGCCCTTGTGAACATAATGCTCCATGCCCTAGTCATCACAATGCTCCATTATATTTGTCATCACATCCTCCATTAAAATTGGCGTCACAATGCTCCATGCTATTGTCATCGCAATGGAACATGACATAGGTCATCACAATGCTCCCTGACACCTGTCTTCACAATACCCCATGCCCTTGTCTTCACAATGCTCCATGATCCCTGTCATCACAATAATCTATGAAACATGTCAGACCCAAGCTCCATGCCCCTGTCATCACAATGCTCCATGCCCTTGTCATCACAATGCTCCATGATCCCTGTCATCACAATGCTCCGTGATTCCAGTCATCACTATGCTTCATAACGTTTGTCATCACAATGGTCCATGCCCGCATCATCACAAGGCTCTGTGACGTTTGTAACCACAAAGCTCCATGAACATTTCATCACAATGCCCCGTGACCCTTGTCATCACAATACTCCATGCCTTTGTAAGAACAATGCTCCATGACCCTTGTCCTCACAATGTGCCATGCGCTTTTCATCACAATGATCCACAACCTTGTCATCGCTATGCTCCATAAACCTTGTAATCACAATGCTCCATGCACTTCTCATCCAAATGCTCTCTCACATGAGATATCACACTGTTCCATCACTAGTCATCACAATCCTCCCTCACCCCTGTTATCACAACGTTCCATGACACCTGTCATCACAATGCTACATCCCCTTATCAGCACAATGTTCCTTGACCCCTGACATCACAATGTTCCATAACCCCTGTCATCAAAATGCTCCATGACCCTTTTCATCCCAAAGCTCCATGATCCCTGGCATCGCAATGTTCTATAACCCCTGTCATCAAAATGTTCCATTACACTTTTCATCAAATTGCTGCAGGACCCTGTCATCAAAATGCTCCCTGCCTTTCTCATCACAATGCACCACACACTTGTCATCAAAATGCTCCATGACCTTTGTCATCACAAAGCTCCATGACCCTTGGCATCACAATGCTCCATGTCATTGTCATCACAATGCTCCATGAACCCTCTCATCACATTGCTCCATGCCTTTGTCATCACAAAGCTCCATGACACTTGTCATCACAGTCCTCGTTGCCATTCTCATCACAATGCTCCATGCCCTTGTCATTACAATCCTCCATGACCCATGTATCACAGTGTACCGTGCCTTTGTCATCACAATGCTCCCTGCCCACTCTCATCACAATAATCCATGAAACATTTCAGACCAATGCTCAATGCCCTTCTCATCACAATGCTCCATTACCTCTGTCATAACAATGCTCTATGACCCCTGCCATCACAATGTTCCAGGGCCTTGTCATCAAAAGGCTCCATGACTCTTGTCATCACAATGCTCCAAGACCCCTGTAATCACAATGCTCCATGCCCTTGTCATCACAAATCTCCATGACGCATGCCATCAGAAAGTTCTATGGCTTTCTCCACACAATGCTCCATGCCCTTGTCATCACAATGCTCCAAGACCCCTGTAATCACAATGCTCCATGCCCCTTTTCATCAGAATGCTCCATGAGACTTGTCATCACAAGTCTCCATCGTCATCTCATCACAATACTCCAGGACCTTGTCATCACAATGCTCGATGACACCTGTCATCACAATACTCCATGAGTATTTTCAACCCAATGCTCCATTACCTTCTCATCACAATGCTCCATGACCAGTATCATCACAATGCTCCATGACGACTGTCATCACAATGCGCCATTCCAACTGTCATCACAATAATCCATGAAACTTATTATACCAATGCTCCATGCCCTTGTCATCACAATGTTCCAAGACCCCTGTCATCAGAATGCTCCATGCCCATTTTCATCAGTATGCTCCATGAGACCTGTCATCACAAGGCTCCATGGTTTTCTCATCACAATGCTCAAGGACATTGTCATCACAATGCTTCACGACATTGTCATGAAAATTTTCAATGGCCCTTGTCATCATAATGCTCCAAGCCCTAGTCATCACAATGCTCCATCATATTTGTCATCACAATCCTCCATTACATTTGGCATCACAATGCACCATGCCATTGTCATCGAAATGAACCATGACATATATCATCAAAATGCTCCCTGACACCTGTCTTCACAATACTCCATGACTTTGTCATCACAATGCTCCATGCCCTTGTCATCACAATGCTCCATGAACCCTGTCAACACAATGCTCCGTGACTCCAGTCATCACAATGCTTCATAACGTTTGTCATCACAACGGTCCATGCCTGCGTCATCACAAGTCTCTGTGACCTTTGTAACCACAATGCTCCATGAACATTTCAACACAGTGCTCCGTGACACTTGTCATCACAATGCTCCAAGTCCACTGTAATCACAATGCTCCATGCCCCTTTTCATTAGAAAGCTCCATGAGACTTGTCATCACAAGTCTCCATGGTCATCTCATAACAATGCTCCAGGACATTGTCATCACCATGCTCTATTCCCTTGTCATCACAATGCTCCATGACCTCTGTCATTACAATAATCCATTAATATTTGCAGCCCAATGCACCATGACCTTCTCATCACAATGCTCCATGACCAATATCATCACAATGCTCCATGACCACTGTCATCACAACCACCCATAACACCTGACAACACAATGATCCGGGACTCTTGTCATCAAAATGCTCCATGCCATTGTCATCACAGTGCACCATGTCCACTCTCATCACAATAATCTATGAAACATGTCAGACCAATGCTCCATTCCCCTGTCATCACAATGCTCCATGCCCTTGTTATCACAATGCTCCATGACCCCTGTCATCACAATGCTCCGTGACTCCAGTCATCACAATGTTCCATAACCCCTGTCATCAAAATGCTCCATGACCCTTTTCATCCCAAAGCTCCATGATCACTGGCATCACAATGTTCTATAACCCCTCTCATCAAAATGTTCCATGAAATTTTTCATCAAATTGCTGCATGACCCTGTCATCAAAATACTCCCTGCCCTTCTCATCACAATGCACCACACCCTTGTCATCAAAATGCTCCATGACATTTGACATCACAAAGCTCCATGACCCTTGGCATCACAATGCTCCATGTCATTGTCATCACAATGCTTCATGAACCCTCTCATCACATTGCTCCATGCCCTTGTCATAACAAAGCTCCATGACACTTGTCATCAGAATGCTCGATGCCCTTCTCATCACAATGCTCCACGCCCCGGTCATTACAATCCACCATGACCCATATATCACAGTGTACCGTGCCCTTGTCATCACAGTGCTCCATGCCCACTCTCATCACAATAATCCATGAAACATTTCAGACCAATGTTCAATGCCATTCTGATTACAATGCTCCATTACTTCTGTCATAACTATGCTCCATGACTGCTGCCATCACAATGTTCCACGGCCTTGTCATCAAAAGGCTACATGACACTTGTCATCACAATGCTCCAAGACCCCTGTAATCACAATGCTCCATGTCCTTGTCATCACAAAGCTCCATGACGCATGCCATCAGAATGTTCCATGGCCTTCTCCTCACAATGCTCCATGCCCTTGTCATCACAGTGCTCCAAGACCCCTGTAATCACAAAGCTCCTTGCCCCTTTTCCTCAGAATGCTCCATGAGAGTTGTCATCACAAGTCTCCATCGTCATCTCATCACAATGCTCCAGGACCTTGTCATCACCATGCTCCATTCCCTTGTCATCACAATGCTCCTTGACCCTTGTCATCACAATGCTCCAAGACCCCGGTAATCACAATGCTCCATGCCCCTTTTCATCTCAATGCTCCATGAACACTGTCATCACAATGCACCATGCCCATCATCATAATGTTTCAGGCTATTGTCATCACAATGAAATCTAAATTATCCATGAACTCTGTCATCATAATGCTCCAAACATTTGTGATCACAATGTTCCATAAGACTTATCATCACAAAACCCCATGACGCTCATCATCACAATTATCCATGGACTTCTCATCACAGTGCTCCATGAACTTTGTCATCAAATGCTCAATACACTTGTCATCACAATGCTCCCTGACACTTGTCGTCAGTATGCTTCTTGAAACCTGTCATGACAAGGCTCAATGCCTTTTTCATCAAAATGTTACATGCCCATTACATCACAATGCATCAAGACACCTGTAATCACAATGCTCCTCAACCTTCTCATCACAATGCTCCATGGCCAATATCATCACAGTGCTCCATGACCACTGTCATCAAAACACTCCATGACACCTGACAACACAATGATCCGGAACTCTTGTCATCAAAATGCTCCATTCCCTAGTAATCACAATGCTCCATTACCCCTGTCATCACAATACTCAATGAACATTTTCAGCCCAATGCTCCATGACCCTTGTCATCACATTGAACCATGCCCTTGTCATCCCAATGCTCCATGACCCCTGTATGCACAAAGCTCCGTGACGCTTGTCATCACAGTGCTCCATGACACCTCTCATCACAATGCTCCATGCCTTTGTCAGCAAATGCTACATGACCTTGTCATTACAATGCTCTATGCGCTTGTCATCACAGTACTCCATTACCATTGTCATCACAATCCTCCATGAACCTTGGGATCACATTGCTTCATGCCCTTCTCATCACAGTGCTCCATGCTCCTTGAAATCAAAATGATCCGTGACCTCTGTCATCAGAATGCTCCAAACCCTTGTAATCACAATTTTCCATAAAGCTTGTCATCACAACGCTCCATGATGCCTGTCATTACAATACTCCATGGCCTTTTCATCACAATGCTCCATGACCATTGTCATCACAATTCTAAATACACTTGTCATTACAATGCTTCCTGAATCTTGTCGTCAGAATGCTCCTTGAAACCTGTCACGAAAAGGCTCCATGCCTTTTTCATCAGTATGCCCCATGCCGTTTTCATCACAATGCTCCATGCCATTGCCATCAAAATACTCCATAAGCTTTTCATCAGAATGCTCCATGACCCTTGTCATCACAATTCTCCATGCACTTGTCAGCACAATGCTCCCTGACCCTTGTCATCACAATGCTCCAAGCCATTGTCATCACAATGCTCCATTACCTTTGTCATCAGAATCATCCATGACACTTGGCATCACAATGCGCTATGCCATTGTCATCACAATGGGCCATTACATATCTCATCACAATGCTCCCTGACACCTGTCTTCACAATACTGCATGACTTGGTCCTCACAATGTTCCATGACCTTGTCATCACACTGCGCCATTCCAACTGTCATCGCAATAATCCATGAAACTTATTAGACCAATGCTCCATGCCCTTGTCATCACAATGCTCCATGACTCCATTCATCACAATGCTTCACGACCTTGTGATGAAAATTCTCAATAGCCCTTGTCATCATATTGCTCCAAGCCCTAGTCATCACAATGCTCCATTTTATTTGTCATCAAAATCCTCCATTACATTTAGCATCACAATGCTCCATGCCATTATCATCGCAATGGACCATGACATATGTCATCACAATGCTCCCTGACACCTGTCTTCACAATACTCCATGACCTTCTCATCACCATGATCCATACACTTGTCATTACAATGCACCATGTCCACTGTCATCACAATAATCTATGAAACTTGTCAGACCAATGCTCCATGCCCCTGTCACCACAATGCTCCATGCCCTTGTCATCACAATGCTCCATGACCCCTATCATCACAATGCTCCGTGACTCCATTCATCACAATGCTTCATAACGTTTGTCATCAAAACGGTCCTTGCCCGTGTCATCACAAGGCTCTGTGACCTTTGTAACCACAATGCTCCATGAACTTTTCATCACAACGCTCCGTGACCTTTGTCATCACAATGCTCCATGCCTTTGTCAGAACAATGCTCCATGACCCTTGTCATGACAATGTGCCACGTGCTTTTCATCACATCGGTCCACAACCTTGGAATCGCTATGCTCCATAAACCTTGTAATCACAATGCTCCATGCACTTCTCATCCAAATGCTCTCTCACCAGAGATATCACAATGTTCCATCACTAGTCATCACAATACCCCTCACCCCTGTAATCATAATGTTCCATGACCCCTGTCATCACAGTGCTACATACACTTATCATCACAATGTTCCATGACCCCAGACATCACAATGTTCCATAACACCTGTCATCAAAATGCACCATGACCCTTTTCATCTCGAAGTTAAATGATCCCTGGCAGCACAACATTTTATAACGCCTGCCCTCAAAATATTCCATTACATTTTCATCAAATTGCTGCATGACCCTGTCATCAAAATGCTCCCTGCCCTTCTCATCACAGTGCACCACACCATTGTCATCGAAATGCTCCCTGTTATTTGTTATCACAAATCTCCATGACCATTGGCATCACAATGCTCCATGTCATTGTCATCACAAAGCTCCATGAACACTCTCATCACATTGCTCCATGCCCTTGTCATCACAAAGCTCCATGACACTTGTCATCACAATGCTTGATGCCCTTCTCATCACAATGCTCCATGCCCTTGTCATTACAATCCTCCATGAACCATGCATCACAGTGTTCCATGCCCTTGTCATCCCAATGCTCCATGCCCACTCTGATCACAATAATCCATGAAACATTTTAGACCAAAGCTCAATGCCCTTCTCATCACAATGCTCCATTACCTCTGTCATAACAATGCTCCATGACACCTGCCATCACATTGTTAAACAGCATGTCATCACAAGGCTCCATGACCCTTGTCATCACAATGCGCCAAGACCCCTGTAATCACAATGCTCCATGCCCTTGTCATCACAGTGCTCCATGACGCATGTCATGAGAATGTTCCATGGCCTTCTCCTCACAATGATCCATGCCCTTGTCATCACAATGCTCCAAGACCCCTGTAATCACAATCCTCCATGCCCCTTTTCATCTCAATGCTCCATGAACCCTGTCATCACAATGCACCATGCCCATCATCATAATGTTTCAGGCTATTGTCATCACAATGAAATGTAAATTCTCCATGACCTCTGTCATCATAATGCTCCACACCCTTGTGATCACAATGTTCCATAAGACTTATCATCACAACACCCCATGATGCTCATCATCACAATTATCCATGGTCTTCTCATCACAATGCTCCATGACCTTTGTCATCAAATGCTCAATAATACACTTGTCATCACAATGCTCCCTTACACTTGTCATCAGTATGCGTCTTGAACCCTGTCATGACAAGGCTTAATGCCCATTTCATCACAATGCATCAAGACACCTGTAATCACAATGCTCCACAACTTTCTCATCACAATCCTCCATTCCCAATATCATCACAATGCTCCATGACCACTGTCATCACAACACTCCATGACACCTGACAACACAAAGATCCGGAAATCTTGTCATCAAAATGCTCCATTCCCTAGTCATCATAATGCTCCATAACACCTGTCATCACAATACTCCATGAACATTTTCAGCCCAATGCTCCATGACCCTTCTCATCACATTGAACCATGCCCTTGTCATCCCAATGCTCCATGACCCCTGTATTCACAATGCTCCGTGACGCTTGTCATCACAGTGCTCCATGACACCTGTCATCACAATGCTCCATGCCTTTGTCAGCAAATGCTACATGACCTTGTCATTACAATGCTCTATGCGCTTGTCATCACAGTACTCCATTACCATTGCCATCACAATCCTCCATGAACCTTTGGATCACATTGCTTCATGCCCTTGTCATCACAGTGCTCCATGCTCCTTGAAATCAAAATGATCCATGACCTCTGTCATCACAATGCTCCAAACACTTGTAATCACAATGTTCCATAACACTTGTCATCACAACGCTCCATGATGCCTGTCATCACAATACTCCATGCCCTTTTCATCACAATGCTCCATGAACATTGTCATCACAATTCTAAATACACTTGTCATTACAATGCTTCCTGAAACTTGTCGTCAGAATGCTCCTTGAAACCTGTCATGAAAAGGCTCCATGCCTTTTTCATCACAATGCCACATGCCATTTTCATCACAATGCTCCATGCCATTGTCATCAAAATACTCCACAAAATTGTCATCAGAATGTTCCATGACCCTTGTCATCACAATACTCCATGCACTTGTGAGAACAATGCTCCCTGACCCTTTTCATCACAATGCTCCAAGCCATTGTCATCACAATGCTCCATTACTTTTGTCATCAGAATCCTCCATGACACTTGGCATCACAATGCTCCATGCCCTTGTCATCACAATGCGCCATTCCAACTGTCATCACAATAATCCATGAAACATTTCAGACCAATGCTCAATGCCCTTCTCATCACAATGCTCCATTATCTCTGTCATAACAATGCTCCATGACCCCTGCCATCACAATGTTCCACGGCATTGTCATCACAAGGCTCCATGACCCTTGTCATCACAATGCTCCAAAACCCCTGTAATCACAATGCTCCATGCCCTTGTCATCACAAAGCTCCATGACGCATGTCATCAGAATGTTCCATGGCCTTCTCCTCACAATGCTCCATGCCCTTGTCATCACAATGCTCCAAGACCCCTGTAATCACAATGCTGCATGCCCCTTATCCTCAGAAAGCTCCATGAGACTTGTCATCACAAGTCTCCATGGTCTTCTCATCACAATGCTCCAGGACCTTGTCATCACCATGCTCCATTCCCTTGTCATCACAATGCTCCATGACCCCTGTCATCACAATACTCCATGAATATTTTCAGCCCAATGCTCCATGACCTTCTCATCACAATGCTCCAAGACCAATATCATCACAATGCTCCATGCCATTGTCATCACAATGGGCCATTACATATGTCATCACAATGCTCCCTCACACCTTTCTTCAAAATACTGCATGATCTGGTCAACACAATGCTCCATGCCCTTGTCATCACAATGCGCCATTCCATCTGTCATCACAATAATCCATGAAACGTATTAGACCAATGCTCCATACTCTTGTCATCACAATGCTCCATGCACTTGTTATCACAATGTTGCAAGACCCCTGTAATCAGAATGTTCCATGCCCCTTTTCTTCAGTATGCTCCATGAGAATTGTCTTCACAAGGCTCCATGGTTTTCTAATCACAAAGCTCCAGGACCGTGTCATCACAATGCTCCTCGACCTTGTCATGAAAATTCTCAATGGCCCTTGTCATCATAATGCTCCAAGCCCTAGTCATCACAATGCTCCATTATATTTGTCATCACAATCCTCCATTACATTTGGCATCTCAATGCTCCCTGACATTGTCATCGCAGTGGACCATGACATATGTCATCACAATGCTCCCTGACACCTGTCTTTACAATACTCCATGACCTTCTCATCACAATGATCCATGTCCTTGTCATCCCAATGCTCCATGACCCCTGTATTCACAATGTTCCGTGACCCTTGTCATCACAGTGCTCCATGACACCTGTCTTCACAATACTCCATGACCTTCTCATCACAATGCTCCATGCCCTTGTCATCACAATGCACCATGTCCACTGTCATCACAATAATCTATGAGACTTGTCAGACCAATGCTCCATGCCCCTGTCATCGCAATGCTCCATGCCCTTGTCATCACACTGCTCCATTACATCTGTCATCACAATGCTCCCTGAATCCAGTCATCACAATTCTTCATAACGTTTGTCAACACAACGGTCCATGCTCGTGTCCTCAAAAGTCTCTGTGTCCTTTGTAACCTCAATGCTCCATTAAATTTTCATCACAATGCTCCGTGACCCTTGTCATCACAATGCTCCATGCCTTTGTCCGAACAATACTCCATGACCCTTGTCATCACAATGTGCCACGCGCTTTTCATCACAATGATCCACAACCTTCTCATCGCTATCCGCCATAAACCTTGTAATCACAATGCTCCATGCACTTCTCATCCAAATGCTCTCTCACCTGAGATATCACAATGTTCTGTCACCAGTTATCACAATCCTCCCTCACCCCGGTAATCACAATGTTCCATGACACCAGTCATCACAATGCTACATCCCCTTATCAGCACAATGTTCCATAACCACTGACATCACAATCTTCCATAACCCTTGTCATCAAAATGCTCCATGACCCTTTTAATCCCAAAGCTCCATGACCCCTGGCATCAAAATGTTCTATAACCCCTGTCATCAAAATGTTCCATTACACTTTTCATCAAATTGCTGCATGACACTGTCATCAAAATGCTCCCTGTCCTTCTCATCACAATGCACCACACCCTTGTCATCAAAATGTTCTATGACCTTTGTCATCACAAAGCTCCATGACCATTGGCATCACAGTGCTCCATGACATTGTCATCACAGTGCTCCATAAACGCTCTCTTCACATTGCTCCATGCCCTTGTCATTACAAAGCTCCATGACACTTGTCATCACAATGCTCGATGTCCTTCTCATCACAATGCTCCATGCCCTTGTCATTACAATCCTCCGTGACCCATGTATCACAGTGTTCCGTGCCCTTGTCATCACAATGCTCCATGCCCACTCTCATCACAATAATCCTTGAAATATTTCAGACCAATGCTCAATACCCTTCTCATCAAAATGCTCCATTACCTCTGTCATAACAATGCTCCATGACCACTGCCATCACAATGTTCCATTACATTTTTCATCAAATTGCTGCATGACCCGGTCATCAAAATGCTTCCTGCCCTTGTCATCACAATGCACCATGCCCTTGTCATCAAAATGCTCCATGACTTGTCATCACAAAGCTCCGTGACACCTGTCATCACAATGCTCCATGCATTTGTCAGCAAAATTCTACATGACCTTGTCATTAGAACGCTCTATGCGCTTGTCATTACAATGCTCCAAGAACTCTGTAATCACAATGCTCCATGCCCTTTTTCATCTCAATGCTCCATGAACCGTGTCATCACAATGCACCATGCCCATCATCATAATGCTTCAGGCTATTGTCATCACAATGAAATCAAAATGCACCATGACCTCTGTCATCACAATGCTCAAACCCTTGTGATCACAATGTTTCATAATACTTATCATCACAACACAGCATGACGATCATCATCACAATTATCCATGGTCTTCTCATCACAATGCTCCATGATCTTTATCATCACAATGCTCGATGCCTTTCTCATCACAATGCTCCACGCCCTGGTCATTACAATCCACCATGTCCCATGTATCACAGTGTACCGTGCCCTTGTCATCACAATGCTCCATGCCCACTCTCATCACAATAATCCGTGAAACGTTTCAGATCAATGCTCAATGCCATTCTGATTACAATGCTCCATTACTTCTGTCATAACTATGCTCCATGACCGCTGCCTTCACAATGTTCCACGGCCTTAACATCAAAAGGCTACATGACCCTTGTCATCACAATGCTCCAAGACCCCTGTAATCACAATGCTCCATGCCCTTGTCATCACAAAGCTCCATGACGCATGCCATCAGAATGTTCCATGGCCTTCTCCTCACAATGCTCCATGCCCTTGTCATCACAGTGCTCCAAGACCCCTGTAATCACAAAGCTCCTTGCCCCTTTTCGTCAGAATGCTCCATGAGAGTTGTCTTCACAAGTCTCCATCGTCATCTCATCACAATGCTCCAGGAACTTGTCATCACCATGCTCCATTCCCTTGTCATCACAATGCTCCTTGACACCTGTCATCACAATACTCTATGAACATTTTCAACACAATGCTCTATGACGGTCTTATCACAATGCTCCATGAGCAGTATCATCACAATGCTCCATGACCACTGTCATCACAATGCGCCATTCCAACTGTCATCACAATAATCCATGAAACTTATTAGACCAATGCTCCATGCACTTGTCATCACAGTGCTCCATGCCCTTGCTATCACAATGTTCCAAGACCCCTGTAATCAGAATGCTACATGCCCCTTTTCATCAGTATGCTCCATGAGACCTGTCATCACAAGGCTCCATGCCTTTTTCATCACAATGCCCCATGACGTTTTCATCACAATGCTCCATGCCATTGTCATCAAAATACTCCACAAGCTTGTCACCAGAATGCTCCATGACCCCTCTCATCACAATTCTCCATGCACTTGTCAACACAATGCTCCTTGACTCTTGTCATCGCAATGCTCCAAGCCATTGTCATTACAATGCTCTATTAACTTTGTCATCAGAATCCTCCATGACACTTGGCATCACAATGCTCCATGCCATCGTCATCACATTGGGCCATTACATATGTCATCACAATGCTCCCTGACACCTTTCTTCACAATACTGCATGACCTGGTCATCACAATGCTCCATGCCCTTGTCATCACAATGCGCCATTCCAACTGTCATCGCAATAATCCATGAAACTTATTAGACCAATGATCCATGCCCTTGTCATCACAATGCTCCACGACCACTGTAAACACAATGTTCCATGCCACGTTTCATCTCAATGCTCCATGATCCCTGTCATCACAATGCACCATGCCCATCATCATAATGCTTCAGGCTATTGTCATCACAATGAACTCAATATTCTCCATGACCTCTATCATCATAATGCTCCAAACCCTTGTGATCACAATGTTCCATAACACTTATCATCACAACACACCATGACGCTCATCATGACAATTATCATGGTCTTCTCATCACAATGCTCCATGAACTTTGTCATCACAATGCTCAATACACTTGTCCTCACAATGCTCCCTGACCCTTGTCTTCAGTATGCTCCATTAACCCTGTCATGACAAGTCTCCATGACTTTTTCTTCACAATGATCTGTGCCCTTTTCATCACAATGCTCCAATACACCTGTAATCACAATGCTCCAAGCCCTTGTCATCACAAAGCTCCATGACCCATGTCATCAGAATGCTGCATGGCCGACTCTGACAATGCTCCATGCCCTTGTCATCACAATGCTCCAAGACCACTGTAATCACAATGATCCATGCCACTTTTCATCAGAATGCTCCATGAAACTTGTCATCACAAGCCTCCAAGGACTTCTCATCACAATGCTACATGACATTGTCATCACCATGCTCCATTCCCTTGTCATCACAATGCTCCATGACCATTGTCATCACAATACTCCATGAATATTATCAGCACAATGATCCATAACCTTCTCATCACAATGCTCCATGACCAATATCATCACAATGCACCATGAAAACTGTCATCAAAACACTCCATGACACCTGACAACACAATGATCCGGGACTCTTGTCATCACTATGCTCCATTCCCTAGTCATCACAATGCTCCATGACACCAGTCTTCACAATACAGCATGACCTCTTTATCACAATGCTCCATGCCCTTGTCACCACAATGCACCATTCCAACAGTCATCGCAATAATCCATGAAAATTATGAGACCAATGATACATGCCCTTTTCATCACAATGCTCCATGCCCCTTTTCATCACAATGCTCCATGACCCCTGTCATAACAGTTCTCCGTGACTCCAGTCATAACAATGCTTCATGACCTTTGTCATCACAATGGTCCATGCCCTCATCATCAACAGTCTCTTGGACCTTTTTAACCACAATGCTCCATGAACTTTTCATCACAATTCTCTTTTACCCTTGTCATCACAATGCTCTATGCCTTTCTCAGCACAATGCTCCATGACCCTTGTCCTCACAATGCTCCATGCGCTTGTCAGCACAATGCTCCATGACACATGTCATCACAATGCACCATGCGCTTGTCATCACAGTGCTCCACAATCTTGTCATCACAATGCTCCATAAACCTTGTCATCACAATGCTCCATGCACTTCTCATCAAAATGCTTTCTCACAACTGATATCACAATGTTACTTCACTATTCGACACAATACTCCCTCACCTCTGTCATGACAATGTTCCATGACTCCTGTCATCACAATGCTACATGCACTTATCATCACAATGTTCGATGACCCATGACATCACAATGTTCCATAACCCCTGTCATCAAAATGTTCCTTGACACTTTTCATCAAATTTCTCCGTGACCATGTCATCACAATGCTCCCTGCACTTCTCATTACAATGCACAACGCCCTTGTCATCAAAATGTTCCATGACCTTTGTCATCACAAATATCCATGACCCTTGGCATCACATTGCTCCATGCCCTTGTCATCACTAAGCTCCATGACACATGTCATCAGAATGCTCCATGGCCTTCTCATCACTATGGTCCATGACCTTTGTCATCACAATGCTCAATACACTTGTCATCAATATGCTCCATGACACTTGTTGTCTGTATGCTCCTTGAACCCTGTCATGGCAAGGCTCCATGCATTTTTCATCACAATATTCCATGCCCTTTTCATCACAATGCTACAAGACCCCTGTAATCACAATGCTCCATGCGCTTGTCATCACAAAGCTCAATGACGCATGTCCTCAGAATGCTCCTTGGCCTTCTCTTCACAATGATCCATGCCCTTGTCATCACAATGTTCCAAGACCCCTGTAATCACAATGGTCCATGCCCCTTTTGATCAGTATGCTATATGAGATTGTCATCACAAGGCTCCATGGATTTCTCATCACAATGCTCCAGGAACTTGTCATCACAATGCTTCACGACGTTGTCATGAAAATTCTCAATGGCCCTTGTCATCATAGTGCTCCAAGCCCTAGTCATCACAATGCTCCATTATATTTGTCATCCCAATCCTCCATTACATTTGGCATCACAATGCTCAATGCCATTATCATCGCAATGGACCATGACATATGTCATCACAATGCTCCCTGACACCTGTCTTCACAATACTCCATGACCTTCTCATCACCATGATCCATACCCTTGTCATCACAATGCTCCATGCCCATGTCATCACAATGCTCCATGGCCCCTATCATCACAGTGCTCCATGACTCCAGTCATCACAATGCTTCATAATGTTTGTCATCAAAACGTTCCTTTCCCATGTCATCACAAGGCTCTGTGACATTTGTAACCAAAATGCTCCATGAACTTTTCATCACAATGCTCCGTGACCGTTTTCATCACAATGCTCCATGCCTTTGTCAGAACAATGCTCCATGACCCTTGTCATCACAATGTGCCACGTGCTTTTCATCACATCGTTCCACAACCTTGTCATCGCTATGCTTCATAAACCTTGTAATCCCAATGCTCCATGCACTTCTCATCCAAATTCTCTCTCACCAGAGATATCACAATGTTCCATCACTAGTCATCACAATACTCCCTCACCCCTGTAATCATAATGTTCCATGACCCCTGTCATCACAGTGCTACATACCCTTATCATCACAATGTTCCATGATCCCTGACATCACAATGTTCCATAACCCCTGTAATCAAAATGCTCCTTGACCCTTTTCATCCCAAAGCTCCATGACCCCTGACATCACAATGTTCTATAACCCCTGCTCTCAAAATATTCCATTATATTTTAATCAAATTGCTGCATGAACCTGTAATCAAAATGCTCCCTGCCCTTCTCATCACAATGCACCACACCATAGTCATCGAAATGCTCCCTGTTATTTGTCATCACAAATCTCCATGACCCTTGGCATCACAATGCTCCATGTCATTGTCATCACAATGCTCCATGAACAGTCTCATCACATTGCTCCATGCCCTTGTCATCACAAAGCTCCATGACACTTGTCATCACAATGCTCGATGCCCTTCTCATTGCAATGCTCCATGTCCTGGTCATTACAATCCTCCACGAACCATGTATCACATTGTTCCGTGCCCTTGTCATCCCAATGCTCCATGCCCACGCTCATTACAATAATCCATGAAATATTTTAGACCAAAGCTCAATGCCATTCTCATCAAAATGCTCCATTATCTCTCTCATAACAATGCTCCATGACAACTGCCATCAAAATGTCCCACAGCCTTGTCATCACAAGGCGCCATGATCTTTGTCATCACAATTGCCCAAGACCCCTGTAATCACAATGCTCCATGCCCTTGTCATCACAGTGCTCCATGATGCATGTCATCAGAATTTTCCATGGCCTTCTCATCACCATGCTCCATGCCCTAGTCATCACAATGCTCCAAGACCCCGGTAATCACAATGCTCCATTCCCCTTTTCATCTCAATGCTCCATGAACCCAGTCATCACAATGCACCATGCTCATCATCATAATGTTTCATGCTATTTTCATCACAATGAAATCTAAATACTCCATGACATCTGTCATCATAATGCTCCAAACCCTTGTGATCACAATGTTCCATAAGACTTATCATCACAACACCCCATGACGCTCATCTTCACAATTATCCATGGTCTTCTCATCACAATGCTCTATGACCTTTGTCATCAAATGCTCAATACACTTGTCATCACAATGCTACCTGACACTTGTCGTAAGTATGCTTCTTGAACACTGTCATGACAAGGCTCAATGCCTTTTTCTTCACAATGATACATGCCCTTTTCATCACAATGCATCAAGACACCTGTAATCACAATGCTCCACGACCTACTCATCACAATTCTCCATGGCCAATATCATCACAATGAACCATGACCACTGTCATCTCAACACTCCATGACACCTGACAACACAATGATCCGGAATTCTTGTCATCAAAATGCTCCATTCCCAAGTCATCACAATGCTCCATGAACCCTGTCATCACAATACTCCATGAACATTTTCAGCCCAATGCTCCATGACCCTTGTCATCACATTGAACCATGCCCTTGTCATCCCAATGCTCCATGACCACTGTATTCACAATGCTCCGTGACGCTTGTCATCACAGTGCTCCATGACACCTGTCATCACAATGCTCCATGCCTTTGTCAGCAAATGCTACATAACCTTGTCATTACAATGCTCTATGTGCTTGTACTCACAATACTTCTTTACCATTGTCATCACAATCCTCCATGAGCCTTGGGATCACATTGCTTCATACCCTTGTCATCACAATGCTCCATGCTCCTTGAAATCAAAATGATCCATGACCTCTGTCATCACAATGCTCCAAACCCTTGTCATCACAATGTTCCATAACACTTGTCATCACAACGCTCCATGATGCCTGTCATCACAATACTCCACGGCCTTTTCATCACAATGCTCCATAACATTTGTCATCACAATTCTAATACACTTGTCATTACAATGCTTCCTGAAACTTGCCATAAGAATGCTCCTTGAAACCTGTCACAAAAAGGCTCCATGCTTTTCTCATAACAATGTCCCATGCCGTTTTCATCACAATGCTCCATGCCATTGTCATCAAAATACCCCACAAGATTCTCATCAGAATGTTCCATGACCTTTTTCATCACAATTATCCATGCACTTGTCAGCACAATGCTCCCTGAACCTTGTCATCACAATGCTCCAAGCCATTGTCATCACAATGCTAAATTACTTTTGACATCACAATGCTCCGTGACTCCAGTCATCACAATGCTTCATAACGTTTGTCATCACAACGGTCCATGCCCGCGTCATCACAAGGCTCTGTGACTTTTGTAACCACAATGCTCCATGAACTTTTCATCACAATGCTCCGTGACACTTGCCATCACAATGCTCCATTCCTTTGTCAGAACAATGTTCCATGACCCTTGTCATCACAATGTGCCATGCGCTTTTCATCACAATGATCCACAACCTTGTCATTGATATGCTCCATAAACCTTGTAATCACAAAGGTCCATGCACTTCTCATCCAAATGCTCTCTCACCTGAGATATCACAATGTTCCATCACTAGTCATCACAATCCTCCCTCAACCCTGTAATCACAATGTTCCATGACCCGTGATATCACAATATTCCATAACCACTGTCATCACAATGCTCCATGACACATTTCATCCCAAAGCTCCATGACCCATGGCATCACAATGTTCTGTAACCCCTGTCGTCAAAATGTTACATGACACTTTTCATCAAATTACAGCATAAACCTGTCATCAAAATGCTCCCTTTCCTTCTCATCACAATGCACCACACGCTTGTCATCAAAATGCTCCATGACCGTTGTCATCACAAAGCTCCCTGACCCTTGGCATCACAATGACCCATGTCATTGTCATCACAATGCTCCCTGAACGCTCTCATCCCATTGCTCCATGCCCTTGTCATCACAATGCTCCATGACACTTGTCTTCACAATGCTCGATGCCCTTCTCATCAAAATGCTCCATGCCCTTTTCATCACAATCCTCCATGACCCATGTATCACAGTGTTCCGTGCCCTTGTCATCACAGTGCTCCATGGCCACTCTCATCACAATAATCCATGAAAACTTTCGGGCCAATGCTCAATGCTCTTCTCATCACAATGCTCCATTACCTCTGTCATAAAAATGCTCCATGACCCCTGCCATCACAATGTTCCACGGCCTTGTCATCACAAGGCTCCCTGACCCTTGACATCACAATGCTCCAAGACCCCTGTAATCACAATGCTCCATGCCACTTTGCATCTCAATGCTCCATGAACCCTGTCATCACAATGCACCATGCCCATCACCATAATGCTTCAGGCTATTGTCATCAAAATTAAATCAAAATTCTCCATGACCTCTGTCATCATAATGCTCCAAACCCTTGTGATCACAATGTTCCATAACAGTTATCATCACAAATCCCCATGACGCTCATCATCACAATTATCCATGGTATTCTCATCACAATGCTCCATGACCTTTGTCATCACAATGCTCAATACACTTGTCATCACAATTCTCCCTGACACTTGTCGTCAGTATGCTCCTTGAACCCTGTCATGACAAGGCTCCATGACTTTTTCATCACAATGATCCGTGCCCTTTTCATCACAATGCTCCAAGATCACTGTCATCACAATGCTCCATGTGCTTGTCATCACAAAACTCCATGAAGCATGTCATCAGAATGCCCCATGGACTTCTCATCACAATGCTCCATGCCCTAGTCATCAAAATGCTCCAAAACCCTGTAATCACAATGCTCCATGCCCCTTTTCATCAGAATGCTCCGTGAGACTTCTCATCAAAAGTCTCCATGGTCATCTCATCACAAAGATCCAGGATATTGTCATCAACATTCTTCATTCCCTGGTCACCACAATGCTCCATGACCCCTGTCATCACAATAATCCATTAACATATTCAGCCCAATGCTCCATGACATACACATCACAATACTCCATGGCCAATATCTTCACAATGCTCCATGACCACTGTCATCACAACACTCCATGACTCCTGACAACACAATGATCCGGGACTCTTGTCATCACAATGCTCCATTCCCTACTCATCACTATGCTCCATGACCCATGTCATCACAACATTCCATGAACATTTTCAGCCCAGTGTTCCATGACACTTGTCATCACAATGATCCATGCCCTTGTCATCCCAATGCTCCATGACCCCTGTATTCACAATGGTCCATGACGCTTGTCATCACAGTGCTCCATGACACATGTCATCACAATGCTCCATGCCTTTGTCAGCAAAATGCTACATGACCTTGTAATTACAATGCTCTATGCGCTTGTCATCACAATAATCCATTTCCATTGTCATCACAATCCTCCATGAACCTTGGGATCACATTGCTTCATGCCCTTTTCATCACAATGCTCCATAACCTTTGTCATCACAATTCTCAATATACATGTCATCACAATGCTCCCTGACATTGTCATCAGAATGCTCCTTGAAACCTGCCACGAAAAGGCTCCATGCCTTTTTCTTCACAATGCCCCATGCCATTTTCATCACAATGCTCCATGCCATTGTCATCAAAATACTCCACAAGCTTGTCATCAGAATGCTCCATGACCCTTGTCATCACAATTCTCCATGCAATTGTCAGCACAATGCTCCCTGTCCCATGTCATCACAATGATCCAAGCCATTGTCATCACAATGTTCCATAACCTTTGTCATCAGAATCCTCCATGACACTTGGCATCACAATGTTCCATGCCATTGTCATCACAATGGGCCATTACATATGTCATAACAATGCTCCTTGACACCTCTCTTCACAATACTGCATGACCTGGTCATCACAATTCTCCATGCCATTGTCATCACAATGAGCCATAACATATGTTATCACAATGCTCCCTGACACCTCTCTTCACAATACTGCATAACCTGGTCATCACAATGCTCCATGCCCTTGTCATCACAATGTGCCATTCGAACTGTCATCGCAACAATCCATGGAACTTACTAGACTAATGTTCCATGCCCTTGTCATCACAGTGCTCCATGCCCTTGTTATCACAATGCTCCCTGACACCTGTCATCACAATCCTTCGTGACTCCAGTCATCACAATGCTTCATGACCTTTGTCATCACAATGGTCCATGCCCTCGTTATCAACAGTCTGTGTGACCGTTTTAACCACAATGCCCCATGAACTTTTCATACAATGCTCTTTGACCCTTGTCATCACAATGCTCTATGCCTTTCTCAGCACAATGCTCCATGACACTTGTCATCACAATGCTCCTTGCACTTGTCAGCACATTGCTCCATGACACATGTCATCACAATGCACCATGCGCTTGTCATCACAGTGCCCTACAATCTTGTCATCACTATGCTCCATAAACATTGTCATCATAATCCTCCATGCACTTCTAATCAAAATGCTCTCTCACCACTGATATCACAATGCTACATCACTATTTGTCACAATACTCCCTCCCACCTGTCATCACAATGTTCCATGACTCCTGTCATCACAGTGCTACATGCACTTATCATCAAAATGTTCGATGACCCCTGACATCACAATGTTCCATAACACCTGTCATCAAAATATTCCATGAAAATTTTCAACAAATTGCTCCATGAACCTGTCATCACAATTCTCCCTGCCCTTCTCATCACAATGCACAACGCCCTTGCCATCAAAATGCTCCATGACCTTTGTCATCTCAAAGAGCCCTGACCCATGGCATCACAATGCTCCATGTCATTGTCATCACAATGCTGCATGACACATGTCATCAGAATGCTACATGGCCTTCTCATCACAATGATCCATGCCCTTGCCATCACAAAGCTCCATTACACCTCTCATAACAATTCTCCATGCCCCTGCCATCACGATATTCCATGGCCTTGTCATCACAAGGCTCCATGACCCTTCTCATCACAACACTCCAAGAACCCTGTAATCACAATGCTCCATGCCCTTTTTCATCTCAATGAACCATTAACCCTGTCATCACAATGCACCATGCCTGTCATCATAATGCTTCATGCTATTGTCATCAAAATGAAATCAAAATGCACCATGACCTCTGTCATAACAATGCTCCAATCCCTTGTGATCACAATATTCCATAACACTTGTCATCACAATGCCCCTTGACGCTCGTCATCACAATTATCCTTGGTCTTCTAATCACAATGCTCCATGACATTTGTCATCACAATGCTCAATACACTTGTCATCAAAATGCTCCCTGACACTTGTTGTCTGTATGCTCCTTGAACTCTGTCATGACAAGGCTCCATGCCTTTTTCATCACAATGATCCATGCCCTTTTCATCACAATGCTCCAAGACCCATGTAATCAAAATGCTCCATGCCCTTGTCATCACAAATCTCAATGACGCATGCCATCAGAATGCTCCTTGGTCTTCTCCTCACAATGTTCCATGCCCTTGTCATCACAATGTTCCATGACCACTCTAATCACAATGCTCCATGCCCCTTTTCATCAGTATGCTCCAAGAGACTTGTCATCACAAGGCTCCATAGCTTTGTCATCACAATGCTCCAGGATCTTGTCATCACAATGCTTCACGACATTGTCATGAAAATTCTCAATGGCCCTTGTCATCATAATGCTGCAAGCCCTAATCTTCACAATGCTCCATTATATTTGTCATCACAATCCTCCATTACAATTGGCATCACAATGCTCCATGCCATTGTCATCGCCATGGACCATGACATATGTCATCACAATGCTCCCTGACATCTCTCTTCACAATATTCCATGACCTTCTCATCACAATGCTCCATGCCCTTGTCATCACAATGCACCATGCCCATGGTCATCACAATAATCTATGAAATTTTTCAGACCAATGCTCCTTTCCCCTGTCATCACAATGCTCCATGCACTTGTCATCACAATGCTCCATGACCCCTGTCATCCCAATGCTCGGTGACTCCAGTCATCACAATGCTTCATAACGTTTGTCATCACAGTGGTCCATGTCCGCGTCATCACAAGGCTCTGTGACATTTGTAACCACAATGCTCCATGAACATTTCCTAACCATTCTCTAGGACCCTTGTCATCACAATGCTCCATTTCTTTGTCAGAACAATGCTCCATGACCATTGTCATCACAATGTGCCACGCACATATCATCACAACTGTCCACAACTTATGATTGCAATGCTCCATAAATTTTGTTATCACAATGGTCCATGAACTTCTCATCAAAATGCTCTCTCACCATAGATATCACAATGTTCCTTCACTAGTCATCACAATACACCCTCACCCATGGAATCACAATGTTCCATGACCCGGTCATCACAATGCTACATCCCTTTATCATCACAATATTGCATGACCCCTGACATAACAATGTTCCATAACCCCTGTCATCAAAATGTTCCATGACCCTTTTCATCCCAAAGCTCCAAGAACCCTGACATCACAATGTTCTATAACCCATGCCATCAAAATATTCCATTACACTTTTTATCAAATTGCTGCATGATCCGTTCATTAAAATGCTCCCTGCACTTCTCATCACAATGCACCTTTCCCTTGTCATCAAAATGCTCCATGACTTGTCATCACAAAGCTCCATGACCCTTGGCATCACAATGCTCCATGTCATTGTCATCACAATGCTCCATGAACCCTCTCATCACATTGCTCCATGCCCTTGTCATCAGAAAGCTCCATGACACTTGTCATCACAATGCTCGATGCATTTATAATCACAATGCTCCATGCCCTAGTCATTAAAATCCTGCATGACCCATGTATCACAGTGTTCCGTGCCCATGTAATCACAATGCTCCATGCCCTTGTCATCACAATGCTCCATGCTCCTTGATATCAAAATGATCCATGAAATCTGTCATCAAAATGCTCCAAAGCCTTGTGATCACAATGCTCCATATCACTTGTCATCACAACGCTCCATGATGCCTGTCATCACAATACTCCATGCCCTTTTCATCACAAAGCTCCATGACCTTGGTCATCACAATTCTCAATACACTTGTCATCACAATGCTCCATGACACTTGTCGTCAGAATGCTCCTTGAACTCTGTCATGAAAAGGCTTCATGCCTTTTTCATCACAATGCCCCATGCCGTTTTCATCACACTGCTCCATGCCATTGTCATCATAATACTCCACAAGTTTGTCATCAGATTTCTCCATGACCCTTGTCATCACAATTCTCCATGCACTGGTCAGCACAATGCTCCTTAACCCTTGTCATCACAATGCTCCAAGCCATTGTCATCACAATGCTCCATTACATTTGTCATCAGAATCATCCATGACACTTGGCATCACAATGCTCCATGCCATTGTCACCACAATGGGCCATTACATATGTCATCACAATGCTCCCTGACAGCTGTCTTCACAGTACTGCATGACCTTCTCATCACAATGATCCATGCCCTTGTCATCACAATGCACCATGTCCACTGTCATCACAATAATCTATGAAACTTGTCAGACCAATGCCCCATGCCCCTGTCACCAAAATTCTCTATGCCCTTGTCATCACAATGCTCCATGTCCACTGTCAACACAATGCTCCATGACTCCGGTCATCACAATGCTTCATAACATTTGTCATCACAATGGTCCATGACCGCGTTATCACAAGGCTCTGTGAACTTTATAACCACAATGCTCCATGAACTTTTCATCACAATGCTTCGTGACCATTGTCATCAAAATGCTCCATGCTTTTGTCATAAAAATGCTCCATGACCCTTGTCATCACAATATGCTACGTGCTTTTCATCACAACGGTCCACAAATTTGTCATGGTAATGCTCCATAAACCTTGTATTCACAATGCTCCATATCCTTCTCATCACAATGTTCCATTATCCCTATAATAACAATGTTCCATGACCCCTGCCATCACAATATTCCACGGCCTTGTCATCACAAGGCTCCATGACACTTGTCATCACAATGCTCCAAGACCCCTGTAATCACAATGCTCCATGCCCTTGTCATCACAAAGCTCCATGACACATGCCATCAGAATGTTCCATGTCTTTCTCATCAAAATGCTCCATGCCCTTGACATCACAATGCTCCAAGAACCCTGTAATCACAATGCTCCATGCCACTTTTCATCTCAATGCTCCATGAACACTGTCATCACAATGCATCAGGCCCATCATGATAATGCTTCAGGCTATTGTCATCAAAATGAAATCTATATGCTCCATGACCTCTGTCATCACAATGCTCCAATCCCTTGTGATCAAAAAGTTCCATAACACTTATCATGACAAAACCCAATGACTGTCATCATCACAATTATCCATGGTCTCCTCATCACAATGCTCCTTGACCTTTGTTATCACAATGCTCAATACACTTGTCATCACAATGCTCCCTGACACTTGTCACCAGTATGCTCCATTAACCCTGTCATGACACGTCTCCATGCCTTTTTCATCACAATGATCCATGCCCTTTTAATCACAATGCTCCAAGACCCCTGTAATCACAATGCTCCATGCCCTTGTCATCACAAATCTCAATGACGCATGCCATCAGAATGCTCCTTGGTCTTCTCCTCACAATGTTCCATGCCCTTGTCATCACAATGTTCCATGACCACTCTAATCACAATGCTCCATGCCCCTTTTCATCAGTATGCTCCAAGAGACTTGTCATCACAAGGCTCCATAGCTTTGTCATCACAATGCTCCAGGATCTTGTCATCACAATGCTTCACGACATTGTCATGAAAATTCTCAATGGCCCTTGTCATCATAATGCTGCAAGCCCTAATCTTCACAATGCTCCATTATATTTGTCATCACAATCCTCCATTACAATTGGCATCACAATGCTCCATGCCATTGTCATCGCCATGGACCATGACATATGTCATCACAATGCTCCCTGACATCTCTCTTCACAATATTCCATGACCTTCTCATCACAATGCTCCATGCCCTTGTCATCACAATGCACCATGCCCATGGTCATCACAATAATCTATGAAATTTTTCAGACCAATGCTCCTTTCCCCTGTCATCACAATGCTCCATGCACTTGTCATCACAATGCTCCATGACCCCTGTCATCCCAATGCTCGGTGACTCCAGTCATCACAATGCTTCATAACGTTTGTCATCACAGTGGTCCATGTCCGCGTCATCACAAGGCTCTGTGACATTTGTAACCACAATGCTCCATGAACATTTCCTAACCATTCTCTAGGACCCTTGTCATCACAATGCTCCATTTCTTTGTCAGAACAATGCTCCATGACCATTGTCATCACAATGTGCCACGCACATATCATCACAACTGTCCACAACTTATGATTGCAATGCTCCATAAATTTTGTTATCACAATGGTCCATGAACTTCTCATCAAAATGCTCTCTCACCATAGATATCACAATGTTCCTTCACTAGTCATCACAATACACCCTCACCCATGGAATCACAATGTTCCATGACCCGGTCATCACAATGCTACATCCCTTTATCATCACAATATTGCATGACCCCTGACATAACAATGTTCCATAACCCCTGTCATCAAAATGTTCCATGACCCTTTTCATCCCAAAGCTCCAAGAACCCTGACATCACAATGTTCTATAACCCATGCCATCAAAATATTCCATTACACTTTTTATCAAATTGCTGCATGATCCGTTCATTAAAATGCTCCCTGCACTTCTCATCACAATGCACCTTTCCCTTGTCATCAAAATGCTCCATGACTTGTCATCACAAAGCTCCATGACCCTTGGCATCACAATGCTCCATGTCATTGTCATCACAATGCTCCATGAACCCTCTCATCACATTGCTCCATGCCCTTGTCATCAGAAAGCTCCATGACACTTGTCATCACAATGCTCGATGCATTTATAATCACAATGCTCCATGCCCTAGTCATTAAAATCCTGCATGACCCATGTATCACAGTGTTCCGTGCCCATGTAATCACAATGCTCCATGCCCTTGTCATCACAATGCTCCATGCTCCTTGATATCAAAATGATCCATGAAATCTGTCATCAAAATGCTCCAAAGCCTTGTGATCACAATGCTCCATATCACTTGTCATCACAACGCTCCATGATGCCTGTCATCACAATACTCCATGCCCTTTTCATCACAAAGCTCCATGACCTTGGTCATCACAATTCTCAATACACTTGTCATCACAATGCTCCATGACACTTGTCGTCAGAATGCTCCTTGAACTCTGTCATGAAAAGGCTTCATGCCTTTTTCATCACAATGCCCCATGCCGTTTTCATCACACTGCTCCATGCCATTGTCATCATAATACTCCACAAGTTTGTCATCAGATTTCTCCATGACCCTTGTCATCACAATTCTCCATGCACTGGTCAGCACAATGCTCCTTAACCCTTGTCATCACAATGCTCCAAGCCATTGTCATCACAATGCTCCATTACATTTGTCATCAGAATCATCCATGACACTTGGCATCACAATGCTCCATGCCATTGTCACCACAATGGGCCATTACATATGTCATCACAATGCTCCCTGACAGCTGTCTTCACAGTACTGCATGACCTTCTCATCACAATGATCCATGCCCTTGTCATCACAATGCACCATGTCCACTGTCATCACAATAATCTATGAAACTTGTCAGACCAATGCCCCATGCCCCTGTCACCAAAATTCTCTATGCCCTTGTCATCACAATGCTCCATGTCCACTGTCAACACAATGCTCCATGACTCCGGTCATCACAATGCTTCATAACATTTGTCATCACAATGGTCCATGACCGCGTTATCACAAGGCTCTGTGAACTTTATAACCACAATGCTCCATGAACTTTTCATCACAATGCTTCGTGACCATTGTCATCAAAATGCTCCATGCTTTTGTCATAAAAATGCTCCATGACCCTTGTCATCACAATATGCTACGTGCTTTTCATCACAACGGTCCACAAATTTGTCATGGTAATGCTCCATAAACCTTGTATTCACAATGCTCCATATCCTTCTCATCACAATGTTCCATTATCCCTATAATAACAATGTTCCATGACCCCTGCCATCACAATATTCCACGGCCTTGTCATCACAAGGCTCCATGACACTTGTCATCACAATGCTCCAAGACCCCTGTAATCACAATGCTCCATGCCCTTGTCATCACAAAGCTCCATGACACATGCCATCAGAATGTTCCATGTCTTTCTCATCAAAATGCTCCATGCCCTTGACATCACAATGCTCCAAGAACCCTGTAATCACAATGCTCCATGCCACTTTTCATCTCAATGCTCCATGAACACTGTCATCACAATGCATCAGGCCCATCATGATAATGCTTCAGGCTATTGTCATCAAAATGAAATCTATATGCTCCATGACCTCTGTCATCACAATGCTCCAATCCCTTGTGATCAAAAAGTTCCATAACACTTATCATGACAAAACCCAATGACTGTCATCATCACAATTATCCATGGTCTCCTCATCACAATGCTCCTTGACCTTTGTTATCACAATGCTCAATACACTTGTCATCACAATGCTCCCTGACACTTGTCACCAGTATGCTCCATTAACCCTGTCATGACACGTCTCCATGCCTTTTTCATCACAATGATCCATGCCCTTTTAATCACAATGCTCCAAGACCCCTGTAATCACAATGCTCCATGCCCTTGTCATCACAAAGCTCAATGACACATGTCATCAGAATGCTCCATGGCTTTCATCTCACAATGATCCATGCCCTTGTCATCACAATGCTCCAAGACCCCTGTAATCAAAATGCTACATGTCCCTTTTCATCAGAATGCTCCATGAGACTTGTCATCACAAGTCTCCATTGTCTTCTCATCAAAGTGCTCCAGGAACTTGTCATCACAATGCTCCATGATCCCTGTCATCACAATACTCCATGAACATTTTCAGCCCAATGCTCCATGAAACTTGTCATCACAAAGATCCATGCCCTTGTCATCCTAATGCTCCATGACCCCTGTATTCACAATGCTCCGTGACGCTTGTCATCACATTGCTCCATGACACCTGTCATCACAATGCTCCATGCCTTTGTCGGCAAAATGCTACCTGACCTTGCCATTGCAATGCTCTATTCGCTTTTCATCACAATACTCCATTACCATTGTCATCACAGTCCTCCATGAACCTTGGGATCACATTGCTTCATGCCCTTGTCATCACAATGATCCATGCCCTTGAAATCAAAATGATCCATGACCTCTGTCATCACAATGCTCCAAACCCTTGTGATCACAATGTTTCATAACACTTGTCATCACAACGCTCCATGATGCCTGTCATCACAATACTCCATACCCTACTCATCACAATGCTCCATGACATTTGTCATCACAATTTTCAATACACTTGTCATCACAATGCCACATGCCTTTTTCATCACAATGTTCCATGCCATTGTCATCAAAATACTCCACAAGCTTGTCATCAGAATACTTCATGACCGTTTTCATCACAATTCTCCCTGCACCTGTCAGCAAAATTCTCCCTGACGCTTGTCATCACAATGCTCCAAGCCATTGTCATCACAGTGCTCCATTACCTTTGTCATCAGAATCCTCCATGACACTTGGCATCACAATGCTCCAGGTCATTGTCATCACTATGGGCCATTACATATGTAATCACAATGCTCCTTGACACCTGTCTTCACAATACTTCATGACCTGGTCATCACAATGCGCCATTACAACAGTCATCACAATAATCCATGAAACTTATTAGACCAATGCTCCATTCCCTTGTCATCACAATGCTCCATGTCCTTGTTATCACAATGCTCCATGACGCCTGTCATCACAATGCTCCATGCCTCCATTCATCACAATGATTCATGACCTTTTTCATCACAATGGTCCATGCCCTCGTCATCAACAGTCTCTGTGACATATTTAACCACAATGGTCCAATAACTTTTCATCACAATGCTCTTTGACCCTCGTCATCACAATGTTCTATGCCTTTCTCAGCACAATGCTCCATGACCCTTTTCATCACAATGCTCCATGTGCTTGTCAGATCAATGCTCCATGACCCATGTCATCACAATGCACCCTGCGCTTCTCATCACAGTGCTCCACAATCTTGTCACCACGATGCTCCATAAAACTTGTCATCACAATTCTCCATGCACTTCTCATCAAAATGCTTTCTCACCAATGATATCACAATGTTACAGCACTATTCATCACAATACTCCCTCACCCCTGTCATCACAATGTTCCATGACTTTTGTCTTTGCAATGCTACATGCACATATCATCACAAAGTTCGGTGACCCCTGACATCACAATGTTCCATAACCCCTGTCATCATAATGCTCCATAACACTTTTCCTCAAAATGCTCAATGACCCCTGACATCACAATGTTCCATAACCCCTGTCATCATAATTCTCCATGATCCTTTTCATCAAAATGCTCCATGAACCCTGACATCACAATGTTCCATAACCCCTGTCATTAAAATATTGCATGACACTTTTCATCAAATTGCTCTATGACCCTGTCATCACAATGCTCCCTGCCCTTCTCATCACAATGTACCACGCCCTTGTCATCAAAATGCTCCATGACCTTTGTCATCACAAAGCTCCATGACAATTGGCATCTCAATGCTCCATGCCATTGTCATCACAATGCTCCATGAACCCTCTAATCACAATGCTCCATGCCCCTTTGCATCTCAATGCTCCATGAACCCTGTCATCAGAATGCACCATGACCATCATCATAATGCTTCAGGCTATTGTCATCACAATGAAATCAAAATATTCGATGATCTATCTCATCACATTGCTCCAAATCCTTGTGATCACAATGTTCCTTAACACTTATCATCACAGTGCCCCATGAAGCTCATCATCACAGTTATCCATGGTCTTCTCATCACAGTGCTCCATGACCTTTGTCATCACAATGCTCTATACACATTTCATCACAATGCTCCCTGACACTTCTCATCAGTATGCTCCTGGAACCCTGTCATGACAAGGCTCCATACCATTTTCATAACACTGATCCATGCCAATTTCATCACAATGCTCCAAGACACCAGTAATCACAATGCTCCATGCCCTTGTCATCACAAAGCTCCAAGGCCCCTGTAATCACAATACTCCATGCCCCTTTTCATCAGAATGCTCCATGAGACTTCTTATTACGAGGCTCCATGGTATCCTCATCACAGTGCTCCAGGAACCTTTCATCACAGTGCTCCATTCCCTTGTCATCACAATGCTCCATGACCCCTGTCCTCACAATACTTCCTGAACATTTTCACGCCAATTCTCCAGGAACTTCTCATCACAATGCTTCATGATCCCTATCATCACAATGCTCCATGACCACTGTCATCACAACGCTCCATGACCCCTGACAACACAGTGATCCGGGACTCTAGTCATCACAATGCTCCATTCCCTAGTCATCACAATGCTCCATTAATATTTTCAGCCCAATTCTCCATGACACTTGTCATCACAATGATCCATGACCTTGCCATCCCAATGCTCCATGACCCCTGTAACCACAATGATCCGTGATGCTTCTCATCAAAGTGCTCTATGACCCTTATCATCACAATGCTCCATGCCTGTGTCAGCAAAATGCTACATGACCTTGCCATCAAAATGCTCCATTTGCTTGTCATCACAATACTCCCTTAGCATTGTCATCACAATCATCCATGAACCTTGGGATCACATTGCTTCATGCCCTTGTCATCACAATGCTGCATGCTCCTTGAAAACAAAATGATCCATGACTTCTATCATCACAATGCTCCAAACCCTTGTGATCACAGTGTTCCATAACACTTGTCATCACAACGCTCCATGATGCCTGTCATCACAATACTCTATGCCCTTTTCGTCAAAATGCTCCATGATCTTTTTCATCACAATTCTCAATACACATGTCATCACAATGTTCCCTGACACTTGTCATCAGAATGCTCCTTGAAACCTGTCATGAAATGGCTTCATGCCTTTTTCATCACAATGCTCCATGCCCTTGTCATCACAAAGCTCCATTTCTTTGTCAGAACAATGCTCAATGAACATAGTCATCACAATGTGCCACGCGCATTTCATCACAACGGTCCACAACATTGTCATTGCTATGCTTCATAAACCTTGTAATCACAATGGTCCATGCACTTCTCATCAAAATGCTCTCTCACCAGAGATATCACAATGTTCCATCTCTAGTCATCACAATACTCCCTCATCCCTGTAATCACAATGTTCCAGGACACTGTCATCACAATGCTACATCCCCTTATCATCACAATGTTCCATGACCCCTGACATCACAGTGTTCCATAAAAACTGTCATCAAAATGCTCCATGACCCTTTTCATCACAAAGCTCCAAGACCCCTGACAACACAATGTTCTATAACCCCTGCCATCAAAATGTTCCTTTACACTTTTTATCAAATTGCTGCATGACCTGGTCATCAAAATGCTCCCTGCATTTCTCAGCACAATGCACCATGCCATTGTCATCAAAATGCTCCATGACTTGTCATCACAAAGCTCCATGACACTTGGCATCACAATGCTCGATGCCCTTCTCATCACAATGCTCCATGCCCTTGTCATTACAATCCTGCATTACCCATGTATCACAGTGTTCCGTGCCCTTGTCATCACAATGCTCCATGCCCACTCTCATCACAATAATCCATGAAACATTTCATACAATGTTCCATGTCCTTCTCATCAAAATGCTCCATTACACCTGTCATAAAAATGTACCATGAACCTTGCCATCAAAATGTTCCACGGCCTAGTCATCACAAGGTTCCATGACAATTGTCATCACAATGCTCCAGACCCCTGAAAGCACAATGCTCCATGCCCTTGTCATCACAAAGCTCCATGACGCATGTCATCAGAAAGTTCCATGGCCTTCTCATCACAGTGCTCCATGCCCTTGTCATTACAATGCTCCAAGACCCTTGTAATCACAATGCTCCATGCCCCTTTTCATCTCAATGCTCCATGAACCCTGTCATCACAATGCACCATGCCCATCATCATAATGCTACAGGCTATTGTCATCACAATGAAATCAATATTCTCCATGAACTCTGTCATCAAAATGTACCAAACCCTTGTGATCACAAGGTTCCATAACACTTATCATCACAACACCCCATGACGCTCATCATCACAATTATCCATGGTCTTCTCATCACAATGCTCCATGATCTTTGTCATCACAATGCTCAATACAATTGTCAACACAATGCTTCCTGACACTTGTCGTCAGAATGCTCCATGAACCCTTTCATGACAAGGCTCCATGCCTTTTTCATAACAATGATCCATGCACTTTTCATCACAATGCTCCAAGATCCCTGTAATCACAAATGCTCCATGCCCTTGTCATCACAAAACTCCATGATGCATGTCATCAGAATGCTCCATGGGCTTCTCATCACAATGCTCCATGCCCTAGTCATCACAATGCTCCAAGACACCTGTAATCACAATGCTCCCTGCTCCTTTTCATCAGAATGCTCAATGAGACTTCTCATCAGAAGTCTCTATGGTCTTCTCATCACAATGCCCCAGGACATTGTCATCACCATGCTCCATTCCGTTGTCATCACAATGCTCCATGACACATGTCATCACAATGCTCCATGCCCTTGTCATCAAAAAGCTCCATGACACATGTCATCAGAATGCTTCATGGCCTTCTCATCACAATGCTCCATGCTCTTGTCATCAAAATGCTCCAAGACCCCTGCAATCACAATGCTCCATGCCCCTTTTCATCAGAATGCTCCATGGGACTTATCATCACAAGTCTCCATTGTCTTCTCATCACAATGCTCTAGGACCTTGTTATAACCATGCTCCAATCCCTTGTCATCACAATGCTCCATGACCCCTGTCTTCACAATACTCCATGAACATTTTCAGCCCAATGCTCCACGACCTACTCATCACTATGCTCCCTGGACAATATCATCACAATTCTCCATGACCCCTGTCATCACAACACTCCATGACACCTGACAACACAATGATCCGGGAATCTTGTCATCACAATGTTCCATTCCCTAGTCATCAAAATGCTCCATGACCCCTGTCATCACAACACTCCATGAACATTTTCAGCCCAGTGCTCCATGACACTTGTCATCACAAAGATCCATGCCCTTGTCTTTCCAATGCTCCATGACCCCTGTATTCACAATGCTCCGTGACGCTTGTCATCACAGTGCTCCATGACCCCTGTCATCACAATGCTCCATGACACTTGCCATCACAATTTTCTATGCCCTTGTCATCACAAAGCTCCATGACACGTCATCAGAATGTTCCATGTACTTCTCATCAAAATGCTCAATGCCCTTGTCATCACAATGCTCCAAGACCCCTGTAATCACAATGCTCCATGGCCCTCTTCATCTCAATGCTCCATGAACCCTGTCATCACAATGCATCATGCCAATCATCATAATGCTTCCGGCTATTGTCAGCACAATGAAATCAAAATTCTACATGACCCCTGTCATCACAGTACTCCATGAACATTTTCAGCCCAAGGCTCCATGACAATTTTCATCACAATGATGCATGCCCTTGTCATCCCAATGCTCCATGACCCCTGTATTCACAATGCTCCGTGACGCTTGTCATCACAGTGCTCCATGAAACTTGTCATCACAATGATCCATGCCTTTGTCAGCAAAATGCTACATGACCTTGTCATTACAATGCTCTATGAGCTTGTCATCACAATACTCCTTTACCATTGTCATCACAATCCTCCATGAAACTTGGGATCATATTGCTTCATGCCCTTGTCATCAAAATGCTCCCTGCTCCTTGAAATCAAAATGATCCATGACCTCTGTCATCAAAGTGCTCCAAACCCTTGTGATCACAATGTTCCGTAACACTTGTCATCACAAAGCTCCATGACGCCTGTCATCACAATACTCCATGCCCTTTTCATCACAATGCTCCATGACCTTTGTCATCACAATTCTCAATACACTTGTCATCACAATGCTCCCTGACATTGTCGTCAGAGTGCTCCTTGAACCCTGTCACCAAAAGGCTCCATTCCTTTTTCATCACAATGCCCCATGCCATTTTCATCACAATGCTCCTTGTAATTGTCATCAAAATACTCCACAAGCTTGTCATCAGAATGCTCCATGTCTCTTGTCATCACAATTCTCCATGCACTTGTCAGCACAATGCTCCCTGACCCTTGTCATCACAATGCTCCAAACACTTGTCATCACAATGCTCCATTACCTTTGCAATTAGAATCCTCCATGACACTTGGCATTACAATGTTCCATGCCTTTGTCATTACAATGGGCCATTACATATATCATCACAATGCTCCCTGACACCTCTCTTCACAATACTGCATGCACTTGTCATCACAATGCTCCATGCCCTTGTATCACAATATTCCAAGTCCCCTGTAATCAGAATGCTCCAGGCCCCTTTTCATCAGTATGCTCCTTGAGATTTGTCATCACAAGCCTCGATGGTTTTCTCATCACAATGCTCCAGGACCTTGTCATCACAATGCTTCAGGACATTGTCATGAAAATTCTCAATGGCCCTTGTCAACATAATGCTCCAAGCCCTAGTCATCACAATGCTCCATTATATTTGTCATCACATCCTCCATTACATTTGGCATCACAATGCTCCATGCTATTTTCATCGCAATGGACCATGACATAGGTCATCACAATGCTCCCTGACACCTGTCTTCACATTACTCCATGCCCTTGTCTTCACAATGCTCCATGCCCTAGTCATCACAATGCACCATGTCCACTGTCATCACAATAATCTATGAAACTTGTCAGACCAATGCTCCATGCCCCTGTCATCACAATGCTCCATGCCCTTGTCATCACAATGCTCCATGACCCCTGTCATCACAATGCTCCGTGACTCCAGTCATCACTATGCTTCATAACGTTTGTCATCACAACGGTCCATGCCCGCATCATCACAAGGCTCTGTGACCTTTGTAACCCCAATGCTCCATGAACTTTTCATCACAATGCTCCGTGACCCTTGTCATCACAATGCTCCATGTCTTTGTCAGAACAATGCTCCATGACCTTTGTCATCACAATGTGTCATGCACTATTCATCACAATGATCCACAACCTTGTCATCGCTATGCTCCATAAACCTTGTAATCACAATGCTCCATGCACTTCTCATCCAAATGCTCTCTCACATGAGATATCAGAATGTTCCATCACTAGGCATCACAATCCTCACTCAACCCTGTTATCACAATGTTCCATGACCCCTGTCATCACAATGCTACATCCCCTTATCAGCACAATGTTCCTTGACACCTGACATCACAATATTCCATAACCCCTGTCATCAAAATGCTCCATGACCCTTTTCACCCCAAAGTTCCATGATCCCTGGCAACACAATGTTCTATAACCCATGTCATCAAAATGTTCCATTACACTTTTCATCAAATTGCTGCATGACCCTGTCATCAAAATGCTCCCTGCCCTACTCATCACAATGCACAACACACTTGTCATCAAAATGCTCCATGACTTTTGTCATCACAAAGCTCCATGACACTTGGCATCACAATGATCCATGTCATTATCATCACAATGCTCCATGAACCATCTCATCACATTGCTCCATGCCCTTGTCATCAAAGGCTCCATGACAATTGTCATCACAATGCTCGATGCGCTTCTCATCACAGTGCTCCATGCCCTTGTCATTACAATCCTCCATGACCCAAGTATCACAGTGTACCGTGCCCTTGTCATCACAATGCTCCATGCCCACTCTCATCACAATAATCCATGAAACATTTCAGACCAATGCTCAATGCCCTTCTCATCACAATGCTCCATTATCTCTGTCATAACAATGCTCCATGACCCCTGCCATCACAATGTTCCACGGCCTTGTCATCACAAGGCTCCATGACCTTTGTCTTGACAATGCTCCAAAACCCCTGTAATCACAATGCTCCATGACCTTGATATCACAAAGCTCCATGACGCATGTCATCAGAATATTCCATGGCCTTCTCCTCACAATGCTCCATGCCCTTTTCATCACAGTGCTCCAAGACCCCTGTAATCACAATGCTCCATGCCCCTTTTCATCAGAATGCTCCATGAGACTTGTCATCACAAGTCTCCATGGTCTTCTCATCACAATGCTCCAGGACCTTGTCATCACCATGCTCCATTTCCTTGTCATCACAATGCTCCATGACCCCTGTCATCACAATACTCCATGAATATTTTCAGCCCTATGCTCCGTGAACTTCTCATCACAATGCTCCAAGACCAAAATCATCACAATACTCCATGACCACTGTCATCACAACACTCCATGACACCTGACAACACAATGATCCGGGACTCTTGTCATCACAATGCTCCATTCCCTAGTCATCAAAATGCTCCATGACCACTGTCATCACAATACTCCATGAATATTTTCAGCACAATACTCCATGACGCTTGTCATCACAATGATCCATGCACTTGTCATCCCAATGCTCCATGACCCCTGTATTCACAGTGCTCCATGAGGCTTGTCATCACAGTGCTGCATGAAACCTGTCATCACAATGCTCCATGCCTTTTTCATCAAAATGCTACATGACCTTCTCATTACAATACTCTATGCACTTGTCATCACAATACTCCATTACCATTGTCATCACTATCCTCCATGAACCTTGGGAACACATTGCTTCATGCCCTTGTCATCACAATGCTACATGCTCCTTGAAATCAAAATGATCCATGACCTCTGTCATCACAATGCTCCAAACACTTGTGATCACAATGTTCCATAACACTTGTCATCACAACGCTCCAAGATGCCTGTCATCACAATACTCCATGCCCTTTTCATCACAATGCTCCATGACCTTTGTCATCACTATTCTCAATACACTTGTCATCACAATGCTCCTTGAACCCTGTCATGAAAAGGCTGCATGCATTTTTCATCACAAAGCCCCATGCCGTTTTCATCACAATGCTCCATGCCATTGTCATCAAAATACTCCACAAGCTTTTCATCAGAATGCTCCATGACCCTTGTCATCACAATTCTCCATGCAGTTGTCAGCACAATGCTCCCTGAACCTTGTCATCACTATGCTCCAAGCCATTGTGATCACAATGCTCCATTACCTTTGTCATCAGAATCCTCCATGACATTTGTCGTCACAATGCTCCATGCAATTGTCATCACAATGGGCCAATACATATGTCATCACAATGCTCCGTGACACCTCTTTTCACAATAATGCATGACCTGGTCATCACAATGCTCCATGCCCTTGTCATCACAATGTGCCATTCCAACTGTCATCACAGTAATTCATGAAACATTTCAGACCAATTCTCAATGACCTTCTCATCACAATGCTCCATTTCCTATGTCATAAAAATGCTCCATGACCCCTGCCATCAAAATGTTCCACGGCCTTTTCATCAAAAGTCTCCATGGCCCTTGTCATCACAATGCTCCAAAACATCTGTAATCACAATGCTCCATGCCCTTGTCATCACAATGTTCCATGACCTTTGTCATCACAATTCTCAATAAACTTGTCATCACAATGCTCCCTGACAGTTGTCGTCAGAATGCTCCTTGAACCCTGTCACGAAAAGGCTGCATGCATTTTTCATCACAAAGCCCCATGCCATTTTCATTACAATGCTCCATGCCATTGTCATCAAAATACTCCACAAGATTGTCATCAGAATGCTCCATGACTCTTGCCATCACAATTCTCCATGCACTTGTCAGCACAATGCTCCCTGAACCTTGTCATCACTATGCTGCAAGCCATTGTCATCAAAATGCTCCATTACCTATGTCATCAGAATCATCCATGACAATTTGCATCACAATGTTCCACGCCATTGTCATCACAATGGGCCAATACATATGTCATCACAATGCTCCGTGACACCACTTTTCACAATACTGCATGACCTTTTCATCACAATGCTCCATGCCCTTCTCATTACAATACTCCATTACCTCTGTCATCACAATGCTCCAAGACCCCTGTAATCACAAAGCTCCATGCCCTTGTCATCACAAAGCTCCATGACGCATGTCATCAGAATGTTCCATGGCCTTCTCCACGCAATGCTCCATGCCCTTGTCATCACAATGCTCCAAGACCCATGTAATCACAATGCTCCATGCCCTTTTTCATCAGAATGCTCCATGAGACTTGTCATCACAAGTCTCCAAGGTCATCTCATCACAATGCTCCAGGACCTTGTTATCACCATGCTCCATTCCATTGTGATCACAATGCTCCATGACCCCTGTCATCACAATACTCCATGAACATTTTCAGCCCAATTCCCCATGACCTTCTCATCACAATGCTCCAAGACCAATATCATCAAAATTCTCCATGATCACTGTCATCACAACACTCCACGACACCTGACAACACAATGATCTGGGACTCTTGTCATCACAATGCTCCATTCCCTAGTCATCACAAAGCTCCATCACCCCTGTCATCACAATACTCCTTGAACATTTTCAGCCCAATGCTCCATGACCATTGTCATCACAATGATCCATGCCCTTGTCATCCCAATGCTCCATGACCCCTGTATTCACAATGCTCCGTGACGCTTGTCATCACAGTGCTCCATGACACCTGTCATCACAATGCTCCATGCCTTTGTCAGCAAAATGCTACATGACCTTGTCATTGCAATGCTCTATGCGCTTGTCATCACAATACTCCATTACCATTGTCATCACAATCCTCCTTGAACCTTGGGATCACATTGCTTCATGCCCTTGTCATCACAATGCTCCATGTGCCTTGAAATCAAAATGATCCATGACCTCTCTCATCACAATGCTCCAAACCCTTGTGATCACAATGTTCCATAACACTTGTCATCACAATGCTCCATGATGCCTCTCATCACAATACTCCATGCCCTTTTCATCACAATGCTCCATGACTTTGTCATCAAAATTCTCAATACACTTGTCATCACAATGCTCCCTGACACTTGTCATTAGAATGCTACTTGAACCCTGTCACGAAACGTCTCCATGCCTTTTTCATCACAAGGCCCCATGCCATTTTCATCACAATGCTCCATGCCATTGTCATCAAAATACTCCACAAGCTTGTCATCAGAATGCTCCATGACCGTTGTCATCACAATTCTCCATGCACTTGTCAGCACAATGCTCCCTGACCCTTGTCATCACAATGCTCCAAGCAATTGTCATCACAAAACTCCATTACCTTTGTCATCAGAATCTTCCATGACACTTGGCATCACAATGCTCTATGCCATTGTCATCACAATGGGCCATTACATATGTCATCACAATGCTCCCTGACATCTGTCTTCACCATATTCCATCACCTTCTCATCACAATGCTCCATGCCCTTGTCATCACAATGTTCCTAGACGCATGTAATCACAGTGGTCCATGCCCCCTTTCTTCAGTATGCTCCGTGAGATTTGTCATCACAAGGCTCCATGGTTTTCTCATCAAAATGCTCCAGGACCTTTTTATCACAATGCTTCATGACCTTGTTATGAAAATTCTCAATGGCCCTTGTCATCATAATGCTCCAAGCCCTAGTCATCACAATGCTCCATTATATTTTCCATCACAGTCCTTCATTACAGTTCGCATCACAATGCTCCATTACACTGTCATCGCAATGGACCATGACATATGTCATCACAATGCTCCCTAACATCTGTCTTCACCATATTCCATGACATTCTCATCACAATGCTCCATACCCTTGTCATCACAATGCACCATGTCCACAGTCATCAAAATAATCTAAGCAACATATCAGACCAGTGTTTCATGCCCGTGTCATCACAATGCTCCATGCCCTTGTCATCACAATGCTCCATGACCCCTCTATTCACAATGCTCCGTGACGCTTGTCATCCCAGTGCTCCATCACACCGGTCATCACAATGCTCCATGCCTTTGTCAGGAAAATGCTACATGACCTTTTCATTACAATGCTCTATGTGCTTGTCATCACAGTACTCCATTAACATTTTCATCACAATCCTCCATGAACCTTGGAATCACATTGCTTCATGCCCTTGTCATCACAATGCTCCATGATCCTTGAAATCAAAATGATCCATGACCTCTGGCATCACAATTCTTCAAACCCTTGTGATCACAATGTTCCATAACACTTGTCATCACAACGCTCCATGATGCCTGTCATCACAATATTCCATGCCCTTTTCATAACAATGCTCCGTGACCCTTGTCATCACAATGCTCCATGCCTTTGTCAGAACAATGCTCCATGACCCTTGTCATCACAATGTGCCGTGCGCTTTTCATCACAATGATCCACAACCTTGTCATCGCTATGCTCCATAAACCTTGTAATCAGTATGCTCTATGCACTTCTCATCCAAATGCTCTCTCACATGAGATATCACAATGTTCCATCACTAGGCATCACAATCCTCCCTCACCCCTGTTATCACAATGTTCCATGACCCCTGTCATCACAATGCTACATCCCCTTATCAGCACAATGTTCCTTGACCCCTGACATCACAATGTTCCATAACCCCTGTCATCAAAATGCTCCATGACCCTTTTCATCCCAAAGCTCCATGATCCCTGGCATCACAATGATCTATAACCCGTGTCATCAAAATATTCCATTACACTTTTCATCAAATTGCTGCATGACCCTGTCATCAAAATGCTCCCTGCCCTTCTCATCACAATGCACCACACACTTGTCATCAAAATGCTCCATGACCTTTGTCATCACAAAGCTCCATGACACTTGGCATCACAATGCTCCATGTCATTGGCATCACAATGCTCTATGAACCCTCTCATCACATTGCTCCATGCCTTTGTCATCACAAAGCTGAATGACACTTGTCATCACAATGCTCGATGCCTTTCTCATCACAATGCTCCATGCCCTTGTCATTATAATCCTCCATGACCCATGTATCACAGTGTACCATGCCCTTTTCATCACAATGCTCCATGCCCACTCTCATCACAATAATCCATGAAACATTTCAGACCAATGCTCAATGCCCTTCTCATCACAATGCTCCATTACCACTGTCATAACAATGCTCTATGACCCCTGCCATCACAATGTTCCACGGCCTTGCCATCAAAAGGCTCCATGACCCTTGTCATCACAATGCTCCAAGACCCCTGTAATCACAATGTTCCATGCCCTTGTCATCACAAATCTCCATAATGCATGCCATCAGAACGTTCCATGGCCTTCTACTCACAATGCTCCATGCCCTTGTCATCACAATGCTCCAAGACCCCTGTAATCAAAATGCTCCATGCCCCTTTTCATCAGAATGCTCCATGAGAATTGTCATCACAAGTCTCCATCGTCATCTCATCACAATACTCCAGGACCTTGTCATCACCATGCTCCATTCCCTTGTCATCACAATGCTCCATGACACTTGTCATCACAATAATCCATGAACATTTTCAACCCAGTGCTCCATTACCTTCTCATCACAATGCTCCATGACCAGTATCATCACAATGCTCCATGACCACTGTCATCACAATGCGCCATTCCAACTGTCATCACAATAATCCATGAAACTTATTATACCAATGCTCCATGCCCTTGTCATCATAATGCTCCATGCCCTTGCTATCACAAAGTTCCAAGACCCCTGTCATCAGAATGCTCCATGCCCCTTTTCATCAGTATGCTCCATGAGACCTGTCATCACGAGGCTCCATGGTTTTCTCATCACAATGCTCAAGGACCTTGTCATCACAATGCTTCACGACATTGTCATGAAAATTCTCAATGGCCCTTGTCATCATAATGCTCCAAGCCCTAGTCATCACAATGCTCCATCATATTTGTCATCACAATCCTCCATTACATTTGGCATCACAATGCACCATGCCATTGTCATCGAAATGGACCATGACATATGTCATCAAAATGCTCCCTGACACCTGTCTTCACTATACTCCATGACTTTGTCATCACAATGCTCCATGCCCTTGTCATCACAATGCTCCATGAACCCTGTCAACACAATGCTCCGTGACTCCAGTCATCACAATGCTTCATAATGTTTGTCATCACAACGGTCCATGCCCGCGTCATCACAAGTCTCTCTTACCTTTGTAACCACAATGCTCCATGAACATTTCAACACAGTGCTCCGTGACACTTGTCATCACAGTGCTCCATGCCTTTGTCAGAAAAATGCTCCATGACCCTTGTCATCAAAATGTGCCACGGGCTTTCCATCACAATGATACACAACTTTGTCATCGCTATGCTCCATAAACCATGTAATCACAATGCTCCATGCTCTTCTCATCCAAATGCTCTCTCACCTGAGATATAACCATGTTCCCTCACTAGTCATCACAATCCTCCCTCACCCCGGTAATCAAAATGTTCCATGACCCCTGTCATCACCATGTTCCACTCCCTTGTCATCAAAATGTTCCATGACCACTGTCATCACAATACTCCATGAACATTTTCAGCCAAATACTCCATGACCTTCTCATCACAATGCTCCATGACAAATATCATCACAATGCTCCATGACCACTGTCATCACAACACTCCATGACACCCGACAACACAATGATCAGGGACTCTTGTCATTACAATGCTCCATTCCCTAGTCATCACAATGCTCCATGACCCCTGTCATCACAATACTCCATGTACATTTCCAGCCCAATGCTCCATGACCATTGTCATCACAATGATCCATGCCCTTGTCATCCCAATTCTCCATGACCCCTGTATTCACAATGCTCCGTGACGCTTGTCATCACAGTGCTCCATGACACCTGGCATCACAATGCTTCATGCCATTGTCAGCAGAATGCTACATGACCTTGTCATTACAATGCTCTATGCGCTTGTCATCACAATACTCCATTACCATTATCATCACAATCCTCCATGAACCTTGGGATCACATTGCTTCATGCCCTTGTCATCACAGTGTTCCATGCTCCTTGAAATCAAAATGATCCATGACCTCTGTCATCACAATGCTCCAAAACCTTGTGATCACAATGTTCCATAGCACTTGTCATCACAACGCTCCATGATGCCTGTCATCACAATACTTCATGCCCTTTTCATCACAATGCTCCATGACATTTGTCATCACAATTCTCAATATATTGTCATCACAATGCTCCCTGACGTTTGTCGTCAGAATGCTCCTTGAACCCTCTAATGAAAAGTCTCCATGCCTTTTTCATCACAATGCCCCATGCGGTTTTCATCACAATTCTCCATGCCATTGTCATCAAAATACTCCACAAGCTTGTCAGCAGAAAGCTCCATGACCCATGTCATCACAATTCTCCATGCACTTCTCAGCACAATGTTCCCTGAACCTTGTCATCACAATGCTCCAAGCCATTGTCATCAC
This sequence comes from Mesoplodon mirus, assembly GCF_964341445.2. Lineage (NCBI taxonomy): Eukaryota > Metazoa > Chordata > Mammalia > Artiodactyla > Ziphiidae > Mesoplodon > Mesoplodon mirus. Next base: position 212,848 of record NW_028295604.1, read on the forward strand.
AATGCTCCATTACCTTTGTCTTCAGAATCCTCCATGACACTTGGCATCACAATGCTCCATGCCATTGTCATCACAATGGGCCATTATATATGTCAGCACAATGCTCCCTGACAACTGTCTTCACAATACTGCATTACAAGGTCATCACAATGCTCCATGCCCTTGTCATCACAATGCTCCATGCCCTTGTTATCACAATGCTCCATGACCCCTGTCATCACAATTCTCCATGACTCCAGTCATCACAATGCTTCATGACCTTTGTCATCACAATGGTCCATGCCCTCATCATCAAGAGTCTCTGTGACCTTTTTAACCACAATGCTCCATGAACTTTTCTTCACAATGCTCTTTATCCCCTGTCATCACAATTCTCCATGCACTTGTCAGCACAATGCTCCCTGAAACTTGTCATCACTATGCTCCAAGCCATTGTCATCACAATGCTCCATTACCTTTGTCATCAGAATCCTCCATGACACTTGGCATCACAATGCTCCATGCCATTGTCATCACAATGGACCATTACATATGTCAGCACAATGCTCCCTGACACCTGTCTTCACAATACTGCATGACCTTGTCATCACAATGCTCCATGCCCTTGTCATCACAATGCACCACTCCAACTGTCATTGCACTAATCCATGAAACTTATTAGACCAATGTTCCTTGCCCTTGTCATCACAATGATCCATGCCGTTGTTATCACAATGCTCCATGACCCCAGTCACCACAGTGCTCCGTCACTCCAATCATCACAATGTTTCATGACTTTTGTCATCACAATTGTCCATGCCCTCGTCATCAACAGTCTCTGTGACCTTTTTAACCACAGTGCTCCATGAACATTTCATCACAATATTCTTTGACCCTTGTCATCACAATGCTCCATGCGCTTGTCAGCACAGTGCTCCATGACACGTCATCACAATGCACCATGTGCTTGTCATCACAGTGCTCCACAATCTTGTCATCACAATGCTCCTTAAAATTTGTCATCACAGTGCTTCATGCACTTCTCATCAAAATGCTCTCTCACCACAGATATCACAATGCTACATCACTATATGTCACAATACTCCCTCACCACAGTCATCACAATGTTCCATGACTCTTGTCATCACAATGCTACATGCACATATCATCACAATGTTCGATGACCCCTGACATCACAATGTTCCATAACAACTGTCATCAAAATGTTCCATGACAGTTTTCATCAAATTGCTCCATGACCCTGACATCAGAATGCTCCCTGCCCTTCTCATCACAATGCACAACGCCCTTGCCATCAAAATGCTCCATGTCGTTTGTCATCACAAAGATCCATGACCATTGGCATCACAATGCTCAATGTCATTGTCATCACAATGCTCCATGAATACTCTCATCACATTGCTCCATGCGCTTGTCTTCACAAAGATCCATGACCCATGTCATCAGAATGCTCCATGGCCTTCTCATCACAATGCTCCATTCCCGTGCCATCAAAATGCTCCATTACCCAGGTCATAACAATGCTCCATGACCCATGCTATTACGGTGTACCATGGACTTGTCATCATAATGCTCCATGACCCTTCTCATCACAATTCTCCAAGAACCCTGTAATCACAGTGCTCTATGCCCCTTTTCATCTCAATGATCCATGAACCCTGTCATCACTATGCACCATGCCCATCATCATAATGCTTCAGGCTATTGTCATCACAATGAAATCAATATTCTCCATGCCCTCTGTCATCGTAATTCTCCAAACCCTTGTGATAACAATGTTCCATAACACTTATCATCACAACACCCCATGACGCTCATCATCACAATTATCCATGGACTTCTCATCACAATGCTCCATGATCATTGTCATCACAATGCTCAATACACTTGTCATCACAATGCTCCCTGACACTTGTCGTCAGTATGCTCCTTGAACCCTGTCATGACAAGGCTCCAGGCCTTTTTCATCACAATGATCCATGCACTTTTCATCACAATGCTCCAAGATCCCTGTAATCACAAATTGTCCATGCCCTTGTCATCACAAAACTACATGACACATGTCATCAGAATGCTCCATGGCCTTCTCATCAAAATGCTCCATGCCCTAGTCATCACAATGCTCCAAGACCCCTGTAATCAGAAGGCTCCATGCCCCTTTTCATCAGAATGCTCCATGAGACTTGTCATCACAAGTCTCCATGATCTTCTCATCACAATGCTCCAGGACCTTGTCATCACCATGCTCCATTCCCTTGTCATCACAATGCTCCATGACCCCTGTCATCAGAATAATCCATGAACATTTTCAGCCTAATGCTCCACGACCTACTCATCACAATGCTCCATGGACAATATCGTCACAATGTTCCATGACCACTGTCATCACAGCACTCCATGACACCTGACAACACAATGATCCTGGACTCTTGTCATCATAATTCTCCATTCCCTAGTCATCACAATGCTCCATGATCCCTGTCATCACCACACTCCATGAACATTTTCAGCCCAGTGCTCCATGACCCTTGCCATCACAATGATCCATGCCCTTGACATCCCAGTGCTCCATGACCCCTGTGTTCACACTGCTCCATGAGACTTGTCATCACAAGTCTCCATGGTCTTCTCATCACAATGCTCCAGGATTTTGTCATCACCATGCTCCATTCCGTTGTCATCACATTGCTCCAGGAAACATGTCATCACAATGCTCCATGCGTTTGTCAGCAAAATGCTGCATGACCTTGTCATTACAATGCTCTATGTGCTTGTCATCACAATACTCCATTTCCATTGTCATCACAATCCTCCATGAACCTTGGGATCACATTGCTTCATGCCCTTGTCATCACAATGCTCCATGCTCCTTGAAATCAAAATGATGCATGACCTCTGTCATCACAATGCTCCAAACCCTTGTGATCACAATGTACCATAACACTTGTCATCACAATGCTCCATGATGCGTGTCATCACAATACTCCATGCCCTTTTCATCACAATGCTCCATGACCTTTGTCATCACAATTCTCAATACACTTTTCATCACAGTGCTCACTAACACTTGTCCTCAGAATGCTCCTTGAACCCTGTCACGAAAAGGCTCCATGCTTTTTTCATCACAATGCCCCATGCCATTTGCATCACAATGCTCCATGCCATTGTCATCAAAATACTCCACAAGCTTGTCATCAGAATGCTCCATGACCCTTGTCATCACAATTCTCCATGCACTTGTCAGCACAATGCTCCCTGAAACTTGTCATCACTATGCTCCAAGCCATTGCCATCACAATGCTCCATTACCTTTGTCATCAGAATCCTCCATGACACTTGGCATCACAATGCTCCATGCCATTATCATCACAATGGACCATTACATATATCAGCACAATGCTCCCTGACACCTGTCTTCACAATACTGCATGACCTTGTCATCACAATGCTCCATGCCCTTGTCATCACAATGCACCATTCCAACTGTCATTGCACTAATCCATGAAACTTATTAGACCAATGTTCCTTGCCCTTGTCATCACAATGATCCATGCCGTTGTTATCACAATGCTCCATGACCCCTGTCACCAAAGTGCTCCGTTACTGCAGTCATCACAATGTTTCATGACTTTTGTCATCACAATTGTCCATGCCCTCGTCATCAACAGTCTCTGTGACCTTTTTAACCACAGTGCTCCATGAACATTTCATCACAATATTCTTTGACCCTTGTCATCACAATGCTCCATGCGCTTGTCAGCACAATGCTCCATGACACGTCATCACAATGCACCATGCGCTTGTCATCACAGTGCTCCACAATCTTGTCATCACAATGCTCCTTAAAATTTGTCATCACAGTGCTTCATGCACTTCTCATCAAAATGCTCTCTCACCACAGATATCACAATGCTACATCACTATATGTCACAATACTCCCTCACCACAGTCATCACAATGTTCCATGACTCCTGTCATCACAATGCTACATGCACATATCATCACAATGTTCGATGACCCCTGACATCACAATGTTCCATAACAACTGTCATCAAAATGTTCCATGACAGTTTTCATCAAATTGCTCCATGACCCTGACATCAGAATTCTCCCTGCCTTTCTCATCACAATGCACAACGCACTTGCCATCAAAATGCTCCATGTCGTTTGTCATCACAAAGATCCATGACCCTTGGCATCACAATGCTCAATGTCATTGTCATCACAATGCTCCATGAATACACTCATCACATTGCTCCATGCGCTTGTCTTCACAAAGCTCCATGACCCATGTCATCAGAATGCTCCATGGCCTTCTCATCACAAGGCTCCATTCCCGTGCCATCAAAATGCTCCATTACCAAGGTCATAACAATGCTCCATGACCCATGCTATTACGGTGTACCATGGACTTGTCATCATAATGCTCCATGACCCTTCTCATAACAATTCTCCAAGAACCCTGTAATCACAGTGCTCTATGCCCCTTTTCATCTCAATGATCCATGAACCCTGTCATCACTATGCACCATGCCCATCATCATAATGCTTCATGCTATTGTCATCACAATGAAATCAAAATGCTCCATGACCTCTGTCATAACAATGCTCCAAACCCTTTTGATCACAATATTCCATATCACTTGTCATCACAATGCCCCATGACACTCGTCATCACAATTATCAATGGGCTTCTCATCACAATGCTCCATGACCTTTGTCATCACAATGCTCAATACACTTGTCATCAAAATGCTCCCTCACACTTGTTGTCTGTATGCTCCTTGAATCCTGTCATGACAAGGCTCCATGCCTTTTTCATCACAATGAAAAATGTCCTTTTCATCACAATGCTCCAAGACCCATGTAATCTCAATGCTCCATGCCCTTGTCATCAAAAAGCTGAATGATGCATGCCATCAGAATTCTCCTTGGTCTTCTCCTCACAATGCTCCATGACCTTGTCAAAACAATGTTCCAAGACCCCTGTAATCACAATGCTCCATGCCCGTGTCATCAAGAAACTCCATGATGCATGTCATCAGAATGCTCCATGGCCTTCTCATGAAAATGCTCCTTGCCCTAGTCATCACAATGCGCGAAGACCCCTGTAATCACAATGCTCCATGCCCCTTTTCATCAGAATGCTCCATGGTCACAAGTCTCCATGGTCTTCACATCACAATGCTACAGGGCCTTGTCATCACCATGCTCCATTCCCTTGTCATCACAATGCTCCATGACCCCTGTCATCACAACACTCCATGAATATTTTCAGCCCAGTGCTCTGTGACGCTTCTCATCACAATGATCCATGCCTTGTCATCCCAATGCTCCATGACCCCTCTATTCACAATGCTCCGTGACGCTTGTCATCACAGTGTTCCATGACACATGTCATCACAATGCAGCATGCCTGTGTCAGCAAAATGCTACATGACCTTGTCATTACAATGCTCTATGCGCTTGTCGTCACAGTACTCCATTTCCATTGTCATCACAATCCTCCAGGAACCTTGGGATCACATTGCTTCATGCCCTTGTCATCACAATGCTCCATGCTCCTTGAAATCAAAATGATCCATGACCTCTGTCATCATAATGCTCCAAACCCTTGTGATCACAGTGTTCCATAACACTTGTCATCACAACGCTCCATGATGCCTATCATCACAATACTCCATGCCCTTTTCATCACAATGCTCCATGACCTTTGTGAACACAGTTCTCAATACACTTGTCATCACAATGCTCCATGCGCTTGTCAGCACAATGCTCCATGACACATGTCATCACAATGCACCATGCGCTTGTCATCACAATGCTCCTTAAAATATGTCATCACAATGCTCCATGCACTTCTCATCAAAATGCTCTCTCACCACTGATATCACAATGCTACATCACTATTTGTCACAATACTCCCTCACCCCTCTCATCACAATGTTCCATGACTCCTGTCATCACAATGCTACATTCAGTTATCATCACAATGTTCGATGACCCCTGACATCACAATGTTCCATAACACCTGTCATCAAAATGTTCCATGACACTTTTCATCAAATTGCTCCATGACCCTGTCATCAGAATGATCCCTGCCTTTCTCATCACAATGCACAACGCCCTTGCCATCAAAATGTTCCATGACCTTTGTCATCACAAAGATCCATGACCCTTGGCATCACAATGCTCCATGTTATTATCATCACAATGCTCCATGAACGCTCTCATCACATTGCTCCATGCCCTTGTCTTCACAGAGCTCCAAGACACATGTCATCAGAATGCTCCATGGCCTTCTCATCACAATGTTCCATGCCCTTACCATCACAATGCTCCATTACCACTGTGTTAACAATACTCCATGACCCCTGCCATCACGATGTTCCATGGCCTTGTCATCACAGAGCTCCATGACCCTTCTCATCACAATGATACAAGAACCCTGTAATCACAATGCTCTATGCCCCTTTCCATCTCAATGATCCATGAAACCTATCATCACAATGCACGATGTCCATCATCATAATGCTTCATGTTATTTTCATCACAATGAAAGAAAAATGCTCCATGACCTCTGTCATAACAATGCTCCAAACCCTAGTGATCACAATATTCCAAAACACTTGTCATCACAATGCCCCATGACGCTCGTCATCACAATTATACATGGTCTTCGCATCACAATGCTCCATGATCTTTGTCATCACAATTCTCAAATACACTTGTCATCACAATGCTCCCTGACACTTGTCATCAATATGCTCCTTGAACACTGTCATGACAAGGCTCTATGCCATTTTCATCACAATGATCCATGCCCTTTTCATCACAATGCTCCAAGACACATGTAATCACAATGCTCCATGCCCTTCTCATCACAAAACTCCATGTCTTTGTCAGAACAATGCTCAATGACCATTGTCATCACAATGTGCCATGCGCATTTCATCACATCGGACCACAACTTTGTCATTGCTATGCTCCATAAAACTTGTAATCACAATGCTCCATGCACTTCTCATCAAAATGCTCTATCACCAGAGATATCACAATGTTCCATCACTAGTCATCACAATACTCCCTCACCCCTGTAATCACAATGTTCCAGGATCCTGTCATCACAATGCTACATCCCCTTATCATCACAATGCTCCATGACCTCTGTCATCACAACACACGATGACACCAGAAAACACAATGATCCGGGACTCATGTCATCACAATGCTCCATTCCCTAGTCATCACAAAGCTCCATGACCCCTGTCATCACAACAGTGCATGAACATTTTCAGCCAAGTGCTCCATGACCCTTGTCATCACAATGATCCATGCCCTTGTCATCCCAATGCTCCATGACCCCTGTATTCAAAATGCTCCATTACGCTTGTCATCACAGTGCTCCATGACACATGTCATCACAATGCTCCATGCCTTTGTCAGCAAAATGCTACATGACCTTCTCATTACAATGCTCTATGCGCTTGTCATCACAATACTCCATTTCCATTCTCATCACAATCCTCCATGAACCTTGGGATCACATTGCTTCATGCCCTTGTCATCACAATGCTCCATGCTCCTTGAAAACAAAATGATCCATGACCTCTGTCATCACAATGCTCCAAACCCTTGTGATCACAATGTTCCATAACACTTGTCATCACAACGCTCCATGATGCCTGACATCACAATACTCCATGCCCTTTTCATCACAATGCTACATGACCCTTGTCATCACAATTCTCAATACACTTGTCATCACAATGCTCCCTGACACTTGTCATCAGAATGCTTCTTGAACACTGTCACGAAAAGGATCCATGCCTTATTCATCACAATGTGCCATGCCGTTTTCATCACAATGCTCCATGCCATTGTCATCAAAATACTCCACAAGCTTGTCATCAGAATGCTCCATGACCCTTGTCATCACAATTCTCCATGCACTTGTCAGCACAAGGCTCATTGACCCTTGTCCTCACAATGCTCCAAGCCATTGTCATCACAATGCTCCATTACTTTTGTCATCAGAATCCTCCATGACACTTGGCATCACAATGCTCCATGCCATCGTCATCACAATGGGCCATTACATATGTCATCACAATGTTCCCTGACACCTGTCTTCACAATACTGCATGACCTGGTCACCACAATGCTCCATGCGCTTGTCATCACAATGCGACATTCCAACTGTCATCGCAATAATCTATGAAAATTATTAGACAAATGTTCCATGCCCTTGTCACCACAATGTTCCATGCCCTTGTTATCACAATGCTCCATGACCCCTGTCATCACAATGCTCCGTGACTCCAGTCATCACTGTGTTTCATAAAATTTGTCATCACAATGATCCATGCCCTCGTCATCAACAGTCTCTGTGACATTTTTAACCACAATGCTCCATGAAATTTTCATCACAATGCTCTTTGACCCTTGTCATCAAAATGCTCTATGCCTTTCTCAGCATAATGCTCCATGAACATTGTCATCACAGTGCTCCATGCGCTTGTCAGCACAATGCTCCATGACACATGTCATCACAATGCACCATGCGCTTATCATCACAGTGCTCCACAATCTTGTCATCACAATGTTCCATAAAATTTGTCATCACAATGCTCCATGCACTTCTCATCAAAATGCTCTCTCGGGCCTCCCTGGTGGCGCAAGTGGTTGAGAGTCCGCCTGCCGATGCAGGGGATACGGGTTCGTGCCCCGGTCTGGGAGGATCCCATATGCCGCGGAGCGGCTGGGCCCGTGAGCCATGGCCGCTGGGCCTGCGTGTCCGGAGCCTGTGCTCCGCAACGTGGGAGGCCACAACAGTGAGAGGCCCGCATACCGCAAAAAGAAAAAAAAATGCTCTCTCACCACTGATATCACAATGCTACATCACTATTTGTCACAATACTCCCTCACCCCTGTCATCACAATGTTCCATGACTCCTGTCATCACAATGCTACATGCACTTATCATCACAATGTTCGATGACCCATGACATCACAAATTTCCATAACACCTGTCATCAAAATGTTCCATGACACTTTTCATCAATTAGCTCCATGACCCTGTCATCACAATGCTCCCTGCCCTTGTCATCACAATGCACAACGCCCTTGCCATCAAAATGCTCCATGACATTTGTCATCACTAAGATCCATGACCCTTCGCAACACAATGTTCCATGTCATTGTCATCACAATGCTCCATGAAAGCTCTCATCACATTGCTCCATGCAGTTGTCTTCACATAGCTCCATGACACAGGTCATCAGAATGCTCCATGACTTCTCATCACAATGCTCCATGCTCTTGACATCACAATTCTCCTTTAAACCTCTCATAACAATGCTCCATGACCCCTGCCATCACGATGTTCCATGGCCTTGTCATCACAAGGCTCCATGACGCTTCTCATCACAATGCTCCAAGAACACTGTAATCACAATGATCTATGCCCCTTTTCATCTCAATGATCCATGAACCCTGTCATCACAATGCACCATGCCCATCATCATAATGCTTCCTGCTAATGTCATAACAATGAAATCAATATGCTCCATGACCTCTGTCATAACAATGCTCCAAACCCTTGTGATCACAATATGCCATAACACTTGTCATCACAATGCCCCATGACGCTCGTCATCACAATTATCAATGGTCTTCTCATCACAATGCTCCATGACCTTCGTCATCACAATGCTCAATACACTTGTCACGAAAATGCTCCCTGACACTTGTTGTCTGTTTGCCCATTTTACCCTGTCATGACAAGCCTCCATGCTTTTTTCATCACAATGATCCATGCCCTTTTCATCACAATGCTCCAAGACCCATTTAATCACGATGCTCCATGCACATGTCATCACAAAGCTCAATGGCGCATGCCATCAGAATGCTCCTTGGTCTTCTCCTCACAATGCTCCATGCTCTTGTCATCACAAAGATCCAAGACGCCTATAATCACAATGCTCCATGCCCTTCTTCATCAGTATGGTCCATGAGACATGTCATCACATGGCTCCATGGTTTTGTCATCATAATGCTCCAAGCCCTAGTCACCACAATGCTCCTTTATATTTGTCATCACAATCCTCCATTACATTTTGCATCACAATACTCCCTGCCATTGTCATCGCAATGGACTAATACATATGTCATCACAATGCTCCCTGACACCTGTCTTCAAAATATTCCATGACCTTCTCATCACAATGCCCCATGCCCTTGTCATCACAATGCCCCATGTCCACTGTCATCAAAATAATCTATGAAACTTGTCAGACCAATAATCAATTCCCCTGTCATCTCAATGCTCCATGCTCTTGTTATCACAATGCTCCATGACCTCAGTCATCAAAATGCTCCGTGACTGCTGTCATCACAATGCTTCATAACGTTTGTCATCACAACAGTCCATGCCCGCGTCATAACAAGGCTCTGTGTCCGTTGTACCCACAATGATCCATGAAATTTTCATCACAGTGCTCCGTGACCCTTGTCATCACATTGCTCCATGCCTTTGTCAGAACAATTCTCCATTACCATTGTCATCACAATGTCCCACGCGCTTTTCATCACAATGATCCACAGCCTTGTCATCGCTATGATCCATAAACCTTGTAATCACAATGCTCCATTCACTTCTCATCCAAATGCTCTCTCAACAGAGATATCACCATGTTCCATCAATAGTTATCACAATCCTCCCTCACCCCTGTAATCACAGTGTTCCATGACCCCTGTCATCACAATGCTACATCCCCTTATCAACACAATGTTCCATGACCCCTGACATCACAATGTTCCATAACCCCTGTCATCAAAATGCTCCATGACACATTTTATCCCAAAGCTCGATGACCCATGGCATCACAATGTTCTATAACCCCTGTCATCAAAATATTCCATTACTCTTTTCATCAAATTGCTGCATGACCCTGTTATCAAAATGCTCCCTGCCCTTCTCATCACAATGCACCACACCCTTGTCATCAAAATGCTCCATGACATTTGTCATCACAAATCTCCATGACCCTTGGCATCACAATGCTACATGTCATTGCCATCACAATGCTCCATGAACCCTCTCATCACATTACCCGATGCCCTTGTCATCACAAAGCTCCATGACACTAGTCATCACAATGCTCGATGCCCTTCTCATCATAATGCTCCATGCCCTTGACATTACAATCCTCCATGACCCAAATATCACAGTGTACCGTGCCCTTGTCATCACAATGCTCCATGCCCACTCTCATCACAATAATCCTTGAAATATTTCAGACCAATGCTCAATGCCCTTCTCATCAAAATGCTCCATTACCTCTGTCATAACAATGCTCCATGACCACTGCCATCACAATGTTCCATTACATTTTTCATCAAATTGCTGCATGACCCGGTCATCAAAATGCTTCCTGCCCTTGTCATCACAATGCACCATGCCCTTGTCATCAAAATGCTCCATGACTTGTCATCACAAAGCTCCGTGACACCTGTCATCACAATGCTCCATGCATTTGTCAGCAAAATTCTACATGACCTTGTCATTAGAACGCTCTATGCGCTTGTCATTACAATGCTCCAAGAACTCTGTAATCACAATGCTCCATGCCCTTTTTCATCTCAATGCTCCATGACCCCTGCCATCACAATGTTCCACGGCCATGTCATCACATTGCTCCATGCCCTTGTCATCACAAAAATCCATGACGCATGTCAACACAATGCTCCATGGACTTCTCCTCACAATGATCCATGCCCTTGTCATCACAATGCTCCAAGACCCCTGTAATCACAATGCTCCATGCCCATTTTCATCAGAATGCTCCATGAGACTTGTCATCACAAGTCTCCATGGTCATCTCATCACAATACTCCAGGACTTTCTCATCACCATGCTCCATTCCCTTGTCATCAGAATGCTCCATGAGCCATGTCATCAGAAGTCTCCATCGTCATCTCATCACAATGCTCCAGGACCTTGTCATCATCATGCTCCATGACCCAGGTCATCACAATACTCCATGAACATTTTCAGCCCAATGCTCCATGACCTTCTCATCACAATGCTCCATGACCAATATCATCACAATGCTCCATGACCACTGTCATCACTGCACTCCATGACACGTGACAACACAATGATCCGTGACACTTGTCATCACAATGCTCCAAGACCCCTGTAATCACAATATTCCGTGACACCTGTCATCACAATACTCCATTAACTTTTTCAGCCAAATGCTCCATGACCCTTGTCATCACAATGATACATGCCCTTGTCATCCCAATGCTCCAAGACCCCTGTATTCACAATGCTCCGTGACGCTTGTCATCACTGTGCTTCATGACACATGACATCACCATGCTCCATGCCTTTGTCAGCAAAATGCTACATGACCTTGTCATTACAGTGCTCTATGTGCCTGTCATCAAAATACTCCTTTACCATTGTCATCACAATCCTCCTTGAAATTTGGGATCACATTGATTCATGCCCTTGTCATCACAATGCTCCATGCTCCTTGAAATCAAAATGATCCATGACCTCTGTCATCACAATGCTCCAAACCCTTGTGATCACAATGTTCCGAAACACTTGTCATCACAAAGCTCCATGATGACTGTCATCACAATACTCCATGCCCTTTTCATCACAATACTCCATGACTTTGTCATCACAATTCTCAATACACTTGTCATCACAATGCTCCCTGACATTGTCGTAAGAGTGCTCCTTGAACCCTGTCAACAAAAGGCTCCATTCATTTTTCATAACAATGCCCCATGCCATTTTCATCACAATGCTCCATGCAATAGTCATCAAAATACTCCACAAGCTTGTCATCAGAATGCTCCATGACTCTTGTCATCACAATTCTCCATGCACTTGTCAGCACAATGCTCCCTGACCCTTGTCACCACAATGCTCCAAACCCTTGTCTTCACAATGCTCCATTACCTTTGTCATCAGAATCCTCCATGACACTTGGCATCACAATGCTCCATGCCATTATCATCACAATGGTCCATTACATATGTCATCACAATGCTCCCTGACACCTCTCTTCACAATACTGCAGGCCATTGTCATCACAATGCGCAATTCCAACTGTCATCACAATAATCCATGAAACTTATTAGAACAATGCTCCATGCCCTTGTCATCACAATGCACCATGCCCTTGTTATCACAATGTTCCAAGACCACTATAAGCAGAATGCTCCATGCCCCTTTTCATCAGTATGCTCCATGAGACTTCTCATCACAAGGCTCCATGATTTTCTCATCACAATGCTCCAGGACCTTGTCATCACAATGCTTCACGACATTGTCATGAAAATTCTCAATGGCCCTTGTCATCATAATGCTCCAAGCCGTAGTCATCACAATGCTCCATTATATTTGTCATCACAATCCTCCATTACATTTGGCATCACAATGCTCCATGCCATTGTCATCGCAATGGACCATGACATATGTCATCACAATGCTCCCTGACACATGTCTTCTCAATACTCCTTGCCCTTGTCATCACAATGCTCCATGCCCTTTTCTTCACAATGCACCATGCCCACTCTCATCACAATAATCTATGAAACTTGTCAGACCAATGCTCCTTGCCCCTGTCATCACAATGCTCCATGCCCTTTTCTTCACAATGCTCCATTACCTCTGTCATAACAATGCTCCATGACCCCTGCCATCACAATGTTCTATGCCCTTGTCATCACAAAGCTCCATGACACGTCATCAGAATGTTCCATGTCCTTCTCATCAAAATGCTCCATGCCCTTGTCATCACAATGCTCCAAGACCCCTGTAAACACAATGCTCCATGCCCCTCTTCATCTCAATGCTCCATGAACCCTGTCATCACAATGCATCATGCCAATCATTATAATGCTTCCGGCTATTGTCAGCACAATGAAATCAAAATTCTCCATGACCCCTGTCATCACAGTACTCCAAGAACATTTTCAGCCCAATGCTCCATGACACTTGTCATCACAATGATCCATGCCCTTGTCATCCCAATGCTCCATGACCCCTGTATTCACAATGCTCCGTGACGCTTGTCATCACAGTGCTCCATGAAACTTGTCATCACAGTGCTCCAAGCCTTTGTCAGCAAAATGCTACATGACCTTGTCATTACAATGCTCTATGCGCTTGTCATCACAATACTCCTTTACCATTGTCATCACAATCCTCCATGAAACCTGGGATCACATTGCTTCATGCCCTTGTCATCACAATGCTCCATGCTCCTTGAAATCAAATGATCCATGACCTCTGTCATCACTATGCTCCAAACCCTTGTGATCACAGTGTTCCGTAACACTTGTCATCACAACGCTCCATGATGCCTGTCATCACAATACTCCATGCCCTTTTCATCACAATGCTCCATGACTTTCTTCATCACAATTCTCAATACACTTGTCATCACAATGCTCCATGACATTGTCGTCAGAGTGCTCCTTGAAACTTGTCACCAAAAGGCTCCATTTCTTTTTCATCACAAAGCCCCATGCCATTTTCATCACAATGCTCCATGCCATTGTCATCAAAATACTCCACAAGCTTGTCATCAGAATGCTCCATGACACTTGTCATCACAATTCTCCATGAACTTGTCAGCACATGCTCCCTGACCCTTGTCATCACAATGCTGCAAGCCATTGTCATCACAATGTTCCATTTCCTTTGTCATCAGAATCCTCCATGACACTTGGCATCACAATGCTCCATGCCATTGTCATCACAATGGGCCATTATATATGTCATCACAATGCTCCCTGATACCTCTCTTAACAATACTGCATGCACTTGTCATCACAATGCTCCATGCCCTTGTATCACAATGTTCCAAGTCCCGTGTAATCAGAATGCTCCAGGCCCATTTTCATCAGTATGCTCCTTGAGATTTGTCATCACAAGCCTCCATGGTTTTCTCATCACAATGCTCCAGGACTTGTCATCACAATGCTTCACGACATTGTCATGAAAATTCACAATGTCCCTTGTCAACATAATGCTCCAAGCCCTAGTCATCACAATGCTCCATTTTATTTGTCATCACATCCTCCATTATATTTGGCATCACAATGCTCGATGTTATTTTCATCGCAATGGGCCATGACATAGGTCATCACAATGCTCCCTGACACCTGTCTTCACAATACTCCATGCCCTTGTCTTCAAAATGCTCCATGCCCTTGTCATCATAATGCACCATGTCCACTGTCATCACAATCATCTATGAAACTTGTCAGACCAATGCTCCAAGCCCCTGTCATCACAATGCTCCATGCCCTTGTCATCACAGTGCTCCATGACCCCTGTCATCACAATGCTCCGTGACTCCATTCATCACTATGCTTCATAACGTTTGTCATCACAACAGTCCATGCCCGCTTCATCACAAGGCTCTGTGATCTTTGTAACCACAATGCTCCATGAACATTTCATCACAATGCTCCGTGACCCTTGTCATCACAATGCTCCATGCCTTTGTCAGAACAATGCTCCATGACCCTTGTCCTCACAATGTGCCATGCGCTTTTCATCACAATGATCCACAACCTTGTCATCGCTATGCTCCATAAACCTTGTAATCAAAATGCTCCATGAACTTCTCATCCAAATGCTCTCTCACATGAGATATCACAATGTTCCATCACTAGTCATCACAATCCTCGCTCAACCCTGTTATCACAATGTTCCATGACCCCTGTCATCACAATGCTACATCCCCTTATCAGCACAAAGTTCCTTGACCCCTGACATCACAATGTTCCATAACCACGTCATCAAAATGCTCCATGACCCTTTTCATCCCAAAGCTCCATGATCCCTGGCAACACAATGTTCTATAATCCATGTCATCAAAATGTTCCATTATACTTTTCATCAAATTGCTGCATGACCCTGTCATCAAAATGCTCCCTGCCCTTCTCATCACAATGCACAACACACTTGTCATCAAAATGCTCCATGACATTTGTCATCACAGAGCTCCATGACCCTTGGCATCACAATGCTCCATGTCATTGTCATCACAATGCTCCATGAACCATCTCATCACATTGCTCCATGCCCTTGTCATCAAAAGCTCCATGACACTTGTCATCACAATGCTCGATGCCCTTCTCATCACAATGCTCCATGCCCTTGTCATTACAACCCTCCATGACCCATGTATCACAGTGTACCGTGCCCTTGTCATCACAATGTTCCATGCCCATTCTCATCACAATAATCCATGAAACATTTCAGACAAATGCTCAATGCCCTTCTCATCACAATGCTCCATTACCTCTGTCATAACAATGCTCCATGACCCCTGCCATCAAAATGTCCCACAGCCTTGTCATCACAAGGCTCCATGACCCTTGTCATCACAATGCTCCAAGACCCCTGTAATCACAATGCTCCATGCAATTGTCATCACAAAGCTCCATGACGCATGCCATCAGAATGTTCCATGGCCTTCTCCTCAGAATGCTCCATGCCCTTGTCTTCACAATGCTCCAAGACCCCTGTAATCACAATGCTCCATGCCCCTTTTCATCAGAATGCTCCATGAGACTTGTCATAACAAGTCTCCATCGTCATCTCATCACAATGCTCCAGGACCGTGTCATCACCATGCTCCATTCCCTAGTCATCACAATGCTCCATGACCCCTGTCATCACAATACTCCATGAATATTTTCAACCCAATGCTCCATGAACTTCTCATCACAATGCTCCATGACCATTATCATCACAATGCTCCATGCCCTTGTCATCACAATGCGCCATTCCAACTGTCATCACAATAATCAATGAAACTTTTTAGACCAATGCTCAATGCCCTTGTCATCACAATGCTCCATGCCCTTACTATCACATTGTTCCAAGACCCCTGTAATCAGAATGCTCCATGCCCCTTTTCATCAGTATGCTCCATGAGACCTGTCATCACAAGGCTACATGGATTTCTCATCACAGTGCTCGAGGACCTTGTCATCACAATGCTTCATGACATTGTCATGAAAATTCTCAATGGCCCTTGTCATCATAATGCTCCAAGCCCTAGTCATCACAATGTTCCATTATATTTGTCATCACAATCCTCTATTACATTTGGCATCACAATGCACCATGCCATTGTCATCGAAATGGACCATGACATATGTCATCACAATGCTCCCTCACACCTGTCTTCACAATTCTCCATGATTTTCTCATCACAATGCTCCATGACCTTGTCATCACAATCCTCCATGACCCCTGTCAACACAGTGCTCCGTGACTCCAGTCATCACAATGCTTCATAACATTTGTCATCACAACGACCCATGCCCGTGTCATCACAAGGCTCTGGGACATTTGTAACAAAAATGCTCCATGAAATTTTCATCACAATGCTCCGTGACCCTTGTCATCACAATGCTCCATGCCTTTGTCAGAACAATGCTCCATGACCCTTGTCATAAAAATGTGCCACGGGCTTTCCATCACAATGATCCACCACCTTGTAATCGCTATGCTCCATAAAATTTGTAATCACAATGCTCCATGCTCTTCTCATCCAAATGCTCTCTCACATGAGATATCAGCATGTTCTCTCACTAGTCATCACAATCCTCGCTCACCACTGTAATCAAAATATTCCATGACCCCTGTCATCACCATGTTCCATTCCCTTGTCATCACAATGCTCCATGACCACTGTCATCACAATACTCCATGAATATTTTCAGCCAAATACTCCATGACCTTCTCATCACAATGCTCCATGACAAATGTCATCACAATGCTCCATGACCACTGTCATCACAACACTCCATGAAACCTGACAACACAATGATCTGGGACTCTTGTCATTACAATGCTCCATTTCCTAGTCATCACAGTGATCCATGAACCCTGTCATCACAGTACTCCATGAATATTTTCAGCCCAATGCTCCATGACACTTGTCATCACAATGAACCATACCCTTGTCATCCCAATGCTCCATGACCCCTGTATTCACAATGCTCCGTGACGCTTCTCATCACAGTGCTCCATGACCCCTGGCATCACAATGCTCCATGCCTTTGTAAGCAGAAGGCTACATGACTTTGTCATTACAATGCTCTATGCGCTTGTCATCTAAATACTCCATTACCATTGTCATCACAATCCTCCATGAAACTTGGGATCACATTGCTTCATGCCCTTGTCATCACAATTTTCCATGCTCCTTGAAATCAATATGATCCATGACCACTGTCATCACAATGCTCCAAACCCTTGTGATCACAATGTTCCATAGCACTTGTCATCACAATGCTCCATGATGCCTGTCATCACAATACTCCATGCCCTTTTCATCACAATGCTTCATAACCTTTGTCATCACAATTCTCAATACACTTGTCATCACAATGCTCCCGGACACTTGTAGTCAGAATGCTCCTTGAACCATGACATGAAAAGGCTCCATGCATTTTTCATCACAAAGCCCCATGCCGTTTTCATCACAATGCTCCATGACATTGTCAACAAAATACTCCACAAGCTTGTCATCAGAATGCTCCATGACCCTTGTCATCACAATTCTCCATGCACTTGTCAGCACAATGCTCCCTGAAACTTGTCATCACTATGCTCCAAGCCATTGTCATCACAATGCTCCATTACCTTTGTCATCAGAATCCTCCATGACACTTGGCATCACAATTCTCCATGCCATTGGAATCACAATGGGCCAATACATATGTCATCACAATGCTCCCTGACACCTCTCTTCACAATATTGAATGACCTGGTCATCACAATGCTCATGCCCTTGTCATCACAATGTGCCATACCAACTGTCATCACAATAATCCATGAAACTTATTAGACCAATGCTCCAGGACCTTGTCATCACAATGCTCCATGTCCACTGTCATCGCAATCATCTATGAAACTTGTCAGACCCATGCTCCATGACCCTGTCATCACAGTGCTCCATGCCCTTGTCATCACAATGCTAAAAGACCCCTGTAATCACAATGCTGCATGCCCCTTTTCATCAGAATGCTCCATGAGACTTGTCATCAAAAGTCTCCATGGACTTCTCATCAAAATGCTCCAGGAACTTCTCATCACCATGCTCCATTCCCTTGACATCACAATGCTCCATGACCACTGTCATCACAATACTCCATGAATATTTACAGCCCAATGCTCCATGACCTTCTCATCACAATGCTCCAAGACCAATATCATCACAATGCTCCATGACCACTGTCATCACAACACTCCCTGACACCTGACAACACAATGATCCGGGACTCTTGTCATCACAATGCTACATTCCCTAGTCATCACAATGCTCCATGACCCCTGTCATCACAATACTCCATGAATATTTTCAGCCCAATGCTCCATGACGCTTGTCCTCACAATGATCCATGTCCTTGTCATCCCAATGCTCCATGACCCCTGTATTCACAATGCTCCGTGAAGCTTGTCATCACAGTGCTCCATGACACCTGTCATCCCAATGCTCCATGCCTTTGTCATCAAAATGCTACATGACCTTCTCATTACAATACTCTATGTGCTTGTCATCACAATACTCCATTACCATTGTCATCACTATCCTCCATGAACCTTGGGATCACGTTGCTTCATGCCCTTTTCATCACAATGCTCCATGCTCTTTGAAATCAAAATGATCCATGACCCTTGTCATCACAATTCTCCATGCACTTGTCAGCACAATGCTCCAAGCCATTGTGATCACAATGCTCCATAACCTTTGTCATAAGAAACCTCCATGACACTTGTCATCACAATGCTCCATGCCATTGTCATCACAATGAGCCAATGCATATGTCATCACAATGCTCCGTGACACCTCTTTTCACAATAATGCATGACCTGGTCATCACAATGCTCCATGCCCTTGTCATCCCAATGCGCCATTCCAACTGTCATCACAATAATCCATGAAACTTATTAGGCCAATGGTCCATGCCCTTGTCATCACAATGCTCCATGCCCATGTTATCACAATGTTCCAAGACCCCTGTAATCAGAATGCTCCATGCCCCTTTTCATCAGTATGCTCCATGAGACTTGTCATAACAAGGCTCCATGGTTTACTCATCACAATGCTCCAGGACCTTGTCATCACAATGCTTCACGATATTGTCATGAAAATTCTCATTGGCCCTTGTCATCATAATGCTCCAAGCTGTAGTCATCACAATGCTCCATTATATTTGTCATTACAATCCTCCATTACATTTGGTATCACAATGCTCCATGCCATTGTCATTGCAATGGACCATGACATATGTCATCACAATGCTCCCTGACACCTGACTTCACAATACTCCATGCCCTTGTCATCACAATGCTCCATGCCCTTGTCATCACAATGCACCATGTCCACTGTCACCACAATCATCTATGAAACTTGTCAGACCAATGCTCCATGCCCCTGTCATCACAGTGTTCCATGCCCTTGTCATCACAATGCTCCATGACCCCTGTCATCACAATGCCCCCTGAATCCAGTCATTACAATGCTTCATAATGTTTGTCATCACAACGGTCCATGCCCACGTCATCACAAGGCTCTGTGTCCATTTTAACCACAATGCTCCATGAACTTTTCATCACAATGCTCCGTGACCCTTGTCATCACAATGCTCCATGCCTTTGTCAGAACAATGCTCCATGACCATTGTCATCACAATGCGCCATGCACTTTTCATCAAAATGATCCACAACCTTGTCATCGCTATGCTCCATAAACCTTGTAATCACAATGCTCCATGAACTTCTCATCCAAATGCTCTCTCACATGAGATATCACAATGTTCAACCACTAGTCATCACAATCCTCCCTCACCCCTGTTATCACAATGTTCCATGACCCCTATCATCCCAATGCTACATCACCTTATCTGCACAATGTTCCATAACCCCTGTCATCAAAATGCTCCATGACCATTTTCATCCCAAAGATCCATGACCACTGGCATCACAATGTTCATAACCCCTGTCATCAAAATGTTCCATTACACTTTTCATCAAATTGCTGCATGACCCTGTCATAAAAATGCTCCCTGCCCTTCTCATCACAATGCACCACACCCTTGTCATCAAAATGCTCCATGACATTTGTCATCACAAAGCTCCATGGCCCTTGGCATCACAATGCTCCATGTCATTGTCATCACAATGCTCCATGAATCCTCTCATCACATGGCTCCATGAACTTGTCATCACAAAGCACCATGACACTTGTCATAACAATGCTCGATGCCCTTCCCATCACAATGCTCCATGCCCTTGTCATTACAATCCTCCATGACCCATGTATCACAGTGTTCCGTGCCCTTGTCATCACAATGCTCCATGCCCACTCTCATCACAATAATCCATGAAACATTTCAGACAAATGCTCAATGCCCTTCTCATCACAATGCTCCATTATCTCTGTCATAACAATGCTCCATGACCCCTGCCATCACAATGTTCCACGGCCTTGTCATCACAAGGCTCCATGACCCTTGTCATCACAATGCTCCAAAACACCTGTAATCACAATGCTCCATGCACTTGTCATCACAAAACTCCATGACGCATGTCATCAGAATGTTCCATGGCCTTCTCCTCACAATGCTCCATGCCCTTGTCATCACAATGCTCCAAGACCCCTGTAATCAAAATGCTCCATGCCCCTTATCATCAGAATGCTCCAAGAGACTTGTCATCACAAGTCTCCATGGTCATCTCATCACAATGCTCCAGGAACTTGTCATCACCATGCTCCAATCCGTTGTCATCACAATGCTCCATGACCACTGTCATCACAACACTCCATGACACCTGACAACCTAATGATCTGGGACCTTTGTCATCATAGTGCTCCAAGACCCCTGTAATCACAATGCCCCATGACACCTGTCATCACAATACTCCAGGAACATTTTCAGCGCAATTCTCCATGACACTTGTCATCACAATGATCCATGCCCTTGTCATCCTAATGCTCCATGACCCCTGTAATCTCAGTGGTCCGTGACGCTTGTAATCACAGTGCTCCATGACACATGTCATCACAATGCTCTATGCCTTTCTCAGCACAATGTTCCATGCCCTTTTCATCACAATGCTCCATGACCCCTGTCATCACAATACTCCATGACTCCAGTCATCACAATTCTTCATAACATTTGTCATCACAATGGGCGATACCCACGTCATCACAAGGCTCTGTTACCTTTGTAACCACAATGCTCCATGAACTTTTCATCACAATGCTCCGTGACCCTTGTCATCACAATGCTCCATGTCTTTTTCAAAAAAATGCTCCATGACCCTTGTCATCACAATGTGCCACGTACTTTTCATCCCAACGGTCCACAAATTTGTCATCACAATGCTCCATGAACCTTGTAATCACAATGCGCCATGCACTTCTCATCACAATGCTCCATTATCCCTGTCATAACAATGCTCCATGAACCCTGCCATCACAATTTTCTATGCCCTTGTCATCACAATGCTCCAAGACCCCAGTAATCACAATGCTCCATGCCCCTCTTCATCTCAATGCTCCATGAACCCTGTCATCACAATGCATCATGCCAATTATAATAATGCTTCCGGCTATTGTCAGCACAATGAAATCAACATTCTACATGACCCCTGTCCTCACAGTACTCCATGAATATTTTCCGCCCAATGATCCATGACACTTGTCATCAAAATGATCCATGCCCTTGTCATCCCAATGCTCCATGATCCCTGTATTCACAATGCTCCGTGACGCTTGTCATCACAGTGCTCCATGAAACTTATCATCACAATGCTCCATGCCTTTGTCAGCAAAATGCTACATGACCTTGTCATTACAATGCTCTTTGCGCATGTCATCACAATACTCCTTTACCATTGTCATCACAATCCTCCATGAAACTTGGGATCACATTGCTTCATGCCCTTGTCATCACAATGCTCCCTGCTACTTGAAATCAAAATGATCCATGACCTCTGTCATCACAATGCTCCAAACCCTTGTGATCACAATGTTCCGTAACACTTGTCATCACAAAGCTCCATGATGCCTGTCATCACAATACTCCATGCCCGTTTCATCACAAAGCTCCATGACGATTGTCATCAGAATGCTCCATGGCCTTCTCCACACAATGCTCCATGCCCTTGTCATCACAATGCTCCAAGACCCCTGTAATCACAATGCTCCATGCCCCTTTTCATCAGAATGCTCCATGAGACTTGTCATGACAAGTCTCCATGTTCATCTCATCACAATGCTCCAGGACCTTGTCATCACTATGCTTCATTCCCTTGTCATCACAATGCTCCATGACACCTGTCATCACAATACTCCATGAACATTTTCAGCACAATGCCCCATGACCTTCTCATCGCAATGCTCCAAGACCAATATCATCACAATGCTCCATGACCACTGTCATCACAACACTCAATGACACCTGAAAACACAATGATCTGGGACACTTGTCATCACAATGCTCCATTCCCTAGTCATCACAATGCTCCATGACCCCTGTCATCACAATACTCCATGAACATTTTCAGCCCAATGCTCCATGACCCTTGTCATCAAAATGATCCATGCCCTTGTCATCCCAATGCTCCATAACCCCTGTATTCACAATACTCCGTGACGCTTGTCATCACAGTGCTCCATGACACCTGTCATCACAATGCTCCATGCCTTTGTCAGCAAAATGCTACATGACATTGTCATTACAATGCTCTATGTGCTTGTCATCACAATACTGCATTACCATTGTCATCACTATCCTCCATGAAACTTGGGATCACATAGCTTCATGCCCTTGTCATCACAATGCTCCATGCTCCTTGAAATCAAAATGATCCATGACCTCTGTCATCGCAATGCTCCAAACCCTTGTGATCATAATGTTCCATAACACTTTTCATCACAACGCTCCATGATGCCTGTCATCACAATACTCCATGCCCTTTTCATCACAATTCTCCATGACCTTTGTCATCACAATTCTCAATACACTTGTCATCACAGTGCTCCCAGACACTTGTCGACAGAATGCTCCTTGAACCCTGTCATGAAAAGGCTCCTTGCCTTTTTCATCACAAAGCCCCATGCCGTTTTCATCACAATGCTCCATGCCATTGTCATCAAAATACTCCACAAGCTTGTCATCAGAATGCTCCATGACCCTTGTCATCACAATTCTCCATGCACTTGTCAGCACAATGCTCCCTGAACCTTGTCATCACTATGCTCCAAGCCATTGTCATCACAATGCTCCTTTACCTTTGTCATCAGAATCCTCCATGAAACTTGGCATCACAATGCTCCATGCCATTGTCATCACAATGGGTCATTACATATGCATCACAATGCTCCCTGACACCTGTCTTCACAATACTGCATGACCTGGTCATCACAATGCTCCATGCCCTGGTCATCACAATGCGCATATTCCAACTGTTATCGCAATAATCCATGAAACTTATTAGACCAATGCTCCATGCCCTTGTCATCACAATACTCCATGCCCTTGTTATCACAATGCTTCATGACCTTTGTCATCACAATGGTCAATGACCTCGTCATCAACAGTCTCTGTGACCATTTTAACCACAATGCTCCATGAACTTTTCATCACAATGCCCTTTACCCTTGTCATCACAATGCTCTATGCCTTTCTCAGCACAATGCTCCATGACCCTTGTCATCACAATGCTCCATGCACTTGTCAGCACAATGCTCCATGACACATGTCATCCCAATGCACCATGCGCTTTTCATCACAGTGCTCCCCAATCTTGACATCACAATGCTCCATGAAACTTGTCATCACAATGCTCCATGGACTTCTCACCAAAATGCTCTCTCACCACTGATATCACAATGTTACATCACAATTCGTCACAATATTCCCTCACCCCTGTCATCAAAATGTGCCATGACTCCTGTCATCACAGTGCTACATGCACTTATCATCACAATGTTCGATGACCCCTGGCATCAAAATGTTCCATAATCACTGTCATCAAAATGTTCCATGACACTTTTCATCAAATTGCTCCATGACCCTGTCATCACAAGGCTCCCTACCCTTCTCATCACAATGCACAACGCACTTGTCATCAAAATGCTCCATATCATTGTCATCACGATGCTCCATTAAGGTTCTCATCACATTGCTTCATGTCCTTGTCATCACAAACCTCCATGACACATATCATCAGAATGCTCCATGGCCTTCTCATCACAATGCTCCTTGCCCTGCCATCACAATGCTCCATTATCCCTGTCATACCCATGATCCATGACCCCTGCCATCACGATATTCCATGGCCTTGTCATCACAAGGCTCCATGACCCTTCTCATCACAATGCTCCAAGAACCCTGTAACCACAATGATCCATGCCCATTTTCATCTCAATGATTCATGAACCCTGTCATCACAATGCACCATGATCATCATCATAGTTCTTCATGCTATTGTCATCACAATGAAATAAAAATGCTCCATGACCTCTGTCATAACAATGCTCCAAACGCTTGTGATCACAATATTCCAAAACTCTTGTCATCACAATGCTCCATGATGCTCGTCATCACAGTTATCCATGGACTTCTCATCACAATGCTCCATGACCTTTGTCATCACGATGCTCAATACACTTGTCATCAAAATGCTCCCTGACACTTGTTGTCTGTATGCTCCTTGAACCCTGTCATGACAAGGCTCCATGCTTTTTCATCACAATGCTCCAAGACCCCTGTAATCACAATGCTCCATGCCCTTGTCATCACAAAGCTAAAGGACGCATGTCTTCAGAATGCTCTTGGCCTTCTCCTCACAATGCTCCATGCACATGTCATCACAAAGTTCCAAGACGCCTGTAATCACAAAGGTCCATGTCCATTTTCATCAGTATGCTCCATGAGATTTGTCATCACAAGGCTCCATGTATTTCTCATCACAATGCTCCAGGACATTGCCATCACAATGCTTCACGACCTTGTCCTGAAAATTCTCAATGGCCCTTGTCATCATAATGGTCCAAGCCCTAGTCATCACAGTGCTCCATTATATTTGTCAACACAATCCTCCATTACATTTGGCATCACAAGGCTCCCTGCTATTGTCATCGCAATGGACCATGACATATGTCATCACAATGCTCCCTGACAACTGTCTTCACAGTACTCCATGACCTTCTCATCACAATGATCCATGTCCTTGTCATCACAATGCACCATGTCCACTGTCATCACAATAATCTATGAAAGTTGTCAGAGGAATGCTCCATGCCCCTGTCATCACAATGCTCCATGCCCTTGTCATCACAATGCACCATGACCCCAGTCATCACAATGCTCCGTGACTCCAGTCATCACAATGCTTCATAACATTTGTCATCACAATGCTCCATGCCCGCATCATCACAAGGCTCTGTGTCGTTTGTAACCACAATGCTCCATGAACATTTCATCACAATGCTCCGTGACCCTTGTCATCACAATGCTCCATGCCTTTGTCAAAAAAAATGCTCCATGACCCTTTTCATCACAATTTGCCACGCACTTTTCATCACAACGGTCCACAATTTTCTCATTGCAATGCTCCATAAAACTTGTAATCACAATGCTCCATGCCCTTCTCATCACAATGCTCCATTACCCCTGTCATAACAGTGCTCCACGACCCCATCCATCACGATGTTCCATGGCCTTGTCATCACAAGGCTCCATGACACTTGTCATCACACTGCTCCAAGACCCCTATAATTACAAAGCTCCATGCCCTTGTCATCACAAAGCTCCATGACACATGTCATCAGAATGTTCCATGGACTTCTCATTATATGCTCCATGCCCCTGTCATCACAGTGCTCCAAGACCCCTGTAATCACAATGCTTCATGCCCCTATTCATCTCCATGCTCCATGAACCCTGTCATCTCAATGCATCATGCCCATCATAATATTGCTTCCGGCTATTGTCAGCACAATGAAATCAAAATTCTCCTTGACTTCTGTCATCACAAAGCTCCATGACCCCTGTCATCACAATACTCCATGAACATTTTCAGCCCACTGCTCCATGACACTTGTCATCACAATGATCCATGCCCTTGTCATCCCAATGCTCTATGACCCCTGAATTCACAATGATCCGTGACGCTTGTCATCACAGTGCTCCATGACACCTGTCATCACAATGCTCCATGACTTTGTCAGCAAAATGCTACATGGCCTTGTCATTACAATGCTCTATGTGCTTGTCATCAAAATACTCCATTTCCATTGTCATCACAATCCTCCATGAACCTTGGGATCACATTGCTTCATGCCCTTGTCATCACAATGCTCCATGCTCCTTGAAATCAAAATGATCCATGACCTCTGTCATCACAATGCTCCAAACCATTGTGATCCCAAAGTTCCATAACACTTGTCATCACAATGCTCCATGATGACTGTCATCACAAAATTCCATGCCCTTTTCATCACAATGCTCCATGACAATTGTCATCACAATGCTCAGTTCACTTGTCATCAAAATGCTCCCTGACACTTATCATCAGAATGCTCCTTCAACCCTGTCACGAAAAGGCTCCATGCCATTTTCATCACAATGCCCCATGCCGTTTTCATCACAATGCTCCGTGACCATTGTCATCAAAATGCTCCATGCCTTTGTTTGAAAAATGTTCCATGACCCTTGTCATCACAATGTGCCATTCGCTTTTCATCACAACGGTCGAGAAACTTGTCATTGCAATGCTCCATAAACCTTGTAATCACAATGCTCCATACACTTCTCATCAAAATGCTCTCTCACCAGAGATATCACAGTGTTTCATCACTAGTCGTCACAATACTCCCTCACCCCTGTAATCACAATGTCCCATGACCCCTGTCATCACAATGCTACATCCCCTTATCATCACAATGTTCCTTGACCCCTGACATCACAATGTTCTATAACTCCTGTCATCAACATGTTCCAATACACTTTTCATCAAATTGCTGCATGACCCTGGCATCAAAATACTCCGTGCCATTCTCATCACAATGCACCATGCACTTGTCATCAAAATGCTCCATGACCTTTGTCATCACAAAGCTCCATGACCCCCGGCATCACAATGCTCGATGTCATTGTCATCACAATGCTCCATGAACCCTCTCATCACATTTCTCCATGCCCTTGTCATCACAAAGCTCCATGACACTTGTAATCACAATGCTCGATGCCCTTCTCATCACAATGCCCCATGCCCTTGTCATTACAATCCTCCATGTCCCATGTATCACAGTGTTCCATGCCCTTATCATCACAATGCTCCATGCCCACTCTCATCACAATAATCCATGAATCATTTCAGATCAATGCTCCAGGCCCTTCTCATCACAATTCGCCTTTACCTCTGTCATAACTACGCTCCATGACACCTGTCATCACAATGTTCCACGGCCTTGTCATCACAAGGCTCCATGACACTTGTCATCACAATGCTCCACGACCCATCTAATCAAAATGCTCCATGCCCTTGTCATCAAAAAGCTACATGACACATGTCATCAGAATGTTCCATGGCCCTGTCATCAAAATTCTCCATGCCCTTGTCATCAAAATGCTCCAAGACCCTTGTAATCAAAATGCTCCATGCGTCTTTTCATCTCTATGCTGCATGAAACCTGTCATCACAATGGACCATGCCCATCATCATAATGCTTCAGGCTATTTTCATCACAATGAAATCAAAATGCTCCATGACCTCTGTCATCACAATGCTCCAAACCCTGGTGATCACAATGTTCCATAACACTTATCATCACAACACCAGTTGACGCTCATCATCACAATTATCCATGGTCTTCTCATAACAATGCTCCATGAACTTTGTCATCACAATGCTTAATACACTTGTCATCACAATGCTCCCTGACACTTGTCATCAGTATGATCCATTAACCCTGTCATGACACGTCTCCATGCCTTTTTCATCACAATGATCCATGCCATTTTAATCACAATGCTCCAAGACACCTGTAATGACAATGCTCCATGCCCTTGTCATCATAAAGCTCAATGATGCATGTCATCAGAAAGTTCCATGGCCTTCTCATCACAATGCTCCATGCCCTTGTCATCACAATGCTCCACGACCCCTGTAATCACAATGCTCCATGTCCCTTTTCATCAGAATGCTCCATGAGACTTGTCATCACAAGTTTCCATTGTCTTCTCATCAAAGTGCTCCAGGAACTTGTCATCAAAATGCTCCAGGATCCCTGTCATCACAATACTCCATGAATATTTTCAGCCCAATGCTCCATGACCTTCTCATCAAAATGCTCCATGACCCCTGTCATCACAATACTCCATGAACATTTTCAGCCCAATGCTCCATGACCCTTGTCATCACAATGATCCATGCCCTTGTCATCCCAATGCTCCATGAACCCTGTATTCACAATGCTCCGTGACGCTTGTCATCACAGTGCGCCATGACACCTGTCATCACAATGCTCCATGCCTTTGTCAGCAAAATACTACCTGACCTTGTCATTGCAATGCTCTATGCGCTTGTCATCACAATTCTCCATTCCCATTGTCATCACAGTCCTCCATGAACCTTGGGATCACATTGCTTCATGCCCTTGTCATCACAATGCTCCATGCTCCTTGAAATCTAAATGATCCATGACCTCTGTCATCACAATGCTCCAAACACTTGTGATCACAATGTTCCATAGCACTTGTCATCACAACGCTCTAAGATGCCTGTCATCACATTACTCCATGCCTATTTCATCACAATGCTCCATGACTTTGGCATCACAATTCTCAATACACTTGTCATCACAATGCTCCCTGACACTTGTCATCAGAATGCTCCTTGAACTCTTTCACGAAAATGCTCCATGCCTTTATCATCACAATGCCCATGCCGTTTTCATTACAATGATCCATGCCATTGTCATCAAAATACTCCACAAGCTTGTCATCAGAATGCTCCATGACGCTGGTCATCACAATTCTCCATGCACTTGTCAGCACAATGCTCCCTGACCCTTGTCATCACAATGCTCCAAGCCATTGTCATCACAATGCGCCATTTCCATTGTCATCAGAATCCTCCATGACACTTGGTATCACAATGATCCATGCCATTGTCATCACAATGGGCCATTACATATGTCATCACTATGCTCCCTGACACCTGTCTTCACAATACTGCATGACCTGGTCATCACAATGCTCCATGCCCTTGTCATCCCAATGCGCCATTCCAACTCTCATCACAATAATCCATGAAACTTATTAGACCAATGGTCCCTGCCCTTGTCATCACAATGCTCCATGCCCTTGTTATCACAATGTTCCAAGACCCCTGTCATCAGAATGCTCCATGCCCCTTTTCATCAGTATGCTCCATGAGACTTGTCATAACAAGGCTCCATGGTTTTCTCATCACAATGCTCCAGGACCTTGTCATCACAATGCTTCACGACATTGTCATGAAAATTCTCATTGGCCCTTGTCATCATAATGCTCCAAGCTGTAGTCATCACAATGCTCCATTATATTTGTCATTACAATCCTCCATTACATTTGGCATCACAATGCTCCATGCCATTGTCATTGCAATGGACCATGACATATGTCATCACAATGCTCCCTGACACCTGACTTCACAATACTCCATGCCCTTGTCATCACAATGCTCCATGCCCTTGTCATCACAATGCACCATGTCCACTGTCACCACAATCATCTATGAAACTTGTCAGACCAATGCTCCATGCCCCTGTCATCACAGTGTTCCATGCCCTTGTCATCACAATGCTCCATGACCCCTGTCATCACAATGCCCCCTGAATCCAGTCATTACAATGCTTCATAACGTTTGTCATCACAACGGTCCATGCCCACGTCATCACAAGGCTCTGTGTCCATTTTAACCACAATGCTCCATGAACTTTTCATCACAATGCTCCGTGACCCTTGTCATCACAATGCTCCATGCCTTTGTCACAACAATGCTCCATGACCTTTGTCTTCACAATGTGCCATGCACTTTTCATCAAAATGATCCACAACCTTGTCATCGCTATGCTCCATAAACCTTGTAATCACAATGCTCCATGAACTTCTCATCCAAATGCTCTCTCACATGAGATATCACAATGTTCAACCACTAGTCATCACAATCCTCCCTCACCCCTGTTATCACAATGTTCCATGACCCCTGTCATCCCAATGCTACATCACCTTATCTGCACAATGTTCCATAACCCCTGTCATCAAAATGCTCCATGACCATTTTCATCCCAAAGATCCATGACCACTGGCATCACAATGTTCATAACCCCTGTCATCAAAATGTTCCATTACACTTTTCATCAAATTGCTGCATGACCCTGTCATAAAAATGCTCCCTGCCCTTCTCATCACAATGCACCACACCCTTGTCATCAAAATGCTCCATGACCATTGTCATCACAAAGCTCCATGGCCCTTGGCATCACAATGCTCCATGTCATTGTCATCACAATGCTCCATGAATCCTCTCATCACATGGCTCCATGAACTTGTCATCACAAAGCACCATGACACTTGTCATAACAATGCTCGATGCCCTTCCCATCACAATGCTCCATGCCCTTGTCATTACAATCCTCCATGACCCATGTATCACAGTGTTCCGTGCCCTTGTCATCACAATGCTCCATGCCCACTCTCATCACAATAATCCATGAAACATTTCAGACAAATGCTCAATGCCCTTCTCATCACAATGCTCCATTATCTCTGTCATAACAATGCTCCATGACCCCTGCCATCACAATGTTCCACGGCCTTGTCATCACAAGGCTCCATGACCCTTGTCATCACAATGCTCCAAAACACCTGTAATCACAATGCTCCATGCACTTGTCATCACAAAACTCCATGACGCATGTCATCAGAATGTTCCATGGCCTTCTCCTCACAATGCTCCATGCCCTTGTCATCACAATGCTCCAAGACCCCTGTAATCAAAAAGCTCCATGCCCCTTATCATCAGAATGCTCCAAGAGACTTGTCATCACAAGTCTCCATGGTCATCTCATCACAATGCTCCAGGAACTTGTCATCACCATGCTCCAATCCGTTGTCATCACAATGCTCCATGACCACTGTCATCACAACACTCCATGACACCTGACAACCTAATGATCTGGGACCTTTGTCATCATAATGCTCCAAGACCCCTGTAATCACAATGCCCCATGACACCTGTCATCACAATACTCCAGGAACATTTTCAGCGCAATTCTCCATGACACTTGTCATCACAATGATCCATGCCCTTGTCATCCTAATGCTCCATGACCCCTGTAATCTCAGTGGTCCGTGACGCTTGTAATCACAGTGCTCCATGACACATGTCATCACAATGCTCTATGCCTTTCTCAGCACAATGTTCCATGCCCTTTTCATCACAATGCTCCATGACCCCTGTCATCACAATACTCCATGACTCCAGTCATCACAATTCTTCATAACATTTGTCATCACAATGGGCGATACCCACGTCATCACAAGGCTCTGTTACCTTTGTAACCACAATGCTCCATGAACTTTTCATCACAATGCTCCGTGACCCTTGTCATCACAATGCTCCATGTCTTTTTCAAAAAAATGCTCCATGACCCTTGTCATCACAATGTGCCACGTACTTTTCATCCCAACGGTCCACAAATTTGTCATCACAATGCTCCATGAACCTTGTAATCACAATGCGCCATGCACTTCTCATCACAATGCTCCATTATCCCTGTCATAACAATGCTCCATGAACCCTGCCATCACAATTTTCTATGCCCTTGTCATCACAATGCTCCAAGACCCCAGTAATCACAATGCTCCATGCCCCTCTTCATCTCAATGCTCCATGAACCCTGTCATCACAATGCATCATGCCAATTATAATAATGCTTCCGGCTATTGTCAGCACAATGAAATCAACATTCTACATGACCCCTGTCCTCACAGT
Organism: Mesoplodon mirus; assembly: GCF_964341445.2. NCBI lineage: Eukaryota > Metazoa > Chordata > Mammalia > Artiodactyla > Ziphiidae > Mesoplodon > Mesoplodon mirus. Next base: position 245,963 of record NW_028295604.1, read on the forward strand.
ACTCCATGAATATTTTCCGCCCAATGATCCATGACACTTGTCATCAAAATGATCCATGCCCTTGTCATCCCAATGCTCCATGATCCCTGTATTCACAATGCTCCGTGACGCTTGTCATCACAGTGCTCCATGAAACTTATCATCACAATGCTCCATGCCTTTGTCAGCAAAATGCTACATGACCTTGTCATTACAATGCTCTTTGCGCATGAAATCACAATACTCCTTTACCATTGTCATCACAATCCTCCATGAAACTTGGGATCACATTGCTTCATGCCCTTGTCATCACAATGCTCCCTGCTACTTGAAATCAAAATGATCCATGACCTCTGTCATCACAATGCTCCAAACCCTTGTGATCACAATATTCCGTAACACTTGTCATCAAAAAGCTCCATGATGCCTGTCATCACAATACTCCATGCCCGTTTCATCACAAAGCTCCATGACGCTTGTCATCAGAATGTTCCATGGCCTTCTCCACACAATGCTCCATGCCCTTGTCATCACAATGCTCCAAGACCCCTGTAATCACAATGCTCCATGCCCCTTTTCATCAGAATGCTCCATGAGACTTGTCATGACAAGTCTCCATGTTCATCTCATCACAATGCTCCAGGACCTTGTCATCACTATGCTTCATTTCCTTGTCATCACAATGCTCCATGACACCTGTCATCACAATACTCCATGAACATTTTCAGCCCAATGCCCCATGACCTTCTCATCGCAATGCTCCAAGACCAATATCATCACAATGCTCCATGACCACTGTCATCACAACACTCAATGACACCTGAAAACACAATGATCTGGGACACTTGTCATCACAATGCTCCATTCCCTAGTCATCACAATGCTCCATGACCCCTGTCATCACAATACTCCATGAACATTTTCAGCCCAATGCTCCATGACCCTTGTCATCAAAATGATCCATGCCCTTGTCATCCCAATGCTCCATAACCCCTGTATTCACAATACTCCGTGACGCTTGTCATCACAGTGCTCCATGACACCTGTCATCACAATGCTCCATGCCTTTGTCAGCAAAATGCTACATGACATTGTCATTACAATGCTCTATGTGCTTGTCATCACAATACTGCATTACCATTGTCATCACTATCCTCCATGAAACTTGGGATCACATAGCTTCATGCCCTTGTCATCACAATGCTCCATGCTCCTTGAAATCAAAATGATCCATGACCTCTGTCATCGCAATGCTCCAAACCCTTGTGATCATAATGTTCCATAACACTTTTCATCACAACGCTCCATGATGCCTGTCATCACAATACTCCATGCCCTTTTCATCACAATTCTCCATGACCTTTGTCATCACAATTCTCAATACACTTGTCATCACAGTGCTCCCAGACACTTGTCGACAGAATGCTCCTTGAACCCTGTCATGAAAAGGCTCCTTGCCTTTTTCATCACAAAGCCCCATGCCGTTTTCATCACAATGCTCCATGCCATTGTCATCAAAATACTCCACAAGCTTGTCATCAGAATGCTCCATGACCCTTGTCATCACAATTCTCCATGCACTTGTCAGCACAATGCTCCCTGAACCTTGTCATCACTATGCTCCAAGCCATTGTCATCACAATGCTCCTTTACCTTTGTCATCAGAATCCTCCATGAAACTTGGCATCACAATGCTCCATGCCATTGTCATCACAATGGGCTAATACATATGTCATCACAATGATCCGTGACACCTCTTCTCACAATACTGCATGACCTGGTCATCACAATGCTCCATGCCCTTGTCATCACAATGCGCCATTCCAACTGTCATCACAATAATCCATGAAACTTATTAGACCAATGCCCCATGCCCTTGTCATCACAATGCTCCATGCCCTTGTTATCACAATGTTCCAAGACCCCTGTAATCAGAATGCTCCATGCCCCTTTTAATCAGTATGCTCCATGAGACTTGTCATCACAAGGCTCCATGGTTTTCTCATCACAGTGCTCCAGGACCTTGTCATCACAATGCTTCTTTACATTGTCATGAAAATTCTCAATGGCCCTTGTCGTCATAATGCAACAAGCCGTAGTCATCACAATGCTCCATTATATTTGTCATTACAATCCTCCATTACATTTGGCATCACAATGCTCCATGCCATTGTCATCGCAATGGACCATGACATATTTCATCACAATGCTCCCTGACACCTGTCTTCACAATACTCCATGACCTTGTCATCATAATGCTCCATGCCCTTGTCATCACAATGCACCATGTCCACTGTCATCACAATCATCTATGAAACATGTCAGACCAATGCTCCATGCCCCTGTCATCACAGTGCTCCATGCCCTTGTCATCACAATGCTCCATGAACCCTGTCATCACAATGCCCCGTGACTCCAGTCATCACAATGCTTCATAACGTTTGCCATCACAACGGTCCATGCCCGCGTCATCACAAGGCTCTCTGACCATTTTAACCACAATGCTCCACGAACTTTTCATCACAATTCTCCATGACACTTGTCATCAAATGCTCCATGCCTTTGTCAGTACAATGCTCCATGACCTTTGTCATCACAATGTGCCTTGCGCTTTTCATCACAATGATCCACAGCCTTGTCATCGCTATGCTCCATAAACCTTGTAATCACAATGCTCCATGAAATTCTCATCCAAATTCTCTCTCACCAGAGATATCACAATGTTCCATCACTAGTCATCACAATCCTCCCTCACCCCTGTTATCACAATGTTCCATGACCCCTGTCATCACAATGCTACATCCCCTTATCATCACAAAGTTCCATGACCCATGACATCACAATGTTCCATAACCACTGTCATCAAAATGCTCCATGACACTTTTCATCCCAATGCTCCATGACCCCTGTATTCACAATGCTCTGTGACACTTGTCATCACAGTGCTCCATGACACCTGTCATCACAATGCTCCATGCCTTTGTCAGCAAAATGCTACATGACCTTGTCATTACAATGCTCTATGAGCTTGTCATCACAATACTGCATTACCATTGTCATCACTATCCTCCTTGAACCTTGGGATCCCATTGCTTCATTCCCTTGTCATCACAATTCTCCATGCTCCTTGAAATCAAAATGATCCATGACCTCTGTCATCGCAATGCTCCAAACCCTTGTGATCACAATGTTCCATAACACTTTTCATCACAATGCTCTATGATTCCTGTCATCACAATACTCCATGCACTTTTCATCACAATGCTCCATGACCTTTGTCATCACAATTCTCAATACACATGTCATCACAGTGCTCCCTGACACTTGTCGTCAGAAGGCTCCTTGAACCCTGTCACGAAAAGGCTCCTTGCCTTTTTCATCACAAAGCCCCATGCCGTTTTCATCACAATGCTCCATGCCATTGTCATCAAAATACTCCACAAGCTTGTCATCAGAATGCTCCATGACCCTTGTCATCACAATTCTCCATGCACTTGTCAGCACAATGCTCCCTGAACATTGTCATCACTATGCTCCAAGCCATTGTCATCACAATGCTCCTTTACCTTTGTCATCAGAATCCTCCATGACACTTGGCATCACAATGCTCCATGCCACTGTCATCACAATGGGCTAATACATATGTCATCACAATGCTCCGTGACACCTCTTTTCACAATAATGCCTGACCTGGTCATCACAATGCTCCATGCCCTTGTCATCACAATGCGCCATTCCAACTGTCATCACAATAATCCATGAAACTTATTAGACCAATGCTCCATGCACTTGTCATCACAATGTTCCATGCCCTTGTTATCACAATGTTCCAAGACCCCTGTAATCAGAATGCTCCATGCCCCTTTTAATCAGTATGCTCCATGAGACTTGTCATCTCAAGGCTCCAAGGATTTCTCATCACAATGCTACAGGACCTTGTCATCACAATGCTTCACGACATTGTCATGAAAATTCTCAATGGCCCTTGTCATCATAATGCTCCAAGCCGTAGTCATCACAATGCTCCATTATATTTGTCATTACAATCCTCCATTACATTTTGCATCACAATGCTCCATGCCATTGTCATCGCAATGGACCATGAGATATGTCATCACAATTCTCCCTGACAACTGTCTTCACAATACTCCATGACCTTGTCATCATAATGCTCCATGCCCTTGTCATCACAATGCACCATGTCCACTGTCATCACAATCACCTATGAAACTTGTCAGACCAAAGCTCCATGCCCCTGTCATCACAGTGCTCCATGCCCTTGTCATCACAATGCTCCATGACCCCTGTCATCACACTGCCCAGTGTCTCCAGTCATCAGAATGCTTCATGACTTTTGTCATCACAACGGTCCATGCCCGCGATATCACAAGGCTCTGTGACCATTTTAACCACAATGCTCCATGAACTTTTCAGCACAATGCTCCGTGACCCTTGTCATCACAATGCTCCATGCCTTTGTCAGAACAATGCTCCATGACCCTTGTCCTCACAATGTGCCCTGTGCTTTTCATCACAAAGATCCACAAACTTATCATCGCTATGCTCCATAAACCTTGTAATCACAATGCTCCATGAACTTCTCATCCAAATGCTCTCTCACATGAGATATCACAATGTTCCATCACTAGTCATCACTATCCTCCCTCATCCCTGTTATCACAATGTTCCATGACCCCTGTCATCACAATGCTACCTCCCCTTATCTGCACAATGTTCCATGACCCCTGACATCACAATGTTCCATAACACCTGTCACCAAAATGTTCCATTACACTTTTCATCAAATTGCTGCATGACCCTGTCATCAAAATGCTCCCTGCCCTTCTCATCACAATGCACAACACCCTTGTCATCAAAATGCTCCATGACCTTTGTCATCACAAAGCTTCATAACACTTGGCATCACAATGCTCCATGTCATTGTCATCACAATGCTCCATGAACCCTCTCATCACATGGCTCCATGCCCTTGTCATCAAAAAGCACCATGACACTTGTCATCACAATGCTCGATGCCCTTCCCATCACAATGCTCCATGACCCATGTATCACAGAGTTCCGTGCCCTTGTCATCACAATGCTCCATGCCCACTCTCATCACAACAATCCATGAAACATTTCAGAACAATGCTCAATGCCCTTCTCATCACAAGGCTCCATTACCTCTATCATAACAATGCTCCATGACACCTGCCATCACCATGTTCCACGGCCTTGTCATCAAAGGCTCCATGACTCTTGTCATCACAATGCTCCAAGACCCCTCTAATCACAATGCTCCATGCCCTTTTCATCACAAAGCACCATGACGCATGTAATCAGAATATTCCATGGCCTTCTCCTCACAATGCTCCATGCCCTTGTCATCACAATGCTCCAAGACCCCTGTAATCACTATGCTCCATGCCCCTTTTCCTCAGAATGCTCCATGAAACTTGTCATCACAAGTCTCCCTGGTCATCTCATCACACTGCTCCAGGACCTTGTCATCACCACGCTCCATTCCATTGTCATCACAATGCTCCATGACCCCTGTCATCACAATACTCCAGGAACATTTTCAGCCCAGTGCTCCATGACCCTTGTCATCACAATGATCCATGCCCTTGTCATCCTAATGCTCCATGACCCCTGTATTCACAATGCTCCGTGACGATTTTCATCACAGTGCTCCTTGACACATGTCATCACAATGCTGTATGCCATCCTCAGTACAATGCTCTATGCCCTTTTCATCACAGTGCTCCATGACCCCTGTCATCACAATGCTCCGTGACTCCAGTCATCACAATTCTTCATAGCATTTGTCATCACAATTGTCGATACCCATGTCATCACAAGGCTCTGTGACCTTTGTAAACACAATTCTCAATGAACTTTTCATCACAATGCTCCGTGACACTTGTCATCACAATGCTCCATGCCTTTGTCAGAAAAATGCTCCATGACACTTGTCATCACAATGTGCGACACGCTTTTCATCCCAACGGTCCACAAATTTGTCATCGCAATGCTCCATAAACCTTGTAATCACAAAGCTCCATTCCCTTCTCATCACAATGCTCCATTACCCCTGTCATAGCAATGCTCCATTACCACTGCCATCACAATGTTCCACGGCCTTGTCTTCACAAGGCTCCATGACACTTGTCATCACAATGTTCCAAGACTCCTGTAAGCACAATGCTCCATGCCCTTGTCATCACAAAGCTCCATGACACATGTCATCAGAATGTTCCATGTACTTCTCCACACAATGCTCCATGCCCTTGTCATCAAAATGCTCCAAGTCCCCTGTAATCACAATGCTCCATGCCCCTTTTCATCTCAATGTTCCATGAACCCTCTCATCACAATGCATCATGCCAATCATCATAATGCTTCCGGCTATTGTCAGCACAATGAAATCAAAATTCTCCATGACCTCTGTCATCACAATGCTCCATGACCCCTGTCATCACAATGATCTATGCCCTTGTCATCCCAATGCTACATGACCCCTGTATTCACAATGCTCCGTGACGCTTGTCATCACAGTGCGCCATGACACTTGTCATCACAATGCTCCATGCCTTTGTCAGCAAAATGCTACATGACCTTGTCATTATAATGCTCTATGTGCTTGTCTTCACAATTCTCCATTACCGTTGTCATCACAATCCTCCATGAACCTGGGGATCACATTGCTTCCTGCCCTTGTCATCACAATGCTCCATGCTCCTTGAAATCAAAATGATCCATGACCTCTGTCATCACAATGCTCCAATACCTTGTGATCACAGTGTTCCATAACACTTGTCATCACAATGCTCCATGATGCCTGTCATCACAATACTCCATGCCCTTTTCATCACAATGCTCCATGACCTTTGTCATCACAATTCTCAATACACTTGTCATCACAATGCTCCCTGACACTTGTCATCAGAATGCTCCTTGAACCCTGTCACGAAAAGACTCCATGCCTTTTTCATCGCAATGCCCCATGCAGTTTTCATCACAATGCTCCATGCCATTGTCATCAAAATACTCCAAAAGCTTGTCATCAGAATGCTCCATGACCCTTGTCATCACAATTCTCCATGCACTTGTCAGCACAATGCTCCCTGACCCTTGTCATCACAATGCTCCAAGCCATTGTCATCACAATGCTCCATTACCTTTGTCATCAGAATCCTCCATGACACTTGGCATCACAATGCTCCATGCCATTGTCATCACAATGGGTCATTACATATGCATCACAATGCTCCCTGACACCTGTCTTCACAATACTGCATGACCTGGTCATCACAATGCTCCATGCCCTGGTCATCACAATGCGCATATTCCAACTGTTATCGCAATAATCCATGAAACTTATTAGACCAATGCTCCATGCCCTTGTCATCACAATACTCCATGCCCTTGTTATCACAATGCTTCATGACCTTTGTCATCACAATGGTCAATGACCTCGTCATCAACAGTCTCTGTGACCATTTTAACCACAATGCTCCATGAACTTTTCATCACAATGCCCTTTACCCTTGTCATCACAATGCTCTATGCCTTTCTCAGCACAATGCTCCATGACCCTTGTCATCACAATGCTCCATGCACTTGTCAGCACAATGCTCCATGACACATGTCATCCCAATGCACCATGCGCTTTTCATCACAGTGCTCCCCAATCTTGACATCACAATGCTCCATGAAACTTGTCATCACAATGCTCCATGGACTTCTCACCAAAATGCTCTCTCACCACTGATATCACAATGTTACATCACAATTCGTCACAATATTCCCTCACCCCTGTCATCAAAATGTGCCATGACTCCTGTCATCACAGTGCTACATGCACTTATCATCACAATGTTCGATGACCCCTGGCATCAAAATGTTCCATAATCACTGTCATCAAAATGTTCCATGACACTTTTCATCAAATTGCTCCATGACCCTGTCATCACAAGGCTCCCTACCCTTCTCATCACAATGCACAACGCACTTGTCATCAAAATGCTCCATATCATTGTCATCACGATGCTCCATTAAGGTTCTCATCACATTGCTTCATGTCCTTGTCATCACAAACCTCCATGACACATATCATCAGAATGCTCCATGGCCTTCTCATCACAATGCTCCTTGCCCTGCCATCACAATGCTCCATTATCCCTGTCATACCCATGATCCATGACCCCTGCCATCACGATATTCCATGGCCTTGTCATCACAAGGCTCCATGACCCTTCTCATCACAATGCTCCAAGAACCCTGTAACCACAATGATCCATGCCCATTTTCATCTCAATGATTCATGAACCCTGTCATCACAATGCACCATGATCATCATCATAGTTCTTCATGCTATTGTCATCACAATGAAATAAAAATGCTCCATGACCTCTGTCATAACAATGCTCCAAACGCTTGTGATCACAATATTCCAAAACTCTTGTCATCACAATGCTCCATGATGCTCGTCATCACAGTTATCCATGGACTTCTCATCACAATGCTCCATGACCTTTGTCATCACGATGCTCAATACACTTGTCATCAAAATGCTCCCTGACACTTGTTGTCTGTATGCTCCTTGAACCCTGTCATGACAAGGCTCCATGCTTTTTCATCACAATGCTCCAAGACCCCTGTAATCACAATGCTCCATGCCCTTGTCATCACAAAGCTAAAGGACGCATGTCTTCAGAATGCTCTTGGCCTTCTCCTCACAATGCTCCATGCACATGTCATCACAAAGTTCCAAGACGCCTGTAATCACAAAGGTCCATGTCCATTTTCATCAGTATGCTCCATGAGATTTGTCATCACAAGGCTCCATGTATTTCTCATCACAATGCTCCAGGACATTGCCATCACAATGCTTCACGACCTTGTCCTGAAAATTCTCAATGGCCCTTGTCATCATAATGGTCCAAGCCCTAGTCATCACAGTGCTCCATTATATTTGTCAACACAATCCTCCATTACATTTGGCATCACAAGGCTCCCTGCTATTGTCATCGCAATGGACCATGACATATGTCATCACAATGCTCCCTGACAACTGTCTTCACAGTACTCCATGACCTTCTCATCACAATGATCCATGTCCTTGTCATCACAATGCACCATGTCCACTGTCATCACAATAATCTATGAAAGTTGTCAGAGGAATGCTCCATGCCCCTGTCATCACAATGCTCCATGCCCTTGTCATCACAATGCACCATGACCCCAGTCATCACAATGCTCCGTGACTCCAGTCATCACAATGCTTCATAACATTTGTCATCACAATGCTCCATGCCCGCATCATCACAAGGCTCTGTGTCGTTTGTAACCACAATGCTCCATGAACATTTCATCACAATGCTCCGTGACCCTTGTCATCACAATGCTCCATGCCTTTGTCAAAAAAAATGCTCCATGACCCTTTTCATCACAATTTGCCACGCACTTTTCATCACAACGGTCCACAATTTTCTCATTGCAATGCTCCATAAAACTTGTAATCACAATGCTCCATGCCCTTCTCATCACAATGCTCCATTACCCCTGTCATAACAGTGCTCCACGACCCCATCCATCACGATGTTCCATGGCCTTGTCATCACAAGGCTCCATGACACTTGTCATCACACTGCTCCAAGACCCCTATAATTACAAAGCTCCATGCCCTTGTCATCACAAAGCACCATGACACATGTCATCAGAATGATCCATGGACTTCTCATTATATGCTCCATGCCCCTGTCATCACAGTGCTCCAAGACCCCTGTAATCACAATGCTTCATGCCCCTATTCATCTCCATGCTCCATGAACCCTGTCATCTCAATGCATCATGCCCATCATAATATTGCTTCCGGCTATTGTCAGCACAATGAAATCAAAATTCTCCTTGACTTCTGTCATCACAAAGCTCCATGACCCCTGTCATCACAATACTCCATGAACATTTTCAGCCCACTGCTCCATGACACTTGTCATCACAATGATCCATGCCCTTGTCATCCCAATGCTCTATGACCCCTGAATTCACAATGATCCGTGACGCTTGTCATCACAGTGCTCCATGACACCTGTCATCACAATGCTCCATGACTTTGTCAGCAAAATGCTACATGGCCTTGTCATTACAATGCTCTATGTGCTTGTCATCAAAATACTCCATTTCCATTGTCATCACAATCCTCCATGAACCTTGGGATCACATTGCTTCATGCCCTTGTCATCACAATGCTCCATGCTCCTTGAAATCAAAATGATCCATGACCTCTGTCATCACAATGCTCCAAACCATTGTGATCCCAAAGTTCCATAACACTTGTCATCACAATGCTCCATGATGACTGTCATCACAAAATTCCATGCCCTTTTCATCACAATGCTCCATGACAATTGTCATCACAATGCTCAGTTCACTTGTCATCAAAATGCTCCCTGACACTTATCATCAGAATGCTCCTTCAACCCTGTCACGAAAAGGCTCCATGCCATTTTCATCACAATGCCCCATGCCGTTTTCATCACAATGCTCCGTGACCATTGTCATCAAAATGCTCCATGCCTTTGTTTGAAAAATGTTCCATGACCCTTGTCATCACAATGTGCCATTCGCTTTTCATCACAACGGTCGAGAAACTTGTCATTGCAATGCTCCATAAACCTTGTAATCACAATGCTCCATACACTTCTCATCAAAATGCTCTCTCACCAGAGATATCACAGTGTTTCATCACTAGTCGTCACAATACTCCCTCACCCCTGTAATCACAATGTCCCATGACCCCTGTCATCACAATGCTACATCCCTTTATCATCACAATGTTCCTTGACCCCTGACATCACAATGTTCTATAACTCCTGTCATCAACATGTTCCAATACACTTTTCATCAAATTGCTGCATGACCCTGGCATCAAAATACTCCGTGCCATTCTCATCACAATGCACCATGCACTTGTCATCAAAATGCTCCATGACCTTTGTCATCACAAAGCTCCATGACCCCCGGCATCACAATGCTCGATGTCATTGTCATCACAGTGCTCCATGAACCCTCTCATCACATTTCTCCATGCCCTTGTCATCACAAAGCTCCATGACACTTGTAATCACAATGCTCAATGCCCTTCTCATCACAATGCCCCATGCCCTTGTCATTACAATCCTCCATGTCCCATGTATCACAGTGTTCCATGCCCTTATCATCACAATGCTCCATGCCCACTCTCATCACAATAATCCATGAATCATTTCAGATCAATGCTCCAGGCCCTTCTCATCACAATTCGCCTTTACCTCTGTCATAACTACGCTCCATGACACCTGTCATCACAATGTTCCACGGCCTTGTCATCACAAGGCTCCATGACACTTGTCATCACAATGCTCCACGACCCATCTAATCAAAATGTTCCATGCCCTTGTCATCAAAAAGCTACATGACACATGTCATCAGAATGTTCCATGGCCCTGTCATCAAAATTCTCCATGCCCTTGTCATCAAAATGCTCCAAGACCCTTGTAATCAAAATGCTCCATGCGTCTTTTCATCTCTATGCTGCATGAAACCTGTCATCACAATGGACCATGCCCATCATCATAATGCTTCAGGCTATTTTCATCACAATGAAATCAAAATGCTCCATGACCTTTGTCATCACAATGCTCCAAACCCTGTTGATCACAATGTTCCATAACACTTATCATCACAACACCAGTTGACGCTCATCATCACAATTATCCATGGTCTTCTCATAACAATGCTCCATGAACTTTGTCATCACAATGCTTAATACACTTGTCATCACAATGCTCCCTGACACTTGTCATCAGTATGATCCATTAACCCTGTCATGACACGTCTCCATGCCTTTTTCATCACAATGATCCATGCCATTTTAATCACAATGCTCCAAGACACCTGTAATGACAATGCTCCATGCCCTTGTCATCATAAAGCTCAATGATGCATGTCATCAGAAAGTTCCATGGCCTTCTCATCACAATGCTCCATGCCCTTGTCATCACAATGCTCCACGACCCCTGTAATCACAATGCTCCATGTCCCTTTTCATCAGAATGCTCCATGAGACTTGTCATCACAAGTTTCCATTGTCTTCTCATCAAAGTGCTCCAGGAACTTGTCATCAAAATGCTCCAGGATCCCTGTCATCACAATACTCCATGAATATTTTCAGCCCAATGCTCCATGACCTTCTCATCAAAATGCTCCATGACCCCTGTCATCACAATACTCCATGAACATTTTCAGCCCAATGCTCCATGACCCTTGTCATCACAATGATCCATGCCCTTGTCATCCCAATGCTCCATGAACCCTGTATTCACAATGCTCCGTGACGCTTGTCATCACAGTGCGCCATGACACCTGTCATCACAATGCTCCATGCCTTTGTCAGCAAAATACTACCTGACCTTGTCATTGCAATGCTCTATGCGCTTGTCATCACAATTCTCCATTCCCATTGTCATCACAGTCCTCCATGAACCTTGGGATCACATTGCTTCATGCCCTTGTCATCACAATGCTCCATGCTCCTTGAAATCTAAATGATCCATGACCTCTGTCATCACAATGCTCCAAACACTTGTGATCACAATGTTCCATAGCACTTGTCATCACAACGCTCTAAGATGCCTGTCATCACATTACTCCATGCCTATTTCATCACAATGCTCCATGACTTTGGCATCACAATTCTCAATACACTTGTCATCACAATGCTCCCTGACACTTGTCATCAGAATGCTCCTTGAACTCTTTCACGAAAATGCTCCATGCCTTTATCATCACAATGCCCATGCCGTTTTCATTACAATGATCCATGCCATTGTCATCAAAATACTCCACAAGCTTGTCATCAGAATGTTCCATGACGCTGGTCATCACAATTCTCCATGCACTTGTCAGCACAATGCTCCCTGACCCTTGTCATCACAATGCTCAAAGCCATTGTCATCACAATGCGCCATTTCCATTGTCATCAGAATCCTCCATGACACTTGGTATCACAATGATCCATGCCATTGTCATCACAATGGGCCATTACATATGTCATCACTATGCTCCCTGACACCTGTCTTCACAATACTGCATGACCTGGTCATCACAATGCTCCATGCCCTTGTCATCCCAATGCGCCATTCCAACTGTCATCACAATAATCCATGAAAGATATTAGACCAATGTTCCCTGCCCTTGTCATCACAATGCTCCATGCCTTTGTTATCACAATGCTCCATGACCCCTGTCATCACAATGCTCCATGAATCGATTCATCACAATGCTTCATGACCTTTGTCATCACAATGGTCCATGCCCTCGTCATCCACAGTCTCTGTGACATATTTAACCAGAATGCTCCATGAAATTTTCATCACAGTGCTCTTTGACCCTTGTCATCACAATGCTCTATGCCTTCCTCAGCACAATGCTCCATGTCCCTAGTCATCACAATGCTCCATGCGCTTGTCAGCACAATGCACCATGACCCATGTCATCACAATGCACCCTGCACTTGTCATCACATTGCTCCACAATCTTGTCACGACAATGCTCCATAAAACTTGTCATCACAATTCTCCATGCACTTCTCATCAAAATGCTCTCTCACCACAGATATCACAATGTTACATCACTATTCATCACAATACTCCCTCACCACTGTCATCACAATGTTCCATGACTCCTGTCTTTGCAATGCTACATGCACTTATCATCACAAAGTTCGATGACCACTGACATCACAATGTTCCATATCCCCTGTCATCAAAATATTCCATGACGCTTTTCATCAAATTGCTCTATGACCCTGTCATCACAATGCTCCCTGCCCTTCTCATCACATTGCACCACCCCTTGTCATCAAATTGCTCCATGACCTTTGTCATCACAAAGCTCCATGACCCTTGGCATCCCAATGCCCCATGCCATTGTCATCACAAGGCTCCATGAACCCTCTAATCACAATGCTCCTTGCCCCTTTGCATCTCAATGCTTCATGAACCCTGTCATCAAAATGCACCATGCCCATCATCATAATGCTTCAGGCTCTTATCATCACTATGAAATAAAAATATTCGATCATCTGTCTCATCACAGTGCTCCAAATCCTTGTGATCACAATGTTCTATAACACTTATCATCACAACGCCCCATGACGCTCATCATCACAATTATCCATGCTCTTCTCATCACAGTGCTCCATGACCTTTGTCATCACAATGCTCTATAAACTTGTCATCACAATGCTCCCTGACACTTGTCATCAGTATGCTCCTGGAACCCTGTCATGACAAGGCTCCATACCATTTTCATAACAATGATCCTTGCCAATTTCATCACAATGCTCCAAGACACCAGTAATCACAGTGCTCCATTCCCTTGTCATCACAATGCCCTAAGACCCCTGTAATCACAATACTCCATGCCCCTTTTCATCAGAATGCTCCATGAGACTTGTTATTACAAGGCTCCATGGTCTCCTCATCACAATGCTCCAGGAACTTTTCATCACAGTGCTCCATTCCCTTGTCATCACAATGCTCCATGACCCCTGTCCTCACAATACTTCCTGAACATTTTCAGTCCAATTCTCCAGGAACTTCTCATCACAATGCTTCATGATCCTTATCATCACAATGCTCCATGACCACTGTCATCACAACGCTCCATGACCCCTGACAACACAGTGATCCGGGACTCTTTTCATCACAATGCACCATTCCCTAATCATCACAATGCTCCATGAACATTTTCAGCCCAATGCTCCATGACACTTGTCATCACAATGATCCATGGCCTTGCCATCCCTATGCTCCATGACCCCTGTAATCACAATGATCCGTGATGCTTCTCATCACAGTGCTCCATGACCCTTATCATCACAATGCTCCATGCCTGTTTCAGCAAAATGCTACATGACCTTGTCATCACAATGCTCCATTTGCTTGTCATCACAATACTCCATTACCATTGTCATCACAATCCTCCATGAACCTTGGGATCACATTGCTTCATGCCCTTGTCATCCCAATGTTCCATGCTCCTTGAAAACAAAATGATCCATGACTTCTATCATCACAATGCTCCAAACACTTGTGATCACAATGTTCCATAACACTTGTCATCACAACGCTCCATGATGCCTGTCATCACAATACTCCATGCCCTTTTCGTCAAAATGCTCCATGATCTTTTTCGTCACCATTCTCAATACACTTGTCATCACAATATTCCCTGACACTTGTCGTCAGTATGCTCCTTGAAACCTGTCATGAAATGGCTTCATGCCTTTTTTATCACAATGCTCCATGCCCTTTTCATCACAATGCTCCATGCCATTTTAATCACAATACTCCACAAGCTTGTCATCAGAATGCTCCATGACACTTGTCATCAAAATGCTCCATGGCCACTGTCATCACAATGCTCCATACCCCTTGTCATTACTGTGCTCCATGACGCTCGTCATCACAATTATCCATGGTCTTCTCATCACAATGCTCCACGCCCTTGTCATCAAAATGCTCCATGACCCTTTTCATCACAATGCTCCATGGCCACTCTCATCACAATGCTCCATTCCCCTTGTCATTACAGTGCTCCATGACGCTCATCATCACAATTATCCATGGTCTTCTCATCACAAAGCTCCACGGTCTTGCCATCACAATGCTCCATGCCCTGGTCATCACAATGCTCCATGTCCCCTGTCATCACAATTCTCCTCGTTCTTGGCATCACTATGCTCCATGACACTTCTCATCACCGTGTTACATGATTTGTCATCACAATTCTCTATGCACTTGTCATCACAATGCTCCATCACCCCTGTCATAGGAAGCTCCATGTGCTTGTCATCACAATGCTTCATGAAATTGTCATCAAAATTCTCAATGGCCCTTGTCATCACAATGCTCCATGCCCTTGTCATCACAATGCTCCATATCCATTGTCATCACAATGCTCCAAGCCCTTGTCATCAAAATGCTCCATTACATTTGTCATCACAATCCTCCATGACACTTGGCATCACAATATTCCATTCCATTGTCATCGCAATGGACCATGGCATATGTCATCACAATGCTCCCTGAGAACTGTCTTCAAAATACTCCATGACCTTCTCATCACAATGCTCCATGCCCCTGTCATCACAATGCTCATTGACTTTTCATCACAAAGCTCTATGACCCCTGTCATCACAATGCTCCGTGACTCCAGTCATCACAATGCTTCATGACCTTTGTCATCACAATGGTCCATGCCCTCGTCATCACAAGGCTCTGTGACCTTTGTCACCAAAATGCTCCATGAAATTTCCATCTCAATGCTCGGTGACCCTTGTCATCACATTGCTCTATGCCTTTGTCAGCACAGTGCTCCATGACCCATGTCATCACAATGCACCATGTGCTTGTCATCACAGTTCTCCACAATCTTGTCATAACCATGCTCCATAAAACTTGTCCTCACAATGCTCCATGCACTTCTTATCAAAATGCTCTCTCACGAATGATATCAAAATGTTCCCTCACTAGTCATCACAATACACCCACTCCCCTGTCATCACAATGGTCCACAACACCGTCATGAAAATGTTCCATGACTCCTGACATCACAATGTTCCATTAGCCGTCATCAAAATGTTCCATGACACTTTTCATCATATTGCTCCATGACCCTTTCATCACAATGCTCCCTGCCCATCACAAGAGAATGCACCACACCCTTGTCATCAAAAGGCTCCATGACCTTTGTCATCACAAAACTCCATGACCCTTGGCATCACAATGCTCCATGCCATTGTCATCACAATGCTCCAAAAACCTCTCATCACATTGTTCCAAGCCTTTGTCATCACAGGATCCATGATGCTTTTCATCACAATGCTCGATGCCATTCTTCTCACAATGCTCCATGCGCTTCTGATTACAATCCTCCATGAACCATGTATCACAGTGTTCCGTGCCATTGTTATCACAATGCTCCTTGCCCCCTCTCATCACAATAATCCATGAAACATTTCAGACCAATGTTCCTTGCCCTTTTCATCACAATGATCCAAGACTCCTGTAATCATAATGCTCCATGCCCCTTTTCATCTCAATGCTCCATGAACGCTGTCATCACAATGCACCAAATGTGCATCATCATAATGCTTCATGCTATCGTCATCACAATGAAATCAAAATGCTCTATGACCTCTGTCATCACAATGCTCCAAATCCTTGTGATCACAATATTCCATAACACCTATCATCACAACACCCCATAACGCTCGTCATCACAAGTATCCATGGTCTTCTAATCACAATGCTCCATGACATTTGTCATCACAGTGCTCAATACCCTTGTCATCACAATGGTCCCTGACACTTGTCACCAGTATGCTCCTTGAACCCTGTCATGACAAGGCTCCATGCCTTTTTCATCACAATGATACATGCCCTTTCCCTCACAGTGCTCCAAGACCCCTGTAATCACAATGCTCCATGCCCTTGTCATCACAAAGCTCCATGATGCATGTCATCAGAACGCTCCATGACATTCTCATCCCATTGTTCACTGCCCTTGTCATCATAATGCTCCAAGAGCCCTGTAATCACAATGTTCCATGCCCTTGTCATCACAAAGCTCCATGATGCATGTCATCAGAACGCTCCATGACATTCTCATCCCAATGTTCCATGCCCTTGTCATCACAATGCTCCAAGACCCCTGTAATCACAATGCTCCATGACACTTTTCATCAGAATGCTCCATGAGACTTGTCATCACATGGCTCCATGGTCTTCTCATCACAATGCTCCAGTACCTTGTCATCACAATGCTCCTTGACCCCTGTCATCACAATACTCCATGAACATTTTCAGCCCAATGCTCCATGACGTTCTCACCACAATGGTCCATGACCTCTGTCATAACAATGCTCCATGACCACTGTCATCACAACGCTCCATGAACCCTGACAACACAATGATCCGGGAATCTTGTCATCAAAATGCTCCATGCCATTGTCATCCCAATGCTCCATGAACCCTGTAATCACAATGCTCCATGACGCTTGTCATCACAGTGCTCCATGAACCTTGTCATAACAATGCCTTTGACAGCAATATGATACATAATCTTGTCATCACAATGCTCCTTGCGCTTGTCATCACAATCCTCCATGACCCTTGGGATCATATTGCTTTATGTCCTTGTCATCTCTATCTTGCCTTTCTGGTTTTTACAGATTTTCGGATGTCCTTTTTGACCGGTGGGAAGTGACAATTCTTTGTAGTGTGGATTTGCATTGCGCGCGTGCTTGATTGGCCAAAAATGGCCTATGCCTTTTCTCCTGAATATATTCAGGAGAAAATTCATATGCTGTTTTTGGCCAAGTGCATCATTCTCGAAGTTGTGATGCCTTTCCTGTGCTTTAAAGGCGATTCCAATTTACCTCTTG
This sequence comes from Mesoplodon mirus, assembly GCF_964341445.2. Lineage (NCBI taxonomy): Eukaryota > Metazoa > Chordata > Mammalia > Artiodactyla > Ziphiidae > Mesoplodon > Mesoplodon mirus. The sequence goes on from NW_028295604.1 coordinate 264,438, forward strand.
ATATATGTTTTGTGCAATTCCGCCTCATTTTCAAGTTAGCTTTGTTGCCTTCCCTCAACAGATTTTTGGAAGAGAGTAGTCATTTATAACTCTGCAGGTTTTTGATTTGCTTTGCCCCTGAGCTCCAATTTTCAAATCCCATTTTTGGGAGCTGACCGCAAATCCACAATTTTGCTTCAGGAACTATACTGGTTCCAGGGGTGGCTATACTGGTTCCCTGTGGGTGGCTGAGGCTTTGGTTAATTCTTCTTCCTGACGGGAATTTAGAGTGACATGTGTCCGTCCAAAGGCCTACATCTACTCTCTGATTGGTTCTCCCTCTTCCCTTTCATCCTCTGCACAATTAGCAAACTGTGCGAACCAGGAGGTTATAGGGGATGACTCTCCTAAGTTGGGAGATTGATAGTAAAGTTGTTGGAATGCCAAACTGTAGCACAAGGAGAGGAAAAAGTAGGAGACTTTCAGAAACCTTTCGCCATCACAGGGTGTCCATTCTCTAGGTTTCTCATACATGTTATAACTGTAGTGATATTCCCTTCTACCTGGAAATTTGGGACCCATGGAATGGTGGCATGCATTACTACTTTAAAGTGTCTGCATTTTCTCTCCCAATCTCACCAGTCCTCTCACTCCCAAGTGTCCAGCCTTATGTCTCATCCAGCTGTCTTTGCAGATAGGGTCATTCTAGGTTTCATCAGAACCCCTGAAGGAATTGTGTAAGAATTTCGCTGTTTTTTGTTTTGTTTTTGAAATTCATTTTTATAATGGGGTTGAGCTGATTTTCCCTGACGTGTTTATGACGGTCTAGACACACTTGATTCCCTTACAGAGGCATATCAGTACATAGGTTTTAAGATTCTTACTAATCAGATATATTCCTCTGTGGGGAATAGGGGTTTTGAGTCCCGTTCACTGAGGAAGGTGTAGGTCTTGTCTATTCTGTATTTGGTTTATGGAATGGTACCTGTGCTAATATCAAACTCTGGTTTTATGCATCACCCCACCTCTCCTTTCCCCTTAAGGAGGCATAAGAGTGGTTTCTAAATGTGAGACGCTGCTCTCTTTCCTAATTCAGTTCATGTGTTGTGATGTTGACATTCCCTCTCTAAGTGATATCTTATGATAAGATTCTTTTTCTGTGTGACTAATTTCCCTTAGAATCATCATACCTAAATCCTCTCATTATGCTGCTACTGGCCTTATGACATTGATTTCACGTCTGAGTGATATTCCGTTGTACAAAATTACCACAAGTTCTTTATGCATTTCTCTTTTTCCTGGGATACTTTAGGTGTACCGAAGTTGAGGTTCTTGTATGCAGAGCAGCCCTAAACTTTGGGGTGCCTGTGTCTTGTTGATATTTAGTCTTCCCAAGTTATATGTCCATGAGTTGAAGTCCCCTTTGCTCGGGGGCTTTGTATTTTAGATGTTTTAGGAAACAGCATACACTTCTTCAGAGTAGCTCTTGGATATTTATACCCCACCCATCAGCATGACTAGTCTCCCTGTTTTCCATGGCCTCTCCTGCATTTTTGATTTGTACACATTTTTTGGATGGCCTTTCTGAGCAGTGGAAATTGAGACTTCTTTATTGTGCGGATTTGCATTTCCCTCTTGCTTGGTTGGCCAAAAACTCTGTATGTGTTTTTTTCCTGAAGATATTCACGAAAAAAACGCATACACCCTTTTGCCCAACTGCATCATTTTAGAAATTCTGCTGCTTTTCATATGCTTTAAATGTGAGTACAATCTACCTTTTGAAAAATGTTTCCTGTAATTCTGCCTCTCATTCAGAACCTCTTCGTTGCCTTACCTGAATATATTTTTGGACGTTGGTTATCATTTATATCTTTGCTTGTCTTTGAATTGTCTGCTCCTGAGCTCCATTTTGCAACTCGCTTTTTTTGTGAGCTGGCCGCGAAACCATTGGATTGATTCCGGCCCTATTCTGGTTCTGGGGAGGCAGGCTGAGCCTTTGGTTAATTCTTCTTCCTAAAGGGATATTAGAGTGACATGTGCCTGTCAAAACTCCTGCAGCTAATCTCTCACTGGTTCCTCCAATCCCATTTATCCTCTTCAAAAATTGCAAACTGTGTGAAACAGGAGGTTAAAGGTGCTGATTCTCCAAGTGGGGAGATTGTTAGTAATGTGGCTGGAATGGTGAACCCCAGCACCAGGAGATCAAAAATGAGGTGCATTTTAGACACCTCTCCTGAGCACACGGTGTACATTCATCTCGGTTTCCCAGGCATGTTTTCCCTGTCAGAAGATTCCCTTGAACCTGCCGATTTGGGACCCATGGAATGGGTACCAGGCAGTATTACTTTAAAAGGTCTGCATTTCCTCACCCAGCCTCTCTAACATCTCTTAGCGTGCATAGCTTCCAGCCTTATATATCATCCTGCTGTGGGTCTACATGTGTTCAGTCCATGTTACATCGTAGCCCTTCAACAAAAGTTGTAAGAATTTTTGTCTGTCTCACCGTTTTTATAAATATTTTTAAATTTATTTTTATATTGGTTACAGCTGATTTTCAAAGCTCTGTTTTTTGCTGCTGTACATCCACTTGATTCATGTACTGTGTGACAACAATAAATTCTTTCTCAGATGCTTACGAGTCATATGTATTATTTTCCAGTGACTTGAGTGGACTGAGTGCAGTTCTTTGAGGTACCGTGTAGGCCTTGCCAGTTATTCAATTCGGTACTTGGAATGGTATCTTTGCTAATTTCAACCTCCTGGATAATACCTCACCATTCCCCACCTTTCCCATTTAGCAGCCTTATGTCTCTTTTCTACATATTTGACTATGTTTCTGTTTTGTAGTTTATTTCATGTGTAGCCATTTTTGATTCCACCTTTAAGTGACATCTTATGATATGTGTCTTTTTCTTTCTGACATGTGTCACTTAGAATGATCGTATGTAACTCCTCCAGAGTTGTTCCACCTGGCCTTATTTCATTGATTTCTGGATGAGTAATATTCCACTCTACATAAGTACCCCATCTCTTTTATCCATTTTATCCTTCCAGGGACATTTAGGTTATATCCAAGTGGAGGCCCTTTTTAACAGAGTGGTGGTAAACGTTGGAGTGCCTGTTTTCTGTCATTTTTTGTTTTTCCCAAGGTATACACCCATGAGTGCAAGTGCCCTATGCTCTGTAGCTCAGTTTTCAGATGTTTTAGCAAACACAATACACTTCTCCAGAGTGGCCATTGGCACATTACATTTCCACTATCAGCCTCACAGGGCTCCCATTTCTCCTCACCCTGTCCTGCATTTCTGGTGTTTACACTTTATGTGGATGGCCCTTCTGACTGATGTGAAGTGATACATTTTGTAGTATTGATTTCCAGTGCCCACCTGTTTGGTTGGATAAAAAGTGTGTATGGCCTTTACTTGAATATATTCACAAAAAAATGCATACGCCCTTTTGGGCCAAGTGCATCATTGGCGATGTTCAGCCCCTTTTCTTGTGCTTTAATGGGGAGTCCTTTCTACCTCTTCAAATCTGTTTCCTGCCACTCTCCCTTGCTTACAAGTCCTTTTCTGTGACTTACCTCAAGACATTTTTCGACAATAGATATTTTCAACTCTGCAGTTTCATGAATTTTATTGCCCCCGAGTTCCATTTTTCAACTTGTGTTTTTGGAAACTGGACACAAAACAGCGGGATTTCCTCTAGCCCTATTCTGTTTCCATGGGCAATTCTAGCCTTTGATGAATTTTTCTTCCAGATAGGAAATTAGAGTGGCATGTGCCTGTCCGAACAACTAAGACTTGTCTCTAAATTTTTCTCATCCTTCCGCTTCATCCTCTGGACAAATTCCAAACTGTGTGCAACAGGATGTTGACGGTGCTGATATCCCCAAGTAAGGAGATTGTCAGGAAAGATGCTGGAGGGGTGAACCCGTGCACCAGGCGATGAGGAGATGAGGTGCCTTTTCCAAAATCTTTCCGATAAAACGGTGTACCTCCTCTAGGTGTGACAGGCATGTTTTAGCTGTAGGAAGGGTCCCGTGCATGTAAGGAGAACACCAGGGATTTTTACAAATCAGTGCCTCCCCGAACCCCAAACTGGGGAATTTTTAAGCTACAGCTACATGTATGTCCATTAAGGGTCTTGGGAAATAGGCAGAGCCCAAATTTTAGATGATTGAAATCTTCAGGTTCAGAATCGCTCACCATCGGCCTTGCTTAGGTTACATTTTATCTGTCATTGATAGATGAAGTCAATAAAAATATCGATTCGTTTTCAGATTATTTCCCCTTATAGGTTATTGCAAAATATTCAGTGTAGTTCCCTGTGCTATACAGTAGTTCCTTGTTGATGATCTATTTTATACATAGCAGTGTGTATGTGTTAATCCCAAACTGTTAATTTATCCCTTTTCCTACCTTTCCCCTTTGGTAATAATAAATTATAAGATTTTATACTTCTCAGGAATGGGGGAGCTGAAAGAGAGGTATCCTTTTCAATGGAAAAGCATTCAAAACAAGATTGAAGTTTCAGCCAAGAGTATTCGATGTACAACCATGGAAATAAATCACTTCATTTCTCTAATGTTGACCTGACAAATAAGACAGACGTCTTCACTGAACTTGCTTATAGTAAAGTGATGGAATTATCAAATGTAAGTCTTAGAAAAATCTTATTTTACCCGAGCATTATACACTGCTCTATGTTAACTACAGTGTGGCTCACACATCTGTTCATTGAAGTTACAATGTTCTCAATTTCTGTTACTGATCCTCCAGAGTGGACCCCAACAGGAGTCCCCAAGCCCAGTGTCATTGGAGCCAACAGATCAAGACTGAGTTTGGTTCAGAAGCAAAGGAAACATTATTTTGACAACAGAATGGAGAGGTGAGAGCGTGCACTCCTCCACGGACTGTGGGCTGGGCTACTGTGTAGGGATCCCGGCAGCGTCAGTGGGAGTTAGGGGATGGAGCTCTCGAGGGCTGGGTTGGCTGCAGCTCAGGCTCTATGCCGTGAAGTGTGCATGGGACTCCGCTAGCTGAGGTGTCGACCGAGGCATTCTGCACTAGGAAATCAGGTCTGAAGTGCCGGGTGTGGGACCTCTGCATGCGGAACCCTAGGAGCACGTGAAATTTGACAAAGCACAAAGGAAAAACAGGTTAGACTTTATTTTATTGCCGAGATTCTCTTTTTATCTCCCAGGAATTTTTAATGAACGTTGCCAGAGACGAACACCTCCTCTGCTTTTTGTTCCGTTCTTCATTCTTGGGGTGTTGAGGGTGCAGACCCCTCTTTTGTAACTGCTTCATGCTGTGGTGGCAGACCTGTTACCTGGGGGGAGGGGCAAAACGTCTCCCCACCAGCCTCCAGGTGAGGTTGATTGTTCCACAGACTCCTGCCTCACTTCTCGTCCGCCTGAGCACCAGCATTGGAAGTGTTATAGATTCTAATGACCTTTAAGGGTCCAGGAAAGAGATGCACAAAGATGCTGTGGTGGCAGGTTTCACCCCACCCCACATTTGTTCGTTGACCTTAGGCTGACGGTTTTTGCCAGCCTAGATGCTCTGACCAGTAGTCTGTGCTTTCTTTAATTAGGTCCCTGAATTAATGTACAAACAGCACCATGTGTCAGAGCCCTGGCCGTGCAACTCCCAGACAGTCCAGGGTCAGTGGTGATCCAGGACCATGACGTCCACTGAGTCAACGGCCTTTAGAAGTAGCCAGCAGTCCAGCTGGTCATATTGGCCACCATCACCGCGGTGTCTGTAGGGTTTTCTATGGTGAAAGCGTGATATACGTTTCCCCCGCCAAGCTTATTAGCTCCCTTCTGGGTGCAGTAAGTCCTGCAAGCAGTAGTCTGCTCTTTCGGGGCACAGTCTTGTTGTTTTCTGAGAGAAACTCCAGGTCAAGTGATGGTCACACAAGTCATCTTTGGGGCCCGATGCCCCCATTTGTATCTCTGGAGGTTGGAGTTGGAAGGCCTCCTCACTCGAGGTCAGTGTGTCCACAGAGCGACCCCTGCAACTTCAGGGCATGATGGGTGGTTAGGATCACCACGTGGGGTCCTTTTCCCTTAGGAGGGAGCTGGCCTTGCGGGCTGCTGATTTCTAGCTTTTTAGATACCCCAGTATCCTGCCCTGATGAGTCGGTGGGCAAAGCCCTTGGTGACCATAGTTTATCATACCTGAAGGGCATTCTTGTGTTGCTCCATTTCAAGTGGTCCCTGTTTTTGCACTAAGTCTCCAAGGGCGATTAACCTTTGACCGGGTATGTAAAGGTCAAAGGGTTTAGCTAAATTAGTGAGTTCCTGGGCAAGGATCTGAATTGACTGCTCTTTCCATTCTTGAAAGGCTGCTTCTGGATTCTATTCAAAAGGATCATCATATTTTCATGTCAGTGTTTCATGTAGAGGCCCAGCTATTAGAGTGTAGTTAGGGATTCAGATGCAGAAAACCTTGGCCTCCCCAGGAACCCCTAAGCTGTCTTCTAGTTTTAGAAGAGGTAAGGCTGCAAATGGCTTCTTCCCTATCCTGGGATGCGTTTCTCCGAATATCTGTGAGAATGAAGCCCAGGCATGTCACCTGAGCCTGAGATATTTGAGCCTTTTCCTTGGACACCTTCTATCCTTTCTTGGCTAGGTAGTTCAGAGGCGTCTTTAGTAGTCCTGGTGATCAGAATGTCATCTGCATATTGAAGGAGGATTCCCTTTTACAGAGGTAGAACTTTTAGGTCTTTAGAGGACATTTCCCCAATGATGGTGTGGGGATTTTTGAACCATTGGGGCAGGACGGCCCAGCATTATTGCTTGTGTTGCATGTTGTGTCCTGCCACTCACAAGCCAAAAATTCTTGTGACTCTGAGATGAATGGAATACAGAAGAAGGCATCATTGAAGTCTAATACAGAATGCCATGGCCTGGTGGATGGTAGAATGAGCAGCAGGGTGTAGGAAATAGGAGCTACTGGATGTATATCCTCGGTGGCTTCACTGACTGTCCTGACATCCTTTACCAGGTTTCCAGCAGCCCATGGGGTTCTCGTGGTCAGGCCAATCCCAGGATATGGAGCTCACCTGGGCTGCATCCTGCACCCCACAGCCCACGGGGCTCTCGTGTTCAAGTCCCTCCCAGGGTACGGATCTCACCTGTGCAGCTACCCAGCAGCCCATGGGGCTCTCATAGTCAGGCCCTTCCCAGGATACGTAACTCCCCTGGGCAGGTACCCCAGCAGGGCTGGACACACAGGAACTGTGCACATAGCCCACCTTGCAGAGAACCCCCAGCTCACCTGTCGCTCACAGCTGACACAGAACACCTCCGAGCAGGACTTGAACTAACAAACAACAGCTCTGACAGGTCTGTGACCCTGGCTATCACTCTGTGCAGCCTCTCTCTGCCTGGTCTTCCAGACACTTCCACTGCAGCCAGGGCACCAGGCCTCTGTCTCCACCCACCATCACTCCTCTCCCTGACTCCTGGGTTCCTCTCATTAGGATAGGGTCTTCTTGAAGTTGTTTTCCACTCATGGACCAGATAAAATGATAAGAAAACAAGCCGCAGCTGCAGACCCTTGTCTAGCCTGACTCTCAAGAGCCCACACCTGTTCCTTGGGACTGACCCGTTTAGCAAGGTTCATTTTCTGCAACTGTGAGCCCCTGAGGGGTGAGGATTGGCTGATTTGGGCAGCCTGACACTGCCTGCCAGCCCCCCCCACAGGTGTGCCTGGGTTGAGGTCAATATAAACACCTCTCCAGTCAGCAAGAGCCCCTGTAGCTGTGCCTGACGCCATATTCTCTGCCCCGTCAGCAGTTTCGGGGCTGGGGTGGTGGGAGGGAGTGAGGCGCCGTGGCTTTGTGGGTGGCCCAGTGTGATTTGGGCTCTGCTGGACTTTCTGCAGGAGTTGCCAAGCAGCCACCTGCTAAAGAAGAGGATGTGTCACCCATACCTCCTACTGGAATTTCTCCCCAGGCAGAGGTGAGGAAGTAAAAAATCTGTGGGGGCCGTGGCAGGAGGGGTATCTCAGGCAGGGAAATGGAAAGATTCCAGAAGAGCATCTGGGGCCAGGACCATCCTGGCTGGCCTGCAGGCACCAAGTCGGCCTGCGTGCTCTCGCTAGTGTGGCTCCACAGCCCTTCCTCTAGGCTTGCAAGTGCTTGTACATATTCAGGTGTTTTACCTGGAAAGGGTGGGAAGAGTTCAGCTGCAGCAGGACTGGGGCTCAGCTCACATTTACTCACAGATGCCTCGACACATTCCCCCAGCTTTGCAATGAGGATGCTCCTTGTGGGGGGGAGCACTGCTGACTGCATGGGAGACGATTTCCCACCTCTGACCAACTTAAGAATTTTTTACCACTGGAGCAAGTGCCCTGATACGATTATCCTCTCTATAACTGGTGAGTTCTGTTTGTTTGTTTTTTTTTTTTTCTTTTTTTTCTTTTTGGTTCAAGTTAGATTTTATTTATTCCTCTTTTTTTTAATTTGGAGATATACACATGGAAATAATGCATTAATATAAAGACGTCTATGTGAAGGGAAAAACTATTTTTCTGTTTTATTTTATTAAATGTTATTTATTTAGTTTTTTTTTAAATTTATTTCTTTTATACAGCAAGTTCTTATTGGATATCTATTTCATACATATAAGTGTGCACATGTGAATCCCAGTCTCCCAATTCATCCCACCACCACCCTCACATGGCGTTCCCTCCTTGGTGTCCATATGTTTGTTCTTTACATCTGTGTCTCTATCTCTGCCCTGCACACTGGTTCATCTGTACCATTTTTCTAGGTTCCACATATGTGCATTAATATACAATATTTGTTTTTCTCTTTCTGACTTACTTCACTCTGTATGACAGTCTCTAGATCCATCAAGGTCTCTACAAATGACCCTATTTCATTCCTATGTATGGCTGAGTAATATTCCGTTGTATATATGTACCACGTCTTTATCCATTCGTCTGTCTGTGGGCACTTAGGTTGCTTTCATTACCTGTCTATTGTAAATAGTGCTGCAGTGAACATTGTGGTGAATGTGTCTTTTTGATTTATGGTTTTCTCTGGGTATATGCCCAGTAGTGGGATTGCTGGATTATATGATAATTCTATTTTTAGTTTTCTAAGGAACCTCCATACTGTTCTCCATAGAGACTCTATCGATTTACATTCCCACCAATAGTGGAAGAAGGTTCCTTTTCTCCACACCCTCTCCAGCATTTGTTGTTCGTAGATTTTCTGATGATGCCCATTCTAACAGGTGTGACGTGATACCTCATTGTAGTTTCAATTTCCATTTCTCTAATAATTAGTGATGTTCAGCAGATTTTCATGTGTGTACAGGCCATCTCTATGTCTTCTTGGAAGAAATGTCTATTTAGATCTTCCATTTTTGTATTGGGTTGTTTGTTTTATTAATATTGAGCTGCATGAGCTGTTTATATATATTGGAGATTAATTGTTTGTCCATTGATTCGTTTGCAAATAGTTTCTGCCATTCTGAGGGTTGTCTTTTCGTCTTGTTTGTAGTTTCCTTTGTTTTGCAAAAGCTTTTACGTTTCATTAGGTCCCATCTGTTTAGTTTTCTTTTTTATTTCATTACTATAGGAGGTGGATCAAAAGATCTTGCTGTGATTTACGTCAGAGTATCCTTCGTAAGTTTTCCTCTCAGAGTTTTATACTATCCGGTCTTACATTAAGGTCTCTAATCCATTTTGAATATATTTTTATGTATGGTGTTGGGGAGTGTTCTAATTTCATTCTTTTACATGCAGCTCTCCATATTTCCCAGCACCAATGATTGAAGAGACTGTCTTATCTCCATTGTATAGTCTTGCCTCCTTTGTTATAGATTAGTTGACCATAGGTGTGTGGGTTTATCCTTGGGCTTTCTTTCTTTTTTTTTTCTTTTACACGTTTATTGGAGTATAATTGCTTTACAATGGAGTGTTCGTTTCTGCTGTATAACAAAGTGAATCAGCTATACATATACAAATATCACAAGATCCCCTCCCTCTTGCATCTCCCTTCCACACTCCATATCCAACCCCTTTATATGGTCACAAAGCACCGAGCTGATCTCCCTGTTCTATGTGGCTGCTTCCCAGTAACTATCAGTGTTACATTTGGTAATGTATTTATGTCCATGCCACTCTCTCACTTCGTCCCAGCTTACCCATCCCCCTTCCGGTGTCCTCAAGTCCTTTCTCTATGTCTGTGTCCTTAATCCTGTCCTGCCACTAGGTTCTTCAAAATCTTTTTTTTTTTCTTCATTAGATTCCATATATCTCTGTTAACATACAGTATTTGTTTTTCCCTTTCAGACTTACTTCACTGTGTAGGACAGATTCTAAGTCCATCCACCTCAGTACAAATAACTCAGTTTTGCTTCTTTTTATGGTTGAGTAATATTTGATTGTATATATGTGCCAGATCTTCTTTATCCATTCGTCTGTCGATGGACACTTAGGTTGCTTCCATGTCCTGGCTAATGCAAATAGAGCTGCAATGAACATTTTTGTACATAACTCTTTTTGAATTATGGTTTTCGCAAGGCAAATGCCCAGTACTTGGATTGTTGTGTCGTATGGTACTTCTATTGTTAGTTATTTAAAGGAACCTCCGTACTGTTCTCCCTAGTGCCCATATCAATTCACATTCCCAACCACAGTGCAAGTGTGTTCCCTTTTCTCCAATAAAGGCCTCTCCAGCATTTATTGTTTTGTAGATTTTTTTGATGAGTGCCACTCTGACTGCTGTGAGGTGATACCTCACGGTAGTTTTGATTTGCATTTCTCTAATGATTAGTGATGTTCATCATCCTTTCATGTGTTTCTTGGTAATCTGTATATCTTCTTTGGAGAAATGTCTATTTAGGTCTTCTGCCCGTTTTTGGATTGGGTTGTTTGTTTTTGTGATATTGAGCTACATGAGGGGCTTGTAAAGTTTGGAGATTAATCCTTTGTCAATTGCTTCATTTGAAAATATTTTCTCCCATTCTGAGGGTTGTTTTTGCATCTTGTTTATGTTTTCATGTACTGTGTAAAAGCTTTTAAGTTTCATTAGGTCCCATTTTTTGATTTCTGTTTTTTTTTTTCCATTTCTCTAGGAGGTGGGTCAAAAAGGATCTTGCTGTGATTTATGTCATAGAGTGTTCTGCCTATGGTTTCCTCTAAGTGTTTTATAGTGTCTGGTCTTATATTTAAATCTCTAATCAATTTAGAGTCTATTTTTCTGTATGGTGTTATGGAGTGTTCTAATTTCATTCTTTTATGTGTAGGGGTCCAGTTTTTCCAGCACCAATTACTGAAGAGACTGTCTTTTCTCCATTGTATATCCTTAGCTCCTTTGTCATAGATGAGATAGCCATGGGTATGTAGGTTTATCTCTGGGCTTTCTGTCCTGTTCCATTGATCTGTGTTTATGCCAATCTACATACACTTGATTCCATTATGGAGACATATAAATACATAGGTTTCAAGGTTATTAACAGTCAGATATATTCCTCTTCAGTGAATAGGGTGTTTTGTGTCCAGTTCATTGAGAAAGGAGTAGGTCTTGTCTATTACATATTTGGTATATGGAATGGGATCTGTGCTAATTTCAAACTCTGCTTTTACACATCACCCCACGTCACCTTTCCCCTTAAGGAGGCATAAGTGTGTTTGCTAAATGTGTAACTCTGTTCTCTTTTGAAATTCAGTTCATGTGTAGCCATGTTTACATTTCCTCTATAAGTGATATATTACAATAAGTTTCTTTTTCTTTGTGGCTCATTTCACTTAGCATCATCGTATCTAAAGCCACTCATTAAGCTGCTATTGGTCTTATGACATTGATTTTATGTCTGAGTGACATTCCATTGTATATAAGTACCACAACATCTATATCTATTTTTTTTTCTTTCCTGGGATATTTAAAGTGTACTGAAGTCGAGGTTCTTGTAAACAGAGCAGCCCTAAAGTTTGGGCTGGCTGTGTGTTGTGGATTTTTAGTTTTCCCAAAATACACGCCCATGAGTGGAAGTGTGCTATGCTCTGTAGCTCTGTTTTAGAAAACAACATACAGTTCTCCAGAGAGGCTGTTGGCAATTTACATCCTGTCCATCGGCGTAACCAGACTCCCTTTTCTCCATGGCCTGTCCTGCATTGGTGGCTTTTACACTATTTGTGGATGGTCCTTTTGACTGGAGGTAAGGGACACTTCTATGTAGTGTGGATTTGCAATGCCTGATGGCTTGCTTGGCCAAAAAGGGCATATGCATTTTTTCCTGAATATATTCAGGTAAATACACATAGTCCCTTTTCAGCCCAGGGCAACATTGTCGAAATTCTGTCGTTTTTCATGTGCTTTAAAGACGACTCCAGTCTACCTCTTGAAATCTGTTTCCTTCAATTCTGCCTTGCATTCAAATCCTCTTCACTGCCTTTCCTCAATATATTTCTGGATGATAGTTGTCCTTTATAACTCTGCAAGTTTGTGAATTGCTGTGCCCCTGATTTCCATTTTTCAGCTCGCCTCTTTGTGAGCTGGCTGCAATACCGCAGGATGGCTTTAGGCCCTACTCTGGTTCCAGGGCTTCAGGCTGAGCCTTTGGTTAATTCTTCTTCCTGATGGGAAACTAGAGTGACATGTGCCCATCCAAACACCTACAGCTAATCTCTCATTTATTTCCCCTCTTCCTGTTCATCCTCTGCACAATTTGCAAACTGTGCATAATGGGAGGGTAAAGGCGCTGACACTACAAGTGGGGAGATTTTTATTAATGCAGATGGAATGGCGAAGCCGAGCACGACAAAAGGAAAAATGAGGTACCTTTTAGAAAACTTTCCCAATTACACAGTGTACCATCCACTGGGTGTCCCATGCATGTTTTAACTGGAGGAAGATTCCCTTAAACCTGGAGAGTTGGGACCACTAGAATGGGTAGCACACAGTATTGCTCTAAGTGGTGTTCTTTTGTTCACACAACCTCAGCAATCTTGTCAGCCCCAAGTGTCCAGTCTTATGTCTCATCCAGCTGTGGGTGTAAAGGTGGTCAATATAGCTTGCATCACAGGCCCTGAACGTAATTTTTAAGACTTTCTCTCTGTTTTTGCATTTTGCTTTTGAAATTTATTTTTATAAGTGGGTTTAACTGAATTTCAGTGCTGTGTTCATGCCGTTATACACACACATGATTCCTTTATGGAGACATGAGAATACATATGTTTTAAAATACTTAGAGTCAGACATATTCCTCTGCAATGAATAGGGGGTGTTGAGTCCAGTTCATTGTGCCGGGAGTAGGTGTTGTCTATTACATACATGGTTTATATAACGGTATCTGTGCTAATTTAAAACTGTGGTTTTATGCATCACCCCGCCTCGGCTTTCCTCTTAAGCAAGCAAAAGATGTTTCCTAAATGTGTGACTCTGTTGTGTTTGTCATTCAGTTCATGTGTAGTCATGTGTACATCCCCGCTTTGAGTGATACCTTATGATAAGATTAGTTACTCTGTAATCTTTCCTTACTCCGTTCATGTGTAGCCATGTTTACAGGACCTTCATAAGTGATATCTTATGATAAGTTTCTTTTTCTGTGTGACTTATTTCACTTAGAATCATCGTACCTGAATCCACTCATTTTGCTGCTACTGGTCTTATGACATTGATTTCATGGCTGAGGGATATTCCATCGTACATAAGTACCACTATTTTTTGAACAATTTTTAACTTTCCTGGGATATTTAAGGTGTACCCAAGTTGAGGTTCTTGTAAGCAGTGCATCCCTAAATTTTGGGGTGGGTCTGTCTTATTGATTTTCAGTTTTCCCAAGGTATATTCCTTAGACTGGAAGTGCCCTTGGCTATGTAGCTCTGTTGTTTACATGTTTTAGGGAACACAATACACTCCTCCAGAGAGGCAGTTGCCAACTTACATCCCACCCAACAGCATAACAAGCCTCCATGTTCTCCAGGTCCTCTCTTGCCTTTCTGGTTTTTACACATTTTGCCTATGTCCCTTTTGACCGGTGGGAAGGGATATTTCCTTGTACTGCAGATTTGCCTTGCCCGCTTGCTTGCTTCGCCAAAAAGGGCGTATGCATTTTCTCCTGAATATATTCAGGAGAAAACGAATACACCATTTTTGGACAAGTGCATCATTGTCGAAGTTGTGCCCCTCTTCCTGTGCTTGAAAGGTGATTCCAACGTACCTCTTGAAATCTGTTTACTGCGATTCTGCCTCGCTTTCAAGTCCACCTCGTTGCCTTCCTTCAAACAATTTTAGGACGATAGCTGTCCTTTATTACTCAGCCAGTTTTTGAACTGCTGTGCCTCTGAGCTCCATTTATCAAATCGTTTTTTGTGAGCTGACCGCAAGTCTAAATTTTCGGTTCAGGACCTATACTGGTTTCTGGCAGCGGGATGAGGCTTTGGTTAATTCTTCTTCCTGCCGGGCAATTAGAGTCACATGTGCCCGTCCAAATGCCTAACAGCTACTCTCTCATTGGTTCTCCCTGGTCCCTTTCATCCTCTGCCAAATTGGCAACCTGTGTTATCCAGAAGGTTAAAGGGGCTGTCTCTCTAAGTTGGGAGATTGATAGTCAAGCGGTTGGAAAGTCAAATTGGAACACCAGTAGAGGGACTATTCCTTGAGTTTTAGAAAGTTTTCGTATTCACAGTGTGTCCATTCTCTAGGTTTCCAGTACATGTTATAGCTGTATTAATATTCCCTTCAACCTGGAGAGTTTGGAACCATGGAATGGAGGCCACGCATTATTGCTTTAAATGGTCTGTGTTTGCTCACACAGTCTCACCAAGCCTCTCAGTCCCAAGTGTCCAGCCTTATGCCCAATCAAGATGTAGTTGTAGATAGATTCAGTCCAGGTTTCATCAGAGACCCTGAAGGAATTGTAAAGAATATCCCTGTTTTTTTGTTTTGTTTTTGAAATTCCTTTTAATAGTGGGTTTGAGCTGATTCCCACTGCCATGTTTATGCCAGTCTAGACACACTTGATTCCCTTATGGAGACATATCAATACATAGGTTTTAAGATTCTTACTAGTCAGATCTATTCCTTTGTGGAAAATATGGTGTTTTGAGTCCCTTTCCCCGAGGAAGGTGTAGGCTTAACTATTCCATAGTTGGTTTTTGGAATAGTACCTGTGTTATATCAAACTCTGGTTTTATGCATCACCCCACCTCTCCTTCCCACTTAAGCAGGCATAAGAGTGTATTCTAAATGTGAGACTCTGTTCTCTTTCCTAACTCAGTTCATGTGTAGCCATGTTTACAGGATCTTCATAAGTCATATCCTATGATAAGCTTCTTTTTCTGTGTGACTTATTTCACTTAGAATCATCGTACCTGAATCCACTCATTTTGCTGCTACGGGTCTTATGACATTGATTTCATGGCTGAGGGATATTCCATCGTACGTATGTACCACAATTTTTTGAACCATTTTTAACTTTCTTGTGATAATTAATATGTACCCAAGTTGAGGTTCTTGTAAGCAGTGCATCCCTAAATTTTGGGGTGGCTCTGTCTTATTCATTTTCAGTTTTCCCAAGGTATATTCCCTAGACTTGAAGTGCCCTTGGCTATGTAGCTCAGTTGTTTACTTGTTTTAGGGAACACAATGCACTCCTCCAGAGTGGCAGTTGGCAACTTACATTCCGCCCATCAGCATAAAAAGGCTCCCGGTTCTCCAGGTCCTCTTTTGCCTTTCTGGTTTTTGCACATTTTGCCCATGTCCCTTTTGACTGGTTGGAAGTGATACTTCTTTGTACTGCAGATTTGCATAGCCCGCTTGCTTGCTTGGCGAAAAAGGGCGTATGCGTTTTCCCCTGAATATATTCAGGAGAAAACACATACACACTTTTTGGCCAATTGCATCATTGTCGAAGTTGTGCCCCTCTTCCTGTGCTTTACAGGTGATTCCAACGTACCGCTTGAAATCTGTTTCCTGCTATTCTGCCTCGCTTTCAAGTCCGCCTCTTTGCCTTCCTTCAAAAGATTTTTGGAAGATAGCTGTCCTTTATTACTCTGCCAGTTTGTGAATTGCTGTGCACCTGAGCTCCATTTATCAAATCGTTTTTTGTGAGCGGACCGCAAGTCCAAAATTTCGGTTCAGGACCTATACTGGTTCCCGGCAGGGGGAAGAGTCTTTGGTTAATTCTTCTTCCTGCCAGGCAATTAGAGTGACATGTGCCCGTCCAAATGCCTAACATCTACTGTCTCATTGGTTCTCCCTCTTCCCTTTCATCCTCTGCCAAATTGGCAACCTGTGAGAACCAGGAGGTTAAAGGTGCTGTCTCTCCAAGTTGGGAGATTGATAGTAAAGCTGTTGGAAAGTCAAACTGGCGCACAAGGAGGGGGACAATTCGTTGAGATTTAGAAACCTTTCATATTCACAGTGTGTCCATTCTCTAGGTTTCCCGTACATGTTAGAGCTGTAGTAATATTCCCTTCAACCTGGAGAGTTGGGACCCATGGAATGGGTGCCATGCATTATTGCTTTAAAGGGTCTGCATTTGCTCACCCAGTCTCACCAATCCTCCCAGTCCCAAGTGTCCAGCCTTGTGCCACATCCAGCTGTCATTGTAGACATTGTCATTCCAGGTTTCATCAGAGACCCTGAAGGAATTGTAAAGAATTTCCCTGTTTTTCTGTTTTGTTTTTGAAATTTTTTTTATATTGGGTTTGAGCTGATTCTCGCTGCCATGTTTATGCCAGTCTAGACACACTTGATTCCCTTACGGAGACATATCAGTACATAGGTTTTAAGATTTTTATTAGTCAGATATATTCCTCTGCACGGAATATGGGTTGTTGCGTCCTGTTCACTGAGGAAGTTGTAGGTCTTGCTATTACGTATTAGGTTTTTGGAATGGTACTTGTTCTATTATTAAACTCTTGTTTTTTGCATCACCCCACCTCTCCTTCCCCCTTATGCAGGCATCAGAGTGTTTTCTAAATGTGAGACTCTGTTCTCTTTCCTAATTCAGTTCATGTGTAGCCATGTTTACAGGATACCTATAAGTGATATCTTATGATAAGTTTCTTTTTCTGTGTGACTTATTTTACTTAGAATCATCGTACCTGAATCCACTCATTTTGATGCTACTGGTCTTATGACATTGATTTCATGGCTGAGGGATATTTCATCGGACGTAAGTACCACAGTTTTTTGTACCATTTTTATCTTTCAGGGATATTTAAGGTGCACCCAAATGAGCTTCTTGTAAGCAGTGCAGCCCTAAATAGTGGGGTGGCTCTGTCTTATTGATTTTCAGTTTTCCCAAGGTATATTCCCTAGACTTGAAGTGCCCTTGGCTCTGTACCTCTGTTGTTTACTTGTTTTAGGGAACTCAATGCACTCCTCCAGAGAGGCAGTTGACAATTTACATCCCGCCCATCAGCATAACAAGGCTCCCTGTTCTCCAGGACCTGTCTTGCCTTTCTGGTAATTACCCATTTTGTGGATGTCCCTTTTGACCGGTGGGAAGTGATACTTCTTTGTAGTGCAGATTTGAATTGCCTGCTTGCTTGCCTGGCCAAAATGCGTATATGTGTTTTCTCCTGAATATATTCAGGAGAAAACTCATACGCCCTTTTTGGCCTAGTGCATCATTGTCGAAGTTGTGCCCCTTTTCCTGTGCTTTAAAGGCGATTCCAACGTACCTCTTGAAATCTGTCTCCTGCTATTCTGCCTCGCTTTCAAGTCCGCCTCGTTGCCTACATTAAACAGATATTTGGACGATAGTTGTCCTGTATTTCTCTGCCAGTTTGTGAATTGCTGTGCCCCTGAGCTCCATTTTTCAACTCGTATTTTGTGAGCTGAACGCAAGTCCAAACTTTGGATCAGTACCTATACTGGTGTCCGTTGGGTGGCTGAGACTTTGGTTTATTCTTATTCCTCCCAGGAAAGAAGAGTGACATGTGCCCGTCCAAATGCCTAACAGCTACTCTCTCATTGGTTCTCCCTCTTCCGTTTCATCATCTGCCAAATTGGCAACCTGTGAGAACCAGGAGGTTAAAAGGGGCTCTCTCTCCAAGTTGGGAGATTTATAGTAAAGCAGTTGGAAAGTCAAACAGGAGCACCAGGAGAGGGACTATTAGTTGAGTTTTAGAGACCTTTCCTATTCACAGTGTGTCCATTCTCTAGGTTTCCCGTACATGTTATAGCTATAGTAATATTCCCTTCAACCTGGAGAGTTGGGAAAGATGGAATGGGTACCACTCATTATTGCTTTAAATGGTCTGCATTTGCTCACCCAATCTCACCAATCCTCTCATTCCCAAGTGTCCAGCCTTATGCCACATCCAGCTGTCATTTTAGATAGGGTCATTCCAGGTTTCATCAGAGACCCTGAAGGAATTGTAAAGAATTTCCCTTTTTTTTTTGTTTTGTTTTTGAAATTCCTTTTTATAGTGGGTTTGAGCTGATTCTCGCTGCCATGTTTATGCCAGTCTAGACACACTTGTTTCCCTTATGGAGACATATCAATACATAGGTTTTATGATTCATACTAGTAAGATATATTACTCTGTGGTGAATATGGGGTGTTGAGTCCCTTTCACTGAGGAAGGTGTAGGTCTTGTCTCTTCCATATTTGGTTTTTGGAACGGTACCTGTACTAATATCAAACTCTGGTTTTATGCATCACCCCACCTCTCCTTCCCCCTTAAGCAGGCATAAGAGTGTTTTCTAAATGTGAGTCTCTCTTCTCTTCCCTAACTCAGTTCATGTGTAGCCATGTTTACAGGATCTTCATAAGTGATATATTATGATAAGTTTCTTTTTCTGTGTGACTTATTTCACTTAGAATTATCGTACATGAATCCACTCATTTTGCTGCTACTGGCCTTATGACATTGATTTCATGGCTGAGGGATATTCCATCATATGTAAGTACCACAGTTTCTTGAACCATTTATGTCTTTCCTGGGATATTTCCAGTGTACCCATGTTGAGGTTTTTGTAAGCAGTTCATCCCTGAAATTTGGTGTGGATCTGTCTTATTTATTTTCAGTTTTCCCAAGATATATTCCATAGACTGGATGGGCCCTTGGCTCTGTAGCTCTGTTGTTTACTTGTTTTAGGGAACACAATGCACTCCTCCAGAGAGGCAGTTGGCAATTTACATCCCGCCCATCAGCATAATTAGGCTCCCTGTTCTCCAGGGCCTGTCTTGCCTTTCTGTTTTTTCCACATTTTGTGGATGTCCCTTTTGACCGGTAGGAAGTGATACTTCTTTGTAGTGCTGATTTGCATTGCCCACTTTCTTGCTTGTCCAAAAAGGGCATATGGGTTTTCTCCTGTATATATTCACGTGAAAACCCATATGCACTTTATGGCATTTCCATAATTTTCGAAGTTGCAATGCTTTTCCTGTGTTTAAAGGCGATTCCAGTTTACCTCTTGAAATCTGTTTCATGCCATTCTGCCTCATTTTCCCTTCCGCCTCGTTGCTTTCTCTCAACAGATTTTTGGATGAGAGTAGTCCTTTATAACTCTGCATGTTAGTGAGTTGCTGTGGCCCTGAGCTCCATTTTTCAACTCGCATTTTTGTGAGCTGACCGCAAATCAACAGTTTTGTTTCTGGATTTCTAATGATTCTGGCGGGGCAGGCTGAGACTTTGGTTAATTCCTCTTTGTGACGGGAAATTATAGTGACATGTGGCTGTCCAAATGCCTAAAGCTACTCTCTCATTGGTTCTCTCTCTTCCCCTATATCCTCTGCACAATTTGCCAACTGTGCGAACCAGGAGTTTATAGGGGCTGACTTTCAAAGTTGGGAGATTGATAGTAAAGCAGTTGGAATGTCAAACTGGATCACAAGGAGAGAAAAAAGTAGTAGAGTTTTAGAAACCTTTCAACCTCAGATGGTTTCCATTCTCTAGGTTCCCATACACGTTATAAATGTAGTGATATTCCCTTCTACCTGGAGAGTTGGGAACCATGGAATGGGTGGCAGGCATTATTGCTTTAAAGGGTCTGCATTTTTTCACCCAATCTCACCAATGCTCTCAGTCCCAAGTGACCAGCCTTATGCCACATCCAGCTGTCATTGTAGATAGGGTCATCCCAAGTTTCATCAGAACCCCTGAAGGTATTGTGTAAGAATTTTACTGTTTTTAAGTTTTGTTTTGAAATTCAGTTTTATATTGAGTTTGAGCTGATTCTCACTGTCATGTTTATGTCGTTCTAGACACACTTGTTTCCCTTACGGAGACATATAAATACATAGGTTTTAAAATTCTTACTAGTCAGATATGTTTCTCGGCGGGGAATAGGGATGTTGAGTTCCATTCACTGAGGAAGGAGTAGGGCTTGTCTCTTCTGTTTTTGGACTATGGAACGGTACCTGTGCTAATATCAATCTTATGTTTTGTGCATCTCCCCACCTCTCTTTCCCCTTAAGCAAGCGTTAGAGTGTTTTCTAAATCTGAGACTCTGTTCTCTTCCCTAATTCAGTTCATATGTAGCCATGTTTACATTCCCTTCATAAGTGATATCATATGTCAGAATGCACCATGGCCGTTCGCATAATAATGCTTCATGACCGCTGTCATAACAATGCACCATGCCCTGGTTATCACAATGCTCCATGTCCCTTGTCATCACAATTCTCCACGTCCATGTCATCACAGTGCTACATGTCACTTCTCGTCAATATGTTACATGCTGTTGTCATCACAATTCTCCATCAAATTGACATTGCAATGCTCCATGCACTTGTCATCACAATGCTCCATGCACTTGTCATCACAATGCTCCATCCCCTTGTCATCACAATGCTCCATGACCCCTGTTATCACAATGCTCCCTGACACCTGTCATCACAATGCTTCATGCCCCTTGTCATTACAGTGCTCCATGATGCTCGACATCACAATTACCCAAGGTCTTCTCATCACAAAGCTCCATGGCCAATATCATCACAATGCTCCATGACCACTGTCAACACAACACTCCATGACACCTGACAACACAATGATACGGCACTCTTGTCATCACAATGTTCCATTCCCTAGTCATCACTATGCTCCATAGCCCCTGTCTTCACAATACTCCATGAACATTTTCAGCCCAATGTTCCATGACATTTGTCATCACAATGATCCATGTCTGTGTCATCCCTATGCTCCATGACCCCTGTATTCACAATGCTCCGTGACGCTAGTCATCACAGTGCTCCATGACACATGTCATCACAATGCTCCATGCCTTTGTCAGCAAAATGCTACATGACCTTGTCATTACAATGCTCTATGCGCTTGTCATCACAATACTCCATTTCCATTGTCATCACAATCCTCCATGAAATTTGGGATCACATTGCTTCATGCCCTTGTCATCACAATGCTCCATGCTACTTGAAATCAAAATGATCCATGACCTCTGTCATCACAATGCTCCAAAACCTTGTGATCACAGTGTTCCATAACACTTGTCATCACAACGCTCCGTGATGCCTGTCATCACAATAATCCATGTCCTTTTCATCACAAAGCTCCATGACCTTTGTCATCACAATTCTCAATACACTCGTCATGACAATGCTCCCTGACAGTTGTCATCAGAATGCTCTTTGAATCCTGTCACGAAAAGGCTCCATGCCTTTTTAATCACAATGCCCCATGCCGTTTTCATCACAATGCTCCATGCCATTGTCATCAAAATAATCCACAAGCTTCTCCTCAGAATGATCCATGACCCTTGTCATCACAATGCTCCATGTCATTGTCATCACAATGGGCCATTACATATGTCATCACAATGCTCCCTGACACCTCTCTTCACAATACTGCATGACCTGGTCATCACAATGCTCCATGCCCTTGTCATCAAAATGCGCCATTCCAACTGTCATTGCAATAATCCATGAAACTTATGAGACCAATGTTCCATGCCCTTGTCATCACAGTGCTACATGCCCTTGTTATCACAATGCTCCATGACCCCTGTCATCACAATGCTCCGTGAATCCAGTCATCACAATGCTTCATGACCTTTGTCATCACAATGGTCCATGCCCTCGTCATCAACAGTCTCTGTGACCTTTTTAACCACAATGCTCCATGAAATTTTCATCACAATGCACTTTGACCCTTGTCATAACTATGCTCCATGCACTTGTCAGCACAATGCTCCATGACACATGTCATCACAATGCACCATGCACATGTCATCACAGTGCTCCCCAATCTTGTCATCACAATGCTCCTTAAAATTTGTCATCACAATGCTCCATGCACTTCTCATCAAAATGCTCTCTCACCACTGATATCACAATGCTACATCACTATTTGTCACAATACTCCCTCACACCTGTCATCACAATGTTCCATGACTCCTGTCATGAGAAAGCTACATGCACTTATCATCACAATGTTCGATGACCCCTGACATCACAGTGTTCCATAACACCTGTCATCAAAATGTTCCATGAAACTTTTCATCACATTGCTCCATGACCCTGTCATCAGAATGCTCCCTGCCCTTGTCATCACAATGCACAACGCCCTTGCCATCAAAATGCTCCATGACCTTTGTCATCACAAAGATCCATGACCCTTGGCATCACAATGCTCCATGTCATTGTCATTACATTGCTCCATGACCTTGTCTTCACAAAGCTCCATGACACATGTCTTCAGAATGCTCCAAGGCCTTCTCATCACAATGCTCCATGCCCTTGCCATAACAATGCTCCATTACCCCTGTCATAACAATGCTCCATGACCCCTGCCTTCACGATGAACCATGGCCTTGTCATCACAAAGCGCCATGACACTTCTCATCACAATGCTCTAAGAACACTGTCATCAGAATGCACCATGCCCATCATCATAATGCTTCATGCTGTTGTCATCACAATGAAGACAAAATGCTCCATGACCTCTGTCATAACAATGCACCGAACCCTTTTGATCACAATATTCCATAACACTTGTCATCACAATGCCCCATGACGCTCGTCATCACAATTATCAAAGGTCTTCTCATCACAATGCTCCATGACCTTTGTCATCTCAATGCTCAATACACTATTCATCAAAATGCTCCCTGACACTTTTTTTCTGTATGCTCCTTGAACCCTGTCATGAAAAGGCTCCATGCCTTTTTCATCACAATGATCCATGCTCTTTTAATCACAATGCTCCAAGACCCATGTAATCACAATGCTCCATGCCCTTGTCATCACAAAGTTCAATGACGCATGCCGTCAGATTTTTCCTTGGTCTTCTCCTCACAATGCTCCATGCCCTTGTCATCACAATGTTCCAAGACCCCTGTAGTCACAATGCTCCATGCCAATTTTCATCAGTATGCTCCATGAGACTTGTCATCACAAGGCTCCATGGTTTTGTCATCACAATGCTCCAGGACATTCTCATCACAATGCTTCTCGACCTTCTCATGAAAATTTTCAATGGCCCTTGTCATCATAATCCTCCAAGCCCTAATCATCACAATGCTCCATTATATTTGTCATCACAATTCTCCATTACATTTGGCATCACAATGCTCCCTGACACCTGTCTTCACAATACTCCAAGACCTTCTCATCACAAAGCTCCATGCCCTTGTCATCACAATGCACCATGCCCACTGTCATCACAATAATCTATGAAACTTGTCAGACCAATGCTCCATGTCACTGTCATCACAATGCTCCATGCCCTTGTCATCACAATGCTCCATGACCTCTGTCATCACAATGCTCCGTGACTCCAGTTATCACAGTGTTTCATAACATTTGTCATCACAGTGGTCCATGCCCGCGTCATCACAAGGCTCTGTGACATTTGTAAGCACAATGCTCCATGAATATTTCATCACAATTCTTTGTGACCCTTGTCATCACAATGCTCCATGTCTTTGTCAGAACAATGCTCCATGACCATTGTCATCACAATGTGCCACGTGCATTTCATCACAACGGTCCACAACCTTGTCATTGCAATGCTGCATAAACCTTGTAATCACAATGGTCCATGCACTTCTCATCAAAATGCTCTCTCACCAGAGATATCACAATGTTCCATCACTAGGCATCACAATACTCCCTCACCTCTGTAATCACAATGATCCATGACACGGTCATCACAATGCTACATCCCCTTATCATCACAATGTTCCCTGACCCCTGACATCTCAATGTTCTATAACCCCTCTCATCAAAATGCTCCATGACACTTTTCATCCCAAAGCTCCAAGACCCCTGTCATCACAATGTTCTCTAACCACTGCCATCAATGTGTTCCATTACACTTTTTATCAAATTGCTGCATGACCCGGTCATCAAAATGCTCCCTGCCCTTCTCATCACAATGCACCATGCCCTTGTCATCAAAATGCTCCATGACTTGTCATCACAAAGCTCCATGACGCTTGGCATCACAATGCTCCATGTCATTGTCATCACAATGCTCCATGAACCCTCTCATCACATGGCTCCATGCCCTTGTCATCACAAAGATCCATGACACTTGTCATCACAATGCTTGATGCCCTCCTCATCACAATGCTCCATGCCCTTGTCATTACAATCCTGCATGACCCATGTATCACAGTGTTCTGTGCCCTTGTCATCACAATGATCCATGCCCTCTTCATCACAATGCTCCAAAATCCCTGTAATCACAATGCTCTGTGTCCTTGTAATCACAAAACTCCATGACGCATGTCATCAGAATGCTCCATGGCCTTCTCATCACAATGTTCCATGCCCTCGTCATCACAATGCACCAAGACACCTGTAATCACGATGCTCCATGCCCCTTTTCATCAGAATGCTCCTTGAGACTTGTCATCACAAGTTTCCATGGTCTTCTCATCACAGTGCTCCAGGACCTTGTCATCACCATGCTCCATTCCCTTGTCAACACAATGCACATTGACACCTGTCATCACAATAAACCATGAAAGTTTTCAGCCCAATGCTCCACGACCTACTCATCACAAAGCTCCATGGCCAATATCATCACAATGCTCCATGACCACTGTCATCACAACACTCCATGACACCTGACAACACAATGATCCGGGACTCTTGCCATCACAATGCTCCATTCCCTAGTCATCACAATGCTCCATGACCCCTGTCATCACAACACTCCATGAACATTTTCAGCCCAGTGCTCCATGACCCTTGTCATCACAATGATCCATGACCTTGTCATCCCAATGCTCCATGACCCCTGTATTCACAATGCTCCGTGACGCTTGTCATCACAGTGCTCCATGACACATGTCATCACAATGCTCCATGCCTTTGTCAGCAAAATGCTACATGACCATGTCATTAAAATGCTCTATGCGCTTGTCATCAAAATACTCCATTTCCATTGTCATCACAATCCTCCATGAATCTTGGGATCACATTGCTTCATGCCCTTGTCATCACAGTGCTCCATGCTCCTTGAAATCAAAATGAGCCATGCCCTCTGTCATCACAATGCTCAAAACCCTTGTGATCACAATGTTCCATAACACTTGTCATCACAATAATCCATGATGCCTGTATTCACAATACTCCATGCCCTTTTCTTCACAATGCTCCATGACATTTGTCACCACAATTCTCAATACACTTGTCATCACAATGCTCCCCGACACTTGTCATCAGAATGCTCCTTAAACCCTGTCACGAAAAGGCTACATGCATTTTTCATCACAATGCCCCATGCCGTTTTCATCACAATGCTCCGTGCCATTGTCATCAAAATACTCCACAAGCTTGTCATCAGAATGCTCCATGACACTTTTCATCACAATTCTCCATGCACTTGTCAGCACAATGCTCCCTGACCCTAGTCATCACAATGCTCCAAGCCATTGTGATCACAATGCTCCATTTCCTTTGTAATCAGAATCCTCCATGACACTTGGCATCACAATGTTCCATGACATTGTCATCACAATGGGCCTTTACATATGTCATCACAATTCTCCCTGACACCTGTCTTCACAATACGGCATGACCTGGTCATCACAATGCTCCAAGCCCTTGTCATCACAATGGGCCATTACATATGTCATCACAGTGCTCCCTGACAACTCTCTTCACAATACTGCATGACCTGGTCATCACAATGCTCCATGCACTTGTCATCACAATGCGCCATTCCAAGTGTCATCACAATAATCCATGAAACTTATTAGACCAATGTTCCATGCCCTTGTCATCACAATGCTCCATGCCCTTTTTATCACAATGCTCCATGACCCCTGTCATCACAGTTCTCCGTGATTCCAGTCATCACAATGCTTCATGACCTTTGTCATCACAATGGTCCATGCCCTCGTCATCAACAATCTCTGTGACCATTTTACCCACAATAATCCATGAAATTTTCATCACAATGCTCTTTGACCCTTGTCATCACAATGCTCCATGTGCTTGTCAGCACAATGCTCCATGACAAATATCATCACAATGTGCCATGCGCTTGTCATCACAGTGCTCCACAATATTGTCATCACAATGCTCCTTAAAATTTGTCATCACTATGCTCCATACTCTTCTCATCAAAATGCTCTCTCACCACTGATATCACAATGCTACATCACTATTTGTCACAATACTCCCTCACCCCTGTCATCACAATGTTCCATGACTCCTGTCATCACAATGTTACATGCACTTATCATCACAATGTTCGATGACCCCTGACATCACAATGTTCCATAACACCTGTCATCAAAATGTTCCATGACAGTTTTCATCAAATTGCTCCATGACCCTCTCATCAGAATGTTCCCTGCCCTTCTCATCACAATGCACAACGCTCTTTCCATCAAAATGCTCCATGACCTTTGTCATCACAAAGATCCATGACACTTGGCATCACAATGCTCCATGTCATTGTCATCACAATGCTAAATGAACGCTCTCATCACATTGCTCCATGCCCTTGTCTTCACAAAGCTCCGTGACACATGTCATCAGTATGCTCCATGGCCTTCTCATCACAATGCCCCATTCCCTTGCCATCACAATGCTCCATTACCCCAGTCATAACAATGCTCCATGACCCCTGCCATCACGATATTCCATGGCCTTGTCATCACAAAGCTCCATGACACTTCTCATCACAGTGCTCCTAGATCCCTGTAATCACAATGCTCTATGCCACTATTCATTTCAATGCTCCATGAACACTTTCATCCGTATGCACCATGCCCATCATCATAATGCTTCAGTCTATTGTCATCACAATGAAAACAATATTCTCCAGACCTCTGTCATCATAATGCTCCAAACCCTTGTGATCACAATGTTCCATAACACTTATCATCACAACACCCCATGACGCTCATCATCACAATTATCCATGGTATTCTCATCACAGTGCTCCATGATATTTGTCATCACAATGCTCAATACACTTGTAATTACAATGCTCCCTGACACTTGTCGTCAGTATGCTCCTTGAACCCTCTCATGACAAGGCTCCATGCATTTTTCATCACAATGATCCATGGCGTCTTCATCACAATGCTCCAAGATCCTTGTAATCACAATGCTCCATGCCCTTGTCATCACAAATCTCCGTGACGCATGTCATCAGAATGCTCCATGGCTTTCTCATCACAATGCTCCATGCCCTCGTCATCACAATGCACCAAGACACCTGTAATCACAATGCTCCATGCCCCTTTTCATCAGAATGCTCCATGAGACTTGTCATCACAAATCTCCATGGTCTTCTCATCACAGTGCTCCAGGACCTTGTCATCAACATGGTCCAATCCCTTGTCATCACAGTGCTCCATGACATCTTTCATCACAATTATCCATGAACATTTTCAGCCCAATGCTCCACGACCTACTCATCACAGTCCTCCATGGCCAATATCATCACAATGCTCCATGACCACTGTCATCACAACACTCCATGACACCTGACAACACAATGATCCGGGACCCTTGTCATCACAATGCTCCATTCCCTAGTCAGCACAATGCTCCATTACCCCTGTCATCACAACACTCCATGAACATTTTCAGCCCAGTGCTCCATGACACTCGTCACCACAATGATCCATGCCCTTGACATCTCAGTGCTCCATGACCCCTGTATTAACAATTATCCGTGACGCTTGTCATCACAGTGAGCCATGACACATGTCATCACAATGCTCCATGCCTTTGTCAGCAAAATGCTACATGACCTTGTCATTACAATGCTCTATGCGCTTGTCATCACAATACTCCATTTCCATTGTCATCACAATCCTCCATGAACCTTGGGATCACATTGCTTCATGCCCTTGTCATCAAAATGCTCCGTGCTCCTTGAAATCAGAATGATCCATGACCTCTGTCATCACAATGCTCCAAACCCTTGTGATCACAATGTTCCATAACACTTGTCATCACAACACTCCATGATGCCTGTCATCACAGTACTCCATGCCCTTTTCATCACAATGCTCCATGACCTTTGTCATCACAATTCTCAATACACTTGTCATCACAATGCTCCCTGACACTTGTCATCAGAATGCTCCTTAAACCCTGTCACGAAAAGGCTCCATGCCTTTTTCATCACAATGCCCCATGCCGTTTTCATCACAATGCTCCATACTATTTTAATCAAAATACTCCACAAGCTTGTCATCAGAATGCTCCATGACCTTTGTCATCACAGTTCTCCATGCACTTGTCAACACAATGCTCCTTGACTCTTGTCATCGCAATGCTCCAAGCCATTGTCATTACAATGCTCTATTAACTTTGTCATCAGAATCCTCCATGACACTTGGCATCACAATGCTCCATGCCATTGTCATCACATTGGGCCATTACATATGTCATCACAATGCTCCCTGACACCTGTCTTCACAATACGGCATGAGCTGCTCTTCACAATGCTCCATGCCCTTGTCATCACAATGTGCCATACCAAATGTCATCGCAATAATCCATGAAACATATTAGAAGAATGCTCCATGCCCTTGTCATCACAATGCTCTAAGACCACTGTAATCACAATACTCCATGCCCAATTTCATCAGAATGCTCCATGTTAGTTGTCGTCACAAGTCTCCATGGTCTTCTCATCACAATGCTCCAAGAACTTGTCATCACCATGCTCCATTCCCTTGTCATCACAATGCTCCATGACCCCTGTCATCACAATAATCCATGAGCATTTTCAGCCCAATGCTCCACGACCTAATCATCACAATGCTTCATGACCATTGTCTTCACAACACTCCATGACACCTGACAACACAGTGATCCGGGACACTTGTCATCACATTGCTCCATTCCTTGGTCATCACAATGCTCCATGACCCCTGTCATCACAACACTCCATGAATATTTTCAGCTCAGTGCTCCATGACCCTTGTCATCACAATGATCCATGCCATTGTCATCCCAATTCTCCATGACCCCTGTATTCACAATGCTCCGTGACGCTTTTCATCACAGTGCTCCATGACACCTGTCATCACAATGCTCCATGCCTTTGTCAGCAAAATGCTACATGACCTTGTCATTACAATGCTCTATGCGCTTGTCATCACTATACTCCATTTCCATTGTCATCACAATACTCCATGAACCTTGGGATCGCATTGCTTCATGCTCTTGTCATCAAAATGCTCCCTGCTACTTGAAATCAAAATGATCCATGACATTTTTCATCACAATTCTCCAAACACTTGCGATCACAATGTTCCATAACACTTGTCATCACAACGCTCCATGATGCCTGTCATCACAATACTCCATGCCCTTTTCATCACAATTCTCCATGACCTTTGTCATCACAATTCTCAATACACTTGTCATCACAGTGCTCCCTGACACTTGTCATCAGAATGCTCCTTGAACCCTGTCACGAAAAGGCTCCATGCCTTTTTCAACACAATGCCCCATGCTGTTTTCATCACAATGCTCCATGCCATTGTCATCAAAATACTCCAAAAGCTTGTCATCAGAATGCTCCATGACCCTTGTCATCACAATTTTCCATGCACTTTTCAGCACAATGCTCTCTGACCCTTGACATCACAATGCTCCAAGCCATTGTCATCAGAATGCTCCATTACCTTTGTCATCAGAATCCTCCATGACACTTGGCATCACAATGCTCCATGCCATTGTCATCACAATGGACCATTACATATGTCATCACAATGCTCCCTGACACCTGTCTTCACAATACGGCATGAGCTGCTCTTCACAATGCTCCATGCCCTTTTCATCACAATGCGCCATTCCATCTGTCATCACAATAATCCATGAAACGTATTAGACCAATGCTACATGCCCTTGTCATCACAATGCTCCATGCACTTGTTATCACAAAGTTGCAAGACCCCTGTAATCAGAATGTTCCATGCCCCTTTTCATCAGTATGCTCCATGAGACTTGTCTTCACAAGGCTCCATGGATTTCTAATCACAAAGCTCCAGGACCTTGTCATCACAATGCTCCTCGACCTTGTCATGAAAATTCTCAATGGCCCTTGTCATTATAATGCTCCAAGCCCTAGTCATCACAAAGCTCCATTATATTTGTCATCACAATCCTCCATTACATTTGGCATCTCAATGCTCCCTGACATTGTCATCGCAATGGACCATGACATATGTCATCACAGTGCTCCCTGACACCTCTCTTTACAATACTCCATGACCTTCTCATCAAAATGATCCATGCCCTTGTCATCCCAATGCTCCATGACCCTTGTATTCACAATGCTCCGTGACCCTTGTCATCACAGTGCTCCATGACACCTGTCCTCAAAATACTCCATGACCTTCTCATCACAATGCTCCATGCCCTTGTCATCACAATGCACCATGTCCACTGTCATGACAATAATCTATGAAACTTGTCAGACCAGTGCTCCATGCCCCTGTCATCGCAATGCTCCATGCCCTTGTCATCACACTGCTCCATTACACCTGTCATCACAATGCTTCCTGAATCCAGTCATCACAATTCTTCATAACGTTTGTCAACACAACGGTCCATGTTCGCGTCCTCAAAAGGTTCTGTGTCCATTGTAACCTCAATGCTCCATGAAATTTTCATCACAATGCTCCGTGACCCTTGTCATCACAATGCTCCATGCCTTTGTCAGAACAATACTCCATGACCCTTGTCCTCACAATGTGCCACGCGCTTTTCATCACAATGATCCACAACCTTGTCATCGCTATCCGCCATAATCCTTGTAATCACAATGCTCCATGCACTTCTCATCCAAATGCTCTCTCTCCTGAGATATCACAATGTTCCGTCACTAGTTATCACAATCCTCCCTCACCCCGGTAATCACAATGTTCCATGACCCCATTCATGACAATGCTACATCCCCTTATCAGCACAATGTTCCATAACCCCTGACATCAAATCTTCCATAACCACTGTCATCAAAATGCTCCATGACCATTTTCATCCCAAAGCGCCATGACCCCTGGCATCAAAATGTTCTATAACCCCTGTCATCAAAATATTCCATTACACTTTTCATCAAATTGCTGCATGACACTGTCATCAAAATGCTCCCTGCCCTTCTCATCACAATGCACCACATCCTTGTCATCAAAATGTTCTATGACCTTTGTCATCACAAAGCTCCATGACCCTTGGCATCACAGTGCTCCATGTCATTGTCATCACAGTGCTCCATAAACGCTCTCATCACATTGCTCCATGCCCTTGTCATTACAAAGCTCCATGACACTTGTCATCACAATGCTCGATGCCCTTCTCATCACAATGCCCCATGCCCTTGTCATTACAATCCTCCATGACTGATGTATCACAGTGTTCCGTGCCCTTGTCATCACAATGCTCCATGCCCACTCTCATCACAATAATCCCTGAAACATTTCAGAACAATGCTCAATGCCCTTCTCCTCAAAATGCTCCATTACCTCTGTTATAACAATGCTCCATGACCACTGCCATCACAACGTTCCATTACACTTTTCATCAAAATGCTGCATGACCAGGTCATCAAAATGCTTCCTGCCCTTCTCATCACAATGCAACATGCCCTTGTCATCAAAATGCTCCATGACTTGTCATCACAATGCTCCATGCATTTGTCAGCAAAATTCTACATGACCTTGTCATTAGAAAGCTCTATGCGCTTGTCATTACAATGCTCCAAGAACCCTGTAATCACAATGTTCAATGCCCTTTTTCATCTCAATGCTCCATGAACCGGGTCATCACAATGCACCATGCCCATCATCATAATGCTTCAGGCTATTGTCATCACAATGAAATCAAAAGTCTCCATGAACTCTGTCATCATAATGCTCCAAACACTTGTGATCACAATGTTTCATAACACTTATCATCACAACACCGCATGACTATCATGATCACAATTATCCATGGTCTTCTCATCACAATGCTCCATGATCTTTGTCATCACAATGCTCAATACACTTGTCATCACAATGCTCCCTGACACTTGTCGTCAGTATGCTCCTTGAACCCTGTCATGACAATGCTCCATGCCTTTTTCATCACAGTGATCCATTCCCTTTTCATCACAATGCTCCAAGACCCCTGTAATCACAATGCTCTATGCCCTTGTCATCAAAAAGCTCCATGACGCAAGACATCAGAATGCTCCATGGCCTTCTCCTCACAACGCTCGATGTCATTGTCATCACAGTGCTCCATGAACCCTCTTATCACATTGCTTCTTGCCCTTGACATTACAATCCTCCATGACCCATGTATCACAGTGTTCCGTGCCCTTTTCATCACAATGCTCCATGCCCAATCTCATCACAATAATCCATGAAATATTTCAGACCAATGCTCAATTCCCTTCTCATAACAATGCTCCATTACCTCTGTCATAACAATGCTCCATGACCATTGCCATCACAATGTTCCACGGCCTTGTCATCACAAGGCTCCATTACCCATGTCTTCGCAATGCTCCAAGACACCTGTAATCAAAATGCTCCATGCCCTTGTCATAAGAAAGCTCCATGACGCATGTCATCAGTAGGTTCCATGGCCTTCTCTTCACAATGTTCCATGCCCTTGTCATCACAGTGTTCCAAGACCCCTGTAATCACAATGCTCCATGTCCTTTTTCATCTCAATGATCCATGAACCCTGTCATCACAATGCACCATGCCCATCATCATAATGCTTCATGCTATTGTCATCACAATGAAATCAAAATGCTCCAGGACCTCTGTCATAACAATGCTCCAATCCCTTGTGATCACAATATTCCATAACACTCGTCATCACAATTATCCATGGTCTTCTCATCACAATGCTCCATGACCTTTGTCATCACAATGCTCAATACACTTGTCATCAAAATGCTCCCTGACACTTGTTGTCTGTATGCTCCTTGAACCCTGTCATGACAAGGCTCCATGCATTTTTCCTCACAATGCTCCAAGAACCCTTTAAAGACAATGCTCCATGCCCTTGTCATCACAAAGCTCAATGAAACATGTCTTCAGAGTGCTCCTTTGCCTTCTCCTCACAATGCTTCATGCCCATGTCATCACAGTGTTCCAAGACCCCTGTAATCACAATGGTCCATGCCCCTTTTCATCAGTATGCTCCATGAGATTTGTCATCACAAGTCTCTATGGATTTCTCATCACAATGCTCCAAGACCTTGTCATCACAATGCTTCACGACCTTGTTCTGAACATTCTGAATGGCCCTTGTCATTATAATGCTCCAAGCCCTAGTCATCACAATGCTCCATTATATTTGTCATCAAAATCCTCCATTACATTTGGCATCACAATGCTCCCTGCCATTGTCATTGCAATGGACCATGACATATGTCATCACAATGCTCCCTGACACCTGTCTTCACAATACTCCATGACCTTCTCATCACAATGATCCATGCCCTTGTCATCACAATGCACCATGTCCAATGTCATCAAAATAATCTATGAAATTGTCAGACCAATGCTACATGCCCCTGTCACCACAATGCTCCATGCCCTTGTCATCACAATGCTCCATGACCACTGACATCACAATGCTCCTTGACTCCAGTCATCACAATGCTTCATAACCTTTGTCATCACAATGGTCCATGCCCGCGTCATCACAAGGCTCTGTGACATTTATAACCACAATGCTCCATGAACTTTTCATCACAATGCTCCGTGACCCTTGTCATCAAAATGCTCCATGCGTTTGTCAGAAAAATGCTCCATGACTCTTGTCATCACAATGTGCTACGTGATTTTCATCACAACGATCACCAAATTTGTCATGGTAATGCTCCATAAACCTTGTAATCACAATGCTCCATGCACTTCTCATCACAATGCTCCATTACTCCTGTCATAACAATGCTCCATGACCCCTGCCATCACAATAT
The DNA here is from genome assembly GCF_964341445.2 of Mesoplodon mirus. Classification (NCBI taxonomy): domain Eukaryota; kingdom Metazoa; phylum Chordata; class Mammalia; order Artiodactyla; family Ziphiidae; genus Mesoplodon; species Mesoplodon mirus. The sequence goes on from NW_028295604.1 coordinate 298,778, forward strand.
TCCACGGCCTTGTCATCACAAGGCTCCATGACACTTGTCATCACAATGCTCCAAGACCCCTGTAATCACAATGCTCCATGCCCTTGTCATCACAAAGCTCCATGACACATGCCATCAGAATGTTCCATGTCCTTCTCATCAAAATGCTCCATGCCCTTTTCATCACAGTGCTCCAAGACCCCAGTAATCACAATGCTCCATGCCCCTTTTCATCTCAATTCTCCATGAAACCTGTCATCACAATGCACCAAGCCCATCATCATAATGCTTCCGGCTATTGTCAGCACAATGAAATCAATATTCTCCATGACCTCTGTCATCGCAATGCTCCATGACCCCTGTCATCACAATAATCCATGAACATTTTCAGCCCAATGCTCCATGACCCTTGTCATCACAATGATCCATGCCCTTGTCATCCCAATGCTCCATGACCCCTGTATTCACAATGCTCCGTGACGCTTGTCATCACAGTGCTCCATGACACCTGTCATGACAATGTTCCATGCCTTTGTCAGCACAATGCTACATGACTTTGTCATTACCATGCTCTATGCGCTTGTCATCACAATACTGCATTACCATTGTCATCAAAATCCTCCATGAATCTTGGGATCACATTGCTACATGCCCTTGTCATCACAATGCTCCATGCTCCTTGAAATCAAAATGATCCATGACCTCTGTCATCACAATGCTCCAAACACTTGTGATCACAATGTTCCATAAAACTTGTCATCCCAACGCTCCATGATGCCTGTCATCACAATACTCCATGCCCTTTTCATCACAATGCTCCATGACCTTTGTCATCACAATTCTCAATACACTTGTCCTCACAATGCTCCCTGACACTTGTCGTCAGAATGCTCCTTGAACCCTGTCACGAAAAGGCTCCATGCCTTTTTCAACACAATGCCCCATGCCGTTTTCATCACAATGCTCCACGCCACTGTCAGCAATAAACTCCACAAGCTTATAATGAGAATATTCCATGACCCTTGTCATCACAATTCTCCATGCACTTTTCAGCACAATGCTCCCTGACCTTGTCATCTCAATGCTCCAAGCCACTGTCATCACAATGCACCATTACCTTTGTCATCAGAATCCTCCATGACACCTGGCATTACAATGCTCCATGCGATTGTCATCACAATGGGCCATTACATATGTTATCACAATACTCACTGACACCTCTCTTCACAATACTGCATGACCTGGTCATCACAATGCTCCATGCCCTTGTCACCACAAGGCACCATTCCAACTGTCATCGCAATAATCCATGAAACTTATTAGACCAATGCTCCATGCCCTTGTCATCAAAATGCTCCATGACCCTTGTAATCACAATGCTCCATGTATTTTTCATCACAATGCTCTTTGTTCCTTGTCATCACAATGCTCTACGCCTTTCTCAGCGCATTGCTCCGTGACCCTTGTCATCACAATGGTCCATGCGCTTGTCAGCACGATGCTCCATGACACATGTCATCATAATGCACCATGCGCTTGTCATCACAGTGCTCCACAAGCTTGTCATCACAATGCTCCATAAAACTTGTCATCACAATGCTCCATGCACTTCTCATCAAAGTGCTCTCTCACCACAGATATCACAATGTTACATCACTATTCGTCACAATACTCACTCACCCCTGTTATCCCAATGTTCCATGACCCCTGTCATCACAATGCTACATCCACTTATCATCACAGTTTTCGATGACCCCTGACATCACAATGCTCCATAACCCCTGTCATCAAAATGCTCCTTGACCCTTTTCATCATAATGCTCCATGACCTCTGACATCACATTGTTCCATAACCCCTGTCATCATAATGTTCCATGACCCTTTTCATCAAATTGCTCCATGACCCTGTCATCACAATGCTCCCTGCCCTTCTCATCACAATGCACAACGCCCTTGTCATCAAACTCCTCCATGACCTTTGTCATCACAAAGATCCATGACACTTGGCATCACAATGTTCCATGTCATTGTCATCACAATGCTCCATGAACACTCTCATCACATTGCTCCATGCCCTTGTCATCACAAAGCTCCATGACAGATGTCATCAGAATGCTCCATGGCCTTCTCATCACAATGCTCCATGCCCTTGCCGTCACAATGCTCCATTAACCCTGTCATAACAATGCTCCATGACCCCTGCCATCACGATGTTCCGTGGCCTTGTCATCACAGTGCTCCATGACAACTGTCATCACAATGCTCCATGACTTTGTCAGCAAAATGCTACATGACCTTGTCATTACAATGCTCTATGCGCTTGCCATCACAATACTCCATTTCCATTGTCATCACAATCCTCCATGAACCTTGAGAGCACATTGCTTCATGCCCTTGTCATCACAATGCTCCATGCTCCTTGAAATCAAAATGATCCCTGTCCTCTGTCATCACAATGCTCCAAACCCTTGTGATCCCAGTGTTCCATAACACTTGTCATCACAATGCTCCATGATGCCTGTCATCACAAAATTCCATGCCCTTTTCATCACAGTGCTCCATGACATTTGGCATCAAAATGCTCAGTACACTTGTCATCACAATGCTCCCTGACACTTGTCATCAGAATGCTCTTTGAACCCTGTCACGAAAAGGCTCCATGCCTTTTTCATCACAATGCCGCATTCCGTTTTCATCACAATGCTCCGTGACCATTGTCATCAAAATGCTCCATGACTTTGTCTGAAAACTGTTCCATGACCCTTGTCATCACAATGTGCCATTCGCTTTTCATCACAACGGTCCAGAAAATTGTCATTGCAATGCTCCATAAACCTTGTAATCACAATGCTCCATACACTTCTCATCAAAAAGCTCTCTCACCAGAGATATCACAGTGTTCCAACACTAGTTGTCACAATACTCCCTCACTACTGTAATCACAATGTCCCATGACCCCTGTCATCACAATGCTACATCCCTTTATCATCACAATGTTCCGTGACCCCTGACATCACAATATTCTATAACCCCTGTCATCAAAATGTTCCAATACACTTTCCATCATAATGCTGAATGACCCTGTCATCAAAATACTCCCTGCCCTTATCATCACAATGCACCATGCACTTGTCATCAAAATGCTCCATGACATTTGTCATCACAAAGCGCCATGACACTTGGCATCACAATGCTCCATGAACCCTCTCATCACATTGCTCCATGCCCTTGTCATCACAAAGCTCCATGACACTTGTCATCAAAATGCTCGATGCCCTTCTCATCACAATGCCCCATGACCTTGTCATTACAATCCTTCATGACCCATGTACCACAGTGTTCCATGCCCTTATCATCACAATGCTCTATGCCCACTGCATCACAATAATCCATGAAAATTATTAGACCAATGCTCCATTCCCTTGTCATCACAAGGCTCCATGCCCTTGTTATCACAATGTTCCATGACCCCTGTCATCACAATGCTCCATGCATCCATTCATCACAATGCTTCATGACCTTTGTCATCACAATGGTCCATACCCTCGTCATCAGCAGTCACTGTGACCTTTTTAACCACAATGCTCCATGAACATTTCATCACAATGCTCTTTGACCCTTCTCATCACAATGCTCTATGCCTTTCTCAGCACAATGCTCCATGACCCTCGTCATCACAATGCCCCATGACCCCTGTCATCACAATGCACCCTGCAATTTTCATCACAGTGCTCCACAATCTTGTCACCACAATGCTCCATAAAACTTGTCATCACAATTCTCCATGCACTTCTCATCAAAATGCTCTCTCAACACTGATATCACAATGTTACATCACTATTCATCACAATACTCCCTCACCCCTGTCATCACAATATTCCATGACATCTGTCTTTGCAATGCTACATGCACATATCATCAAAAAGTTCGATGACCCCTGATATCACAATGTTCCATAACAACTGTCATCAAAATATTCCATGACCCTTTTCATCAAATTGCTCTATAACCCTGTCATCACAATACTCCCTGCCCTTCTCATCACAATGTACCACGCCCTTGTCATCAAAATGCTCCATGACCTTTGTCATCACAAGGATCCATGACCCTTGGCATCTCAATGTTCCATGCCATTGTCATCACAAAACTCCATGAACCCCCTAATCACAATGCTCCATGCACATTTGCATCTCAATGCTCCATGAACCCTGTCATCAAAATGCACCATGCCCATCATCATAATGCTTCAGGCTATTGTCATCACAATGAAATCAAAATATTTGGTGATCTATCTCATCACATGCTCCAAATCCTTTTGATCACAATGTTCCATAACACTTATCATCAAAATGTCCCATGACGCTCATCATCACAATTATCCATGGTCTTCTCATCACAGTGCTCCATGACCTTTGTCATCACAGTGCTCTATACACTTGTCATCACAATGCTCCCTGACACTTGTCATCAGTATGCTCCTGGAACCCTGTCATGACAAGGCTCCATACCATTTTCATAACAATGATCCATGCCAATTTCATCACAATGCTCCAAGACACCAGTAATCACAATACTCCATGCCCCTTTTCATCAGAATGCTCCATGAGACATGTTATTACAAGGCTCCATGGTCTTCTCATCACAATTCTCCAGGAACTTTTCTTCACAGTGCTCCATTCCCTTGTCATCACAATGCTCCATGACCCCTGTTCTCACATTACTTCCTGAACATTTTCAGTCCAATTCTCCAGGAACTTCTCATCACAATGCTTCATGATCCCTATCATCACAATGCTCCATGACCCCTGTCATCACAACGCTCCATGACCCCTGAAAACACAGTGATCCGGGACTCTTGTCATCACAATGCTCCATTCCCTAGTCATCACAATGCTCCATGAACATTTTCAGCCCAATGCTCCATAACAGTTGTCATCACAATGATCCATGACCTTGTCATCCCAATGCTCCATGACCCCTGTAATCACAATGATCCGTGATGCTTCTCATCACAGTGCTCCATGACCCTTATCATCACAGTGCTCCATGCCTGTGTCAGCAAAATGCTACATGACCTTGTCATCAAAATGCTGCATTTGCTTGTCATCACAATACTCCCTTACCATTGTCATCACAATCCTCCATGAATCTTAGGATCACATTGCTTAATGCCCTTGTCATCCCAATGCTCCATGCTCCTTGAAAACAAAATGATCCATGACTTCTATCATCACAATGCTCCAAACCCTTGTTATCAAAAGTTCCATAACCCTTGTCATCACAACGCTCCATGATGCCTCTCATCACAGTACTCCATGTCCTTTTCGTCAAAATGCTCCATGATCTTTTTCATCACCATTCTCAATACACTTGTCATCACAATGTTCCCTGACACTTGTCGTCAGAATGCTCCTTGAAACCTGTCATGAAATGGCTTCATGCCCTTTTCATCACAATGCTCCATGCCCTTTTCATCACAATGCTCCATGCCATTGTCGTCACAATACTCCACAAGCTTGTCATCAGAATGCTCCATGACACTTGTCATCACAATGCTCCATGGCCACTGTCATCACAATGCTTCATACCCCTTGTCATTACTGTGCTCCATGACGCTCGTCATCACAATTATCCATGGTCTTCTCATCACAATGCTCTACGCGCTTGTCATCAAAATGCTCCATGACCGTTGTCATCACAATGCTCCATGGCCACTGTCATCACAATGCTCCATTCACCTTGTCATTACAGTGCTCCATGACGCTCGTCATCACAATGCTCCACGGTCTTGCCATCACAATGCTCCATGTCCCCTGTCATCACAATTCTCCTCGTTTTTGGCATCACTATGCTCCATGACAGTTCTCATCACCGTTTTACATGATTTGTCATCACAATTCTCTATGCACTTGTCATCGCAATGCTCCATGACCCCTGTCATAGGAAGCTCCATGTGCTTCTCATCACAATGCTTCATGAACTTGTCATCAAAATTCTCAATGGCCCTTGTCATCACAATGCTCCATGCCCTTGTCATCACAATGCTCCATGTCCCTTGTCATCACAATGCTCCAAGCCCTTGTCATCAAAATGCTCCATTACATTTGTCATCACAATCCTCCATGACACTTGGCATCACAATGTTCCATTCCATTGTCATCGCAATGGACCATGACATATGTCATCACAATGCTCCCTGAGACCTGTCTTCAAAATACTCCATGACCTTCTCATCACAGTGCTCCATGCCTTGTCATCACATTGCACCATGCCCACTGTCATCAAAATAATCCATGAAACATGTCAGGCCAATGCTCCATGCCCCTGTCATCATAATGATCATTGCCTTTTCATCACAATGCTCTATGTACCCTGTCATCACATTGCTCCATGACTCCAGTCATCACAATGCTTCATGACCTTTGTCATCACAATGGTCCATGCCCTCGTCATCACAAGGCTCTGTGACCTTTGTCACCAAAATGCTCCATGAAATTTTCATCACAATGCTCGGTGACCCTTCTCATCACAATGCTCCATGCCTTTGTCAGCACAGGGCTCCATGACCCATGTCATCACAATGCACCATGTGCTTGTCATAACAATGCTCCACAACCTTGTCATCACAATGCTCCATAAAACTTGTCATCACAATGCTCCATGCACTTCTTATCAAAATGCTCTCTCACGAATGATATCAATATGTTCCCTCACTAGTCATCACAATACACCCACTCCCCTGTCATCACAATGGTCCACAACACCGTCATGAAAATGTTCCATGACTCCTGACATCACAATGTTCCATAACCCCTGTCATCAAAATGTTCCATGACACTTTTCATCAAATTGCTCCATGACCCTGTCATCACAGTGCTCCCTGCCCTTCACAAGAGAATTCACCACACACTTGTCATCAAAATGCTCCATGACCTTTGTCATCACAAAACTCCATGACCCTTGGCATCACAATGCTCCATGCCATTGTCATCACAATGCTCCAAAAACCTCTCATCACATCGTTCCAAGCCCTTGTCATCACAGTATCCATAATGCTTTTCATCACAATGCTCGATGCCATTCTTCTCACAATGCTCCATGCGCTTGTCATTACAATCCTCCATGAACCATGTATCACAGTGTTCCGTGCCATTGTTATCACAATGCTCCTTGCCCCCTCTCATCACAATAATCCATGAAACATCTCAGACCAATATTCCATGCCCTTTTCATCACAGTGATCCAAGACTCTTCTAATCATAATGCTCCATGCCCATTTTCATCTCAATGATCCATGAACGCTGTCATCACAATGCACCAATGTGCATCATCATAATGCTTCATGCTATTGTCATCACAATGAAATCAAAATGCTCTAGGACCTCTGTCATCACAATGCTCCAAATCCTTGTGATCACAATATTCCCTAACACTTATCATCACAGCTCCCCATAACGCTCGTCATCAAAATTATCCATGGTCTTCTAATCACAATGCTCCATGACATTTGTCATCACAATGCTCAATACCCTTGTCATCACAATGGTCCCTGACACTTGTCATCAGTATGCTCCTTGAACCCTGTCATGACAAGGCTACATGCCTTTTTCATCACAGTGTTACATGCCATTTTCCTCACAGTGCTCCAAGTCCCCTGTAATCACAATGCTCCATGCCCTTGTCATCACAAAGCTCCATGATGCATGTCATCAGAACGCTCCATGACATTCTCATCCCAATGTTCAATGCCCTGGTCATCACAATGCTCCAAGACCCCTGTAATCACAATGCTCCATGACCCTTTTCATCAGAATGCTCCATGAGACTTGTCATCACATGGCTCCATGGTCTTCTCCTCACAGTGCTCCAGTACCTTGTCATCACAATGATCCTTGACCCCTGTCATCACAATACTCCATGAACATTTTCAGCCCAATGCTCCATGACGTTCTCATCACAATGCTCCATGACCTCTGTCATAACAATGCTCCATGACCACTGTCATGACAATGCTCCATGAACCCTGACAACACAATGATCCGGGATGCTTGTCATCAAAATGCTCCATGCCCTTGTCATCCCAATGCTCCATGAACCCTTTAATCACAATGCTCCATGACGCTTGTCATCACAGTGCTCCATGAACCTTGTCATCACAATGCCTTTGTCAGCAAAATGATACATAATCTTGTCATCACAATGCTCCAAGACCCCTGTAATCACAATGCTCGATGACCCTTTTCATCAGAATGCTCCATGAGACTTGTCATCACATGGCTCCATGGTCTTCTCATCACAGTGCTCCAATACCTTGTCATCACAATGCTCCTTGACCCCTGTCATCACAATACTCCATGAACATTTTCAGCCCAATGCTCCATGACGTTCTCATCACAATGCTCCATGACCTCTGTCATAACAATGCTCCATGACCACTGTCATGACAACGCTCCATGAACCCTGACAACACAATGATCCGGGACGCTTGTCATCAAAATGCTCCATGCCCTTGTCATCCCAATTCTCCATGAACCCTTTAATCACAATGATCCATGACGCTTGTCATCACAGTGCTCCATGAACCTTGTCATCACAATGCCTTTGTCAGCAAAATGATACATAATCTTGTCATCACAATGCTCCATGTGCTTGTCATCACAATCCTCCATGACCCTTGGGATCATATTGCTTTATGCCCTTGTCATCTCTATCTTGCCTTTCTGGTTTTTACAGATTTTTGGATGCCCTTTTTGACCGGTGGGAAGCGACAATTCTTTGTAGTGTGGATTTGCGTTGTGTGCTTGCTTGATTGGCCAAAAATGGCCTATGCCTTTTCTCCTGAATATATTCAGGAGAAAAGTCATACACGGTTTTTGGCCAAGTGCATCATTCTCGAAGTTGTGATGCCTTTCCTGTGCTTTAAAGGCGATTCCAATTTACCTCTTGAAATATGTTTTGTGCAATTCTGCCTCATTTTCAAGTCCGCTTTGTTGCCTTCCCTCAACAGATTTTTGGAAGAGAGTAGTCCTTTATAACTCTGCAGGTTTTTGATTTGCTTTGCCCCTGAGCTCCAATTTTCAAATCCCATTTTTGGGAGCTGACCGCAATTCCACAATTTTGCTTCAGGACCTATACTGGTTCCAGGGCTGGCTATACTGGTTCCCTGTGGGTGGCTGAGGCTTTGGTTAATTCTTCTTCCTAATGGGAATTTAGAGTGACATGTGTCCGTCCAAATGCCTACATCTACTCTCTGATTGGTTCTCCCTCTTCCCTTTCATCCTCTGCACAATTAGCAAACTGTGCGAACCAGGAGGTTATAGGGGATGACTCTCCTAAGTTGGGAGATTGATAGTAAAGTTGTTGGAATGCCAAACTGTAGCACAAGGAGAGGAAAAAGTAGGAGACTTTCAGAAACCTTTCGCCATCACAGGGTGTCCATTCTCTTGGTTTCCCATATATGTTATAACTGTAGTGATATTCCCTTCTACCTGGAAATTTGGGACCCATGGAATGGTGGCATGCATTACTACTTTAAAGGGTCTGCATTTTCTCTCCCAATCTCACCAGTCCTCTCAGTCCCAAGTGTCCAGCCTTATGTCTCATCCAGCTGTCTTTGCAGATAGGGTCATTCTAGGTTTCATCAGAACCCCTGAAGGAATTGTGTAAGAATTTCGCTGTTTTTTTGTTTTGTTTTTGAAATTCATTTTTATAATGGGGTTGAGCTGATTTTCCCTGACGTGTTTATGACGGTCTAGACACACTTGTTTCCCTTACAGAGGCATATCAATACATAGGTTTTAAGATTCTTACTAATCAGATATATTCCTCTGTGGGGAATAGGGGTTTTGAGTCCCGTTCACTGAGGAAGGTGTAGGTCTTGTCTATTCTGTATTTGGTTTATGGAATGGTACCTGTGCTAATATCAAACTCTGGTTTTATGCATCACCCCACCTCTCCTTTCCCCTTAAGGAGGCATAAGAGTGTTTTCTAAATGTGAGACGCTGCTCTCTTTCCTAATTCAGTTCATGTGTTGTGATGTTGACATTCCCTCTGTAAGTGATATCTTATGATAAGATTCTTTTTCTGTGTGACTAATTTCCCTAAGAATCATCATACCTAAATCCTCTCATTATGCTTCTACTTGGCCTTATGACATTGATTTCACATCTGAGTGATATTCCATTGTACAAAATTACCACAAATTCTTTATGCATTTCTCTTTTTTCTGGGATACTTTAGGTGTACCGAAGTTGAGGTTCTTGTATGCAGAGCAGCCCTAAACTTTGGGGTGCCTGTGTCTTGTTGATATTTACTCTTCCCAAGTTATATGTCCGTGAGTTGAAGTCCCCTTTGCTCGGGGGCTTTGTATTTTAGATGTTTTAGGAAACAGCATACACTTCTTCAGAGTAGCTCTTGGATATTTATACCCCACCCATCAGCGTGACTAGTCTCCCTGTTTTCCATGGCCTCTCCTGCATTTTTGATTTGTACACATTTTTTGGATGGCCTTTCTGAGCAGTGGAAATTGAGACTTCTTTATTGTGCGGATTTGCATTTCCCTCTTGCTTGGTTGGCCAAAAACTCTGTATGTGTTTTTTTCCTGAAGATATTCACGAAACAAACGCATACACCCTTTTGCCCAACTGCATCATTTTAGAAATTCTGCTGCTTTTCATATGCTTTAAATGTGAGTACAATCTACCTTTTGAAATCTGTTTCCTGCAATTCTGCCTCTCATTCAGAACCTCTTTGTTGCCTTACCTGAATATATTTTTGGACGTTGGTTATCATTTATATCTTTGCAGGTCTTTGAATTGTCTGCTCCTGAGCTCCATTTTGCAACTCGCTTTTTTTGTGAGCTGACCGCCAAACCATTGGATTGATTCCGGCCCTATTCTGGTTCTGGGGAGGCAGGCTGAGCCTTTGGTTAATTCTTCTTCCTAATGGGAAATTAGAGTGACATGTGCCTGTCAAAACTACTACAGCTAATCTCTCTCTGGTTCCTCCTCTTCCCATTTATCCTCTGCAAAAATTTCAAACTGTGTGAAACAGGAGGTTAAAGGTGCTGATTCTCCAAGTGGGGAGATTGTTAGTAATGTGGCTGGAATGGCGAACCCCAGCACCAGGAGATCAAAAATGAGGTGCATTTTAGACACCTCTCCTGAGCACATGGTGTACATTCATCTCGGTTTCCCAGGCATGTTTTCACTGTCAGAAGATTCCCTTGAAAGTGCAGATTTGGGACCCATGGAATGGGTACCAGGCAGTATTACTTTAAAAGGTCTGCATTTCCTCACCCAGCCTCTCTAACATCTCTTAGCGTGCATAGCTTCCAGCCTTATATATCATCCTGCTGTGGGTCTACATGTGTTCAATCCATGTTACATCGTAGCCCTTCAACAAAAGTTGTAAGAATTTTTGTCTGTCTCACCGTTTTTATAAATATTTTTAAATTTATTTTTATATTGGTTACAGCTGATTTTCAAAGCTCTGTTTTTTGCTGCTGTACATCCACTTGATTCATGTACTGTGAGACAACAATAAATTCTTTCTCAGATGCTTATGAGTCATATGTATTATTTTCCAGTGACTTGAGTGGACTGAGTGCAGTTCTTTGAGGTACCGTGTAGGCCTTGCCAGTTATTCAATTTGGTACTTGGAATGGCATCTTTGCTAATTTCAACCTCCTGGATAATACCTCACCATTCCCCACCTTTCCCATTTAGCAGCCTTATGTCTCTTTTCTACATATTTGACTATGTTTCTGTTTTGTAGTTTATTTCATGTGTATCCATTTTTGATTCCACCTTTAAGTGACATCTTATGATATGTCTTTTTCTTTCTGACATGTGTCACTTAGAATGATCGTATGTAACTCCTCCAGAGTTGTTCCAACTGGCCTTATTTCATTGATTTCTGGATGAGTAATATTCCACTCTACATAAGTACCCCATCTCTTTTATCCATTTTATCCTTCCAGGGACATTTAGGTTATATCCAAGTGGAGGCCCTTTTTAACAGAGAGGTGGTAAACGTTGGGGTGCCTGTTTTCTGTCATTTTTTTGTTTTTCCCAAGTATACGCCCATGAGTGCAAGTGCCCTATGCTCTGTAGCTCAGTTTTCAGATGTTTTAGCAAACACAATACACTTCTCCAGAGTGGCCGTTGGCAAATTACATTTCCACTATCAGCCTCACAGGGCTCCCTTTTCTCCTCACCCTGTCCTGCATTTCTGGTGTTTACACTTTATGTGGATGGCCCTTCTGACTGATGTGAAGTGATACATTTTGTAGTATTGATTTCCAGTGCCCACCTGTTTGGTTGGATAAAAAGTGTGAATGGCCTTTACTTGAATATATTCAGAAAAAAATGCATACGCCCTTTTGGGTCAAGGGCATCATTGACGATGTTCAGCCCCTTTTCTTGTGCTTTAATGGGGAGACCTTTCTACCTCTTCAAATCTGATTCCTGCCACTCTCCCTTGCTTATAAGTGCTTTTCTGTGACTTACCTCAAGACATTTTTCAACAATAGATATTTTCAACTCTGCAGTTTCATGAATTTTAGTGCCCCTGAGTTCCATTTTTCAACTTGTGTTTTTGGAAACACGACACAAAACAGCAGGATTTCCTCTAGCCCTATTCTCTTTCTGTGGGTAATTCTAGCCTTTGATGAATTTGTCTTCCGGATTGGAAATTAGAGTGGCATGTGCCTGTCCAAACACCTAAGACTTGTCTCTAAATTTTCTCATCCTTCCGCTTCATCCTCTGGACAGATTCCAAACTGTGTGCAACAGGATATTGACGGTGCTGATATCCCCAAGTGAGGAGATTGTTAGGAAAGATGCTGGAGGGGTGAACCCGAGCACCAGGCGATGAGGAGATGAGGTGCCTTTTCCAAACTCTTTCCGATAAAACGGTGTACCTCCTCTAGGTGTGACAGGCATGTTTTAGCTGTAGGAAGGGTCCCGTGCATGTAAGGAGAACACCAGGGATTTTTCAAAATCAGTGCCTCCCCGAACCCCAAACTGGGGAATTTTTAAGCTACGGCTACACGTATGTCCATTAAGGGCCTTGGGAAATAGGCAGAGCCCAACTTTAGATGATAGAAATCTTCAGGTTCAGAAGCGCTCACCATCGGCCTTGCTTAGGTTACATTTTATCTGTCATTGATAGATGATGTCAATAAAAATATCGATTCTTTTTCAGATTATTTCCCCTTATAGGTTATTGCAAAATATTCAGTGTAGTTCCCTGTGCTTTACAGTAGTTCCTTGTTGATGATCTATTTTATACATAGCAGTGTGTATGTGTTAATCCCAAACTGTTAATTTATCCCTTTTCCGAACTTTCCGGTTTGGTAATAATAAATTATAATATTTTATACTTCTCAGAAATGGGGGAGCTGAAAGAGAGGTATCGTTTTCAATGGAAAAGCATTCAAAACAAGATTGAAGCTTCAGCCAAGAGTATTCGATGTACATCCATGGAAATAAATCACTTCATTTCTCTAATGTTGACCTGACAAATAAGACAGACGTCTTCACTGAACTTGCTTATAGTAAAGTGATGGAAATATCAAAGGTAAGTCTTAGAAAAATCTTATTTTACCCGAGCATTATACACTGCTCTATGTTAACTACAGTTTGGCTCACACATCTGTTCAATGAAGTTACAAAGTTCTCAATTTCTGTTACTGATCATCCAGAGGGGACCCCAACAGTAGTCGCCGTGCCCAGTGTCATTGGAGCCAACAGATCAAGACTGAGTTTGGTTCAGAAGCAAAGGAAACATTATTTTGAAAACCGAATGGAGAGGTGAGAGTGTGCACTCCCCCACGGGCTGTGGGCTGGGATGCTGAGTAGGGATCCTGGCAGCGTCAGTGGGAGTTAGGGGATGGAGGTCTCGAGGGCTGGGTTGGCTGCAACTCAGGCTCTATGCCGTGCAGTCTGCATGGGACTCCGCTAGCTGAGGTGTCGACCCAGCCATTCTGCACTAGGAAGTCGGGTCTGAAGTGCCGGGTGTGGGACCTCTGCATGCGGAACCCTAGGAGCATGTGAAATTAGACAAAGCACAAAGGAAAAACAGGTTAGACTTTATTTTATTGCCCAGATTCTCTTTTTATCTCCCAGGAATTTTTAATGAACGTTGCCAGAGACGAACACCTCCTCTGCTTTTTGTTCCGTTCCTCATTCTTGGGGTGTTGAGGGTGAAGATCCCTCTTTTGTAACTGCTTCATGCTGTGGTGGGAGCTCTGATACCTAGGGGGAGGGGCAAAACTTCTCCCCACCAGCCTCCATGTGAGGATGATTGTCCCAAGGCCTGCTGCCTCACTTATCGTCCGCCTGAGCACCAGCTTTGGAAGTGTTATAGATTCTAATGACCTTTAAGGGTCCAGGAAAGAGATGCGCAGAGATGCTGTGGTGGCAGGATTCACCCCACCCCACATTTGTTCAGTGACATTAGGCTGACTTTTTTGCCAGCCTAGATGCTCTGACCAGTAGTCTGTGCTTTCTTTAATTAGGTCCCTGAATTAATGTACAAACAGCACCATGTGTCAGAGCCCTGCCCGTGCAACTCCCAGACAGTCCAGGGTCAGTGGTGATCCAGGACCATGACGTCCACTGAGTCAACGGCCTTTAGAAGTAGCCAGCAGTCTAGCTGGTCATATTGGCCACCATCACCGCGGTGTCTGTAGTGTTTTCTATGGTGAAAGCGTGATATACGTTTCCCCCGCCAAGCTTATTAGCTCCCCTCTGGGTGCAGTAAGTCATGCAAGCAGTAGTCTGCTCTTTCGGGGCACAGTCTTGTTGTTTTCTGAGAGAAACTCCAGGTCAAGTGATGGTCACACGAGTCATCTTGGGGGCCCGTTTCCCCCATTTGTCTCTCTGGAGGTTGGAGTTGGAGGGCCTCGTCACTCGAGGTCAGTGTGTCCACAGAGCGACCCTTGCCACTTCAGGACATGATGGGTGGTTAGGATCACCACGTGGGGTCCTATTCCCTTAGGAGGGAAATGGCCTTGTGGGCTGCTGATTTCCAGCTTTTTAGATACCCCAGTATCCTGGCCTAATGAGTCAGTGGGCAAAGCCCTTGGTGACCATAGTTTATCATACCTGAAGGGCATTCTTGTGTTGCTCCATTTCAAGTGGTCCCTGTTTTTGCACTAAGTCTCCAAGGGCGATTAACCTTTGACCGGGTATGTAAAGGTCAAAGGGTTTAGCTAAATTAGCGAGTTCCTGGGCAAGGATCTGAATTGACTGCTCTTTCCATTCTTGAAAGGCTGCTTTTGGATTATATTCAAAAGGATCATCATCTTTTCATGGCAGTGTTTCATGTAGAGGCCCAGCTATTAGACTGTAGTTAGGGATCCAGATGCAGAAAACCTTGGCCTCCCCAGGAACACCTAAGCTGTCTTCTAGTATTAGAAGAGGTAAGGCTGCAAATGGCTTCTTCCCTATCCTGGGATGTGTTTCTCCAAATATCTGTGAGAATGAATCCCAGGCAAGTCACCTGAGCCTGGGATATTTGAGCCTTTTCCTTGGACACCTTCTATCCTTTCTTGGCTAGGTAGTTCCGAGGATCTTTAGTAGGCCTGGCAATCAGAATGTCATCTGCATATTGAAGGAGGGTTCCCTTTTACAGAGGTAGAACGTTTAGGTCTTTAGAGGACATTTCCCCAATGATGGTGTGGGGATTTTTGAACAATTGGGGCAGGACGGCCCAGCATTATTGGTTTTGTTGCATGCTGTGTCCTGCCACTCACAAGCCAAAAATTCTTGTGACTCTGAGATGAATGGAATATAGAAGAAGGCATCATTGAAGTCTAATACAGAATGCCATGGCCTGGTGGATGGTAGAATGAGCAGCAGGGTGTAGGAAATAGGATCTACTAGATGTAGATCCTCGGTGGCTTCACTGACTGTCCTGATATCCTTTACCAGGTCTCCAGCAGCCCATGGGGCTCTCGTGGTCAGGCCAATCCCAGGATATGGAGCTCACCTGGGCTGCATCCCACACCCCACAGCCCACGGGGCTCTCGTGTTCAAGTCCCTCCCAGGTTATGGAGCTCACCTGTGCAGCTACCCAGCAGCCCATGGGGCTCTCATAGTCAGGCCCTTCCCAGGATACGGAACTCCCCTAGGCAGGTACCCCAGCAGGGCTGGACACACAGGAACTGTGCACATAGCCCACCTTGCAGAGAACCCCCAGCTCACCTGTCACTCACAGCTGACACAGAACACCTCAGAGCAGGACTTGAACTAACAAACAGTAGCTCTGACAGGTCATTGACCCTGGCTATCACTCTGTGCAGCCTCTCTCTGCCTGGTCTTCCAGACACTTCCACTGCAGCCAGGGCACCAGGCCTCTGTCTCCACCCACCATCACTCCTCTCCCTGACTCCTGGGTTCCTCTCATTAGGATAGGGTCTTCTTGAAGTTGTTTTCCACTCATGGACCAGATAAAATGATAAGAAAACAAGCCGCAGCTGCAGCCCCTTGTCTAGCCTGACTCTGAAGGCCCACACCTGTTCCTTGGGACTGACCCGTTTAGCAAGGTTCATTTTCTGCAACTGTGAGCCCCTGAGGGGTGAGGTTTGGCTGATTTATGCAGCCTGACACTGCCTGCCAGCCCCCACCCCACAGGTGTGCCTGGGTTGAGGTCAATATAAACACCTCTCCAGTCAGCAAGAGCACCTGTAGCTGTGACTGACGCCATATTCTCTGCCCCGTCAGCAGTTTCGGGGCTGGGGTGGTGGGAGGGAGTGTGGGGCCGTGGCTTTGTGGGTGGCCCAGTGTGATTTGGGCTCTGCTGGACTTTCTGCAGGAGTTGCCAGGCTGCCACCTGCTAAAGAAGAGGATGTGTCACCCATACCTGCCACTGGAATTTCTCCCCAGGCAGAGGTGAGGAAGTAAAAAAGCAGTGGGGGCTGTGGCAGGAGGGGTATCTCAGGCAGGGAAATGGAAAGCTTCCAGAAGAGCATCTGGGGCCAGGATCATCCTGGCTGGCCTGTAGGCACCAAGTCGGCCTGCGTGCTCTCGCTAGTGTGGCTCCACAGCCCTTCCTGTAGGCTTGCAAGTGCTTGTACATATTCAGGTGTTTTACCTGGAAAGGGTGGGAAGAGTTCAGCTGCAGCAGGACTGGGGCTCAGCTCACATTTACTCACAGACGCCTCGAGACAGTCCCCCAGCTTTGCAATGAGGATGCTCCTTGTGGGGGGGAGCGCTGCTGACGGCATGGGAGACGATTTCCCACCTCTGACCAACTTAAGAATTTTTTACCACTGGAGCAAGTGCCCTGATACAATTTTCCTCTGTATAACTGGTGAGTTCTGTTTTTTTTTTTTCTTTTTTTCTTTTTGGTTCAAGTTAGATTTTATTTATTCCTCTTTTTTTTATTGGGAGATATAAACATGGAAATAATGTATTAATATAATGATGTCTATGTGAAGGGAAAAAAACTTTTTTCTGTTTTATTTTATTAAATGTTATTATTTTTAATTTTTTTAAATTTATTTATTTTATACAGCAGGTTTTTATTGGATATATATTTTATACATATAATTGTGCATATGTGTATCCCAGTCTCCCAATTCATCCCACCACCACCCTCACATGGCGTTCCCTCCTTGGTGTCCATATGTTTGTTCTCTACATCTGTCTCTATCTCTGCCCTGCAAACTGGTTCATCTGTACCATTTTTCTAGGTTCCACATATATGCATTAATATACAATATTTGTTTTTCTCTTTCTGACTTACTTCACTCTGTATGACAGTCTCTAGATCCATCGAGGTCTCTACAAATGACCCAATTTCATTCCTATGTATGACTGAGTAATATTCGTTGTATATATGTACCACGTCTTTATCCATTCGTCTGTCTGTGGGCACTTAGGTTGCTTTCATTACATGTCTATTGTAAATAGTGCTGCAATGAACATTGTGGTGAATGTGTCTTTTTGATTTATGGTTTTCTCTGGGTATATGCCCAGTAGTGGGATTGCTGGATTATATGGTAATTCTATTTTTGTTTTTTTAGGAACCTCCATACTGTTCTCCATAGAGACTGTATCAATTTACATTCCCACCAATAGTGGAATAAGGTTCCTTTTCTCCACACCCTCTCCAGCATTTGTTGTTTGTAGATTTTCTGATGATGCCCATTCTAACAGGTGTGACGTGATACCTCATTGTAGTTTCGATTTCCATTTCTCTAATAATTAGTGATGTTCAGCAGATTTTCATGTGCGTACTGGCCATCTCTATGTCTTCTTGGAAGAAATGTCTATTTAGATATTCCATTTTGTATTGGGTTGTTTGTTTTATTAATATTGAGCTGCATGAGCTGTTTATATATATTGGAGATTAATCATTTGTCCATTGATTCATTTGCAAATATTTTCTGCCATTCTGAGGGTTGTCTTTTCGTCTTGTTTGTAGTTTCCTTTGCTTGGCAAAAGCTTTTACGTTTCATTAGTCCCATCTGTTTAGTTTTCTTTTTTATTTCATTACTATAAGAGGTGGATCAAAAAAGATCTTGCTGTGATTTACGTCAGAGTATCCTTCGTAAGTTTTGCTCTCAGAGTTTTATACTGTCTGGTCTTACATTAAGGTCTCTAATTCATTTTGAATATATTTTTATGTATGGTGTTGGGGAGTGTTCTAATTTCATTCTTTTACATGTAGCTCTCCATATTTCCCAGCACCAATGATTGAAGAGACTGTCTTATCTCCATTGTATAGTCTTGCATCCTTTGTCATAGATTAGTTGACCATAAGTGTGTAGGTTTATCCTTGGGCTTTTTTTTTTTTTCCTTTTACACGTTTATTCGAGTATAATTGCTTTACAATGGAGTGTTCGTTTCTGCTGTATAACAAAGTGAATCAGCTATACATATACAAATATCACCAGATCCCTTCCCTCTTGCATCTCCCTCCCACACTCCATATCCCACCCCTTTATGTGGTCACAAAGCACCGAGCTGATCTCCCTGTTCTATGTGGCTGATTCTCAGTAGCTATCGGTGTTACATTTGGTAATGTATTTATGTCCATGCCACTCTCTCAATTCGTCCGAGCTTACCCATCCCCCTTCCGGTGTCCTCAAGTCCTTTCTGTATGTTTGTGTCCTTAATCCTGTCCTGCCACTGGGTTCTTCAAAATCTTTTTTTTTTCTTCATTAGATTCCATATATCTCTGTTAACATACAGTATTTGTTTTTCCCTTTCTGACTTACTTCACTGTGTAGGACAGATTCTAAGTCCATCCACCTCAGTACAAATAACTCAGTTTTGCTTCTTTTTATGGTTGAGTAATATTTGATTGTATATATGTGCCAGATCTTCTTTATCCATTCATCTGTCGATGGACACTTAGGTTGCTTCCATGTCCTGGCTAATGCAAATAGAGCTGCAATGAACATTTTTGTACATAACTCTTTTTGAATTATGGTTTTCGCAAGGCAAATGCCCAGTACTTGGATTGTTGTGTCGTATGGTACTTCTATTGTTAGTTATTTAAAGGAACCTCCGTACTGTTCTCCCTAGTGCCCATATCAATTTACATTCCCACCCACAGTGCAAGTGTGTTCCATTTTCTCCAATAAAGGCCTCTCCAGCATTTATTGTTTTGAAGATTTTTTTGATGATTGCCACTCTGACAGCTGTGAGGTGATACCTCAGGGTAGTTTTGATTTGCATTTCTCTACTGATTAGTGATGTTCATCATCCTTTCATGTGTTTCTTGGTAATCTGTATATCTTCTTTGGAGAAATGTCTATTTAGGTCTTCTGCCCGTTTTTGGATTGGGTTGTTTGTTTTTGTGATATTGAGCTACATGCGGTGCTTGTAAAGTTTGGAGATTAATCCTTTGTCAATTGCTTCATTTGAAAATATTTTCTCCCATTCTGAGGGTTGTTTTTGCATCTTGTTTATGTTTTCCTGTACTGTGTAAAAGCTTTTAAGTTTCATTAGGTCCCATTTGTTGATTTCTGTTTTTTTTTTTCCATTTCTCTAGGAGGTGGGTCAAAAAGGATCTTGCTGTGATTTATGTCATAGAGTGTTCTGCCTATGGTTTCCTCTAAGTGTTTTATAGTGTCTGGTCTTATATTTAGATCTCTAATCAATTTAGAGTTTATTTTTGTGTATGGTGTTATGGAGTGTTCTAATTTCATTCTTTTATGTGTAGGGGTCCAGTTTTTCCAGCACCAATTACTGAAGAGACTGTCTTTTCTCCATTGTATATCCTTAGCTCCTTTGTCATAGATGAGATAGCCATAGGTATGTAGGTTTATCTCTG
Organism: Mesoplodon mirus; assembly: GCF_964341445.2. Lineage (NCBI taxonomy): Eukaryota > Metazoa > Chordata > Mammalia > Artiodactyla > Ziphiidae > Mesoplodon > Mesoplodon mirus. Next base: position 319,049 of record NW_028295604.1, read on the forward strand.
GGCTTTCTGTCCTGTTCCATTGATCTGTGTTTATGCCAATCTACATACACTTGATTCCATTATGGAGACATATAAATACATAGGTTTCAAGGTTATTACCAGTCAGATATATTCCTCTTCAGTGAATAGGGTGTTTTGTGTCCAGTTCATTGAGAAAGGAGTAGGTCTTGTCTATTACATATTTGGTATATGGAATGCGATCTGTGCTAATTTCAAACTCTGCTTTTACACATCACCCCACGTCACCTTTCCCCTTATGGAGGCATAAGTGTGTTTGCTAAATGTGTAACTCTGTTCTCTTTTGAAATTCAGTTCATGTGTAGCCATGTTTACATTTCCTCTATAAGTGATATATTACAATAAGTTTCTTTTTCTTTGTGGCTCATTTCACTTAGCATCATCGTACCTAAAGCCACTCATTATGCTGCTATTGGCCTTATGACATTGATTTTATGTCTGAGTGACATTCCATTGTATATAAGTACCACAACATCTATATCCATTTTTTTTTCCTTTCCTGGGATATATAAAGTGTACCAAAGTCGAGGTTCTTGTAAACAGAGCAGCCCTAAAGTTTGGGCTGGCTGTGTGTTGTGGATTTTTAGTTTTCCCAAAATACACGCCCATGAGTGGAAGTGTGCTATACTCTGTAGCTCTGTTTTAGAAAACAACATACAGTTCTCCAGAGAGGCTGTTGGCAATTTACATCCTGTCCATCGGTGTAACCAGGCTCCCTTTTCTCCATGGCCTGTCCTGCATTTGTGGCTTTTACACTATATGTTGATGGCCCTTTTGACTGGAGGTAAGGGACACTTCTATGTAGTGTGGATTTGCAATGCCTGATGGCTTGCTTAGACAAAAAGGGCATATGCATTTTTTCCCGAATATATTCAAGAAAATACACATAATCCCTTTTCAGCCAAGGGCAACATTGTCGAAATTCTGTCGCTTTTCATGTGCTTTAAAGACGACTCCAATCTACCTCTTGAAATCTGTTTCCTTCAATTCTGCCTTGCATTCAAATCCTCTTCACTGCCTTTCCTCAATATATTTATGGATGATTGTTGTCCTTTATAATTCTGCAAGTTTGTGAATTGCTGTGCCCCTGATTTCCATTTTTCAACTCGCCTCTTTGTGAGCTGGCTGCAATACCGCAGGATGGCTTTAGGCCCTAGTCTGGTTCTGGGGCTTCAGGCTGAGCCTTTGGTTAATTCTTCTTCCTGATGGGAAACTAGAGTGACATGTGCCCATCCAAACACCTACAGCTAATCTCTCATTTATTTCCCCTCTTCCTGTTCATCCTCTGCACAGTTTGCAAACTGTGCATAACAGGAGGGTAAAGGCGCTGACACTCCAAGTGGGGAGATTTTGAGTAATGCAGATGGAATGGCGAAGCCGAGCACGAGAAAAGGAAAAATGAGGTACCTTTTAGAAAACTTTCCCAATTACACAGTGTACCATCCACTGGGTTTCCCATGCACGTTTTAACTGGAGGAAGATTCCCTTAAACCTGGAGAGTTGGGACCACTAGAATGGGTAGCACACAGTATTGCTCTAAGTGGTGTTCTTTTGTTCACACAACCTCAGCAATCTTGTCAGCCCCAAGTGTCCAGTCTTATGTCTCATCCAGCTGTGGGTGTAAAGGTGGTCAATCTAGCTTGCATCACAGGCCCTGAACGTAATTTTTAAGACTTTCTCTCTGTTTTGCATTTTGCTTTTGAAATTTATTTTTATAAGTGGGTTTAACTGAATTTCAGTGCTGTGTTCATGCCGTTATACACACACATGATTCCTTTATGGAGACATGAGAATACATATGTTTTAAAATACTTAGAGTCAGACATATTCCTCTGCAATGAATAGGGGGTGTTGAGTCCAGTTCATTGTGCCGGGAGTAGGTGTTGTCTATTACATACATGGTTTATATAACGGTATCTGTGCTAATTTAAAACTGTGGTTTTATGCATCACCCCACCTCAGCTTTCCCATTAAGCAGGAAGAAGATGTTTTCTAAATGTGTGACTCGGTTGTGTTTGTAATTCAGTTCATGTGTAGTCATGTGTACATTCCCGCTATGAGTGATAACTTATGATAAGATTAGTTACTCTGTAATCTTTCCTAACTCAGTTCATGTGTAGCCATGTTTACAGGATCTTCATAAGTGATATCTTATGATAAGTTTCTTTTTCTGTGTGACTTATTTCACTTAGAATCATCGTACCTGAATCCACTCATTTTGCTGCTACTGGCCTTATGACATTGATTTCATGGCTGCGCGATATTCCATCGTACGTAAGTACCACAATATCTTGAACCATTTTTGTCTTTCCTGGGATACTTAAGGTGTACCCAAGTTGAGGTTCTTGTAAGCAGTGCAGCGCTAAATTTTAGGGTGGCACTGTCTTATTGATTTTCAGTTTTCCCAAGGTATATTCCCTAGACTGGAACTGCCCTTGGCTGTGTAGCTCTGTTGTTTACTTGTTTTAGGGAACACAATGCACTCCTCCAGAGAGGCAGTTGGCAACTTACATCCCGCCCATCAGCATAACAAGGCTCCGTGATCTCCAGGGCCTGTCTTGCCTTTCTGGTTTTTACACATTTTGTGGATGTCCCTTTTGACCGGTGGGAAGGGATACTTCTTTGTAGTGCAGATTTGCATTGCTGCTTGCTTGCTTGGCCAAAAATGGAGTATGCATTTTCTCCTGAATATACTCAGGAGAAAACGCATACGCCCTTTTTGACCAAGTGCATCATTGTCGAAGTTGTGCCCCTCTTCCTGTGCTTGAAAGGTGATTCCAACGTACCTCTTGAAATCTGTTTCTTGCTATTCTGCCTCGTTTTAAAGTCCGCCTCTCTGCCTTCCCTCAAAAGATTTTTGGACGATAGTTGTCCTCTATTACTCTGCCAGTTTGTAAATTGCTGTGCCCCTGAGCTCCATTTTTCAACTCGTTTTTGTGAGCTGACAGCAAATACAAAATTATGGTTCAAATCCTATACTGGTTCCCGGCGGGTGGCTGAGACTTTGGTTAATTCTACTTCCTGCCGGGCAATTAAAGTGACATGTACCTGTCCAAATGCCTAACAGCTACTCTCTCATTTGTTCTCCCTCTTCCCTTTCATCCTCTGCCAAATTGGCAACCTGTGCGAACCAGGAGGTTTTATGGACTATCGCTCCAAGTTGGGAGATTGATAGTAAAGCCGTTGGAAGTTCAAACTGGAGCACAAGGAGAGGGACTATATGTTGAGTTTTAGAAACATTTCGTATTCACAGTGTGTCCATTCTCTAGGTTTCCCGTAAATGTTATGGCTGTAGTAATATTCCCTTACACATGGAGAGTTGGGACACATGGAATGGGTGCCACATATTATTGCTTTAAAGGGTCTGCATTTGCTCACCCAGTCTCACCAAACCTCTCAGTCTCAAGTGTCCAGCTTTATGCCACATCCACCTCTCGTTGTAGGTAGGGTCATTCCAGGTTTCCTTAGAGCCCCTGAAGGAATTGTAAAGATTTTCCCTGTTTTATTTGCACTGTATTTGAAATTTTTTTTTTACTGGGTTTGAGCTGATTCTCACTGTCATGTTTATGCCAGTTTAGACACACTTGATTCCCTTATAGTGACATATCAATACATAGGTTTTAAGATTCTTACTAGTCAGATATATACCTCTGCGCAGAATATTGGGTTTTGTGTCCCTTTCACTGATGAAGGTGTAGGTCTTGTCTATTCCGTATTTTGATTTAGAATGGTACTTGTACTAATATCAAACTCTGGTTCTATGCATCACACCACCTCTCCTTCCTCCTTAAGCAGGCATAAGTGTGTTTTCTAAATGTGAGACGCTGTTCCCTTTCCTAACTCAGTTCATGTGTAGCCATGTTACAGAAAATTCATAAGTGCCATCTTATGATAAGTTTCTTTTTCTGTGTGACTTATTTCACTTAGAATCATCGTACCTGAATCCATTCATTTTCCTGTTACTGGCATTATGACATTGATTTCATGGCTGAGGGATAATCCATCGTACATAAGTACCACAAATTTTTTAATCGTTTTTATCTATCCTGGGATATTTAGAGAGTACTCAATTTGAGATTCTTGTAAGTAGTGCAGGCCTAAATTTTGGGGTGGCTCTATCTTATTGATTTTCAGTTTTCCCAAGGTATATTCCCTAGAATGGAAGTGCCCTTGGCTCTGTAGCTCTGTTGTTTACTTGTTTTAGGGAACACAATGCACTCCTCCAGAGAGGCAGTTGGCAATTTACATCCCGCCCATCAGCATAACAAGGCTCCATGTTCTCCAGGGCCTCTCTAGGATTTCTGGTTTTTACACATTTTGTGGATGTCCCTTTTGACAGGTGGGAAGTGATACTATTTTGCGGTGCAGATTTGCATTGCCCGCTTGCTTGCTTGGCCAAAAAGGGCGTATGTGTTTTCTCCTGAATATATTCAGGAGAAAATGCATACGCCCTTTTTGGCCAAGTGCATCATTTTCGAAGTTGTGCCCCTCTTACTGTGCTTTAAAGGTGATTCCAACGAACCACTTGAAATCTGTTTCCTGCTATTCTGCCTCGCTTTGAAGGTCGCCTCGTTGCCTTCCCTTAACAGATTTTTTGGACGATAGTTGTCCTTTATTACTGTGCCAGTTTGTGAATTGCTGTGCCCCTGAGCTCCATTTTCTAACTTGTTTTATTGTGAGCTAACCGCAAGTCCAAAATTTTGGTTCAGGAACTATACTTGTTCACGGCGGGTGCCTGAGACTTTGGTTAATTCTTCTTCCTGCCGGGCATTTAGAGTGACATGTGCCCATCCAAATGCCTAACAGTTACTCTTTCATTGGTTCCCCCTTTTCCCATTCATCCTCTTCCAAATTGGCAACCAGAGCAAACCAGGAGGTTAAAGGGGCTGTCTCTCCAAGTTGGGAGATTGATAGTTAAGCAGTTGGAAAGTCAAACCGGAGCACCAGGAGAGGGACAGTTAGTTGGGTTTTAGAAACCTTTCGTATTCACTGTGTGTCCATTCTCTTGGTTTCCTGTACATGTTATAGCTGTAGTAATATTCCCTTCAACATGGAGAGTTGGGAACCATGGAATGGGTGCCACACATTATTGCTTTGAAGGGTCTGCATTTGCTAACCCAAATTCACCAATCCTCTCAGTCCCAAGTGTCCAGCCTTATGCCACATCCAGCTGTCATTGTACACAGGGTCATTCAAGGTTTCATCAGAGACCCTGAAGGAATTGTAAAGAATTTCCGTGTTTTGTTGTTTTGTTTTTGATATTCCTTTTTATAGTGGGTTTGAGCTGATTCGCACTGCCGTGTTTATGCCAGTCTAGACACACTTGTTTCCCTTATGGAAATATATCAATAAATAGGTTTTAAGATCCTTACTAGTCAGATATATTCCTCTGCAGGAAGTATGGGGTCTTGATAATCTTTCAGTGAGGAGGTGTAGATCTTGTCTATTCTGTATTTGGTTTCTGGAATGGTGCCTGTACTTATATCAAACTCTGTTTTATGCAACACCCCACCTCTCCTTCCCCCTTAAGCAGGCGTAAGAGTGTTTTCTAAATGTGAGACTCTGTTCTCTTTCCTAAATCAGTTCATGTGTAGCCATGTTTACAGGATTTTCATAAGTGATATCTTATGATAAGATTCTTTTTCTGTGTGACTTATTTCACTTAGAATCATCATACCTGAATCCATTCATTTTGCTGCTACTGGTCTTTTGACATTGATTTCTTGGCTGAGGGATATTCCATCATAACGTAAGTACCACAATTTTTTGAACCATTTTTATCTTTCACGGAATATTTAAGGTGTACCCAAGTTGAGGTTCTTGTCAGCAGTGCAGCCCTAAATTTTGGGGTGGCTTTGTCTTATTGATTTTCAGTTTTCCCAAGGAATATTCCCTAGACTTGAAGTGCCCTTGGCTCTGTAGCTCTGTTGTTTACTTGTTTTAGGGAACACAATGCACTCCTCCAGAGAGGCAGTTGTCAATTTACATGCCTTCCTTCAGCATAACAAGGCTCCCTGTTCTCCAGGGCCTGTGTTTCCTTTCTGGTTTTTAAACATTTTTCCGATGTCCCTTTTGACCAGTGGGAAGTGATACTACTTTGTAGTGCAGATTTGCATTGCCCGCTTGCTTGCTTGGCCAAAAAGGGCGTATACGTTTTCTCCTGAATATATTCAGGAGAAATCACATACGCACTTTTTGGCCAAGTGCATCATTGTCGAAGTTGTGACACTCTTCCTGTGCTTTAAAGGCGATTCGAACGTACCTCTTGAAATCTGTTTCCTGCTATTCTGCCTCGCTTTCAAAGCCACCTCGTTGCCTTCCCTCAACAGATTTTTGGACGATAGTTGCCCTTTGTTACTCTGCAAGTTTGTGAATTGCTGTGCCCCTGAGCTCCATATTTTAACTCGTTTTTTCTGAGCTGAACGCAAGTCCAATATTTTGGTTCAGGAACTATACTGGTTCCCGGTGGGTGGCTGAGACTTTGGTCAATTCTTCTTCATCCCGGGAAATAAGAGTGACATATGCCCGTCCAAATACCTAACAGCTACTCTCTCATTGGTTCTCCCTATTCACATTCATCCTCTGCAAAATTGTCAACCTGTGCGAAACAGGAGGTTAAAGGTGCTGTCTCTCCAGGTTCAGAGATTGATAGTAAAGCAGTTGGAAAGTCAAACCGGAGGACCAGGAGAGGGACTATTCGTTGAGTTTTAGAGACCTTTCGTATTCAAGTGTGTCCATTATCTAGGTTTCCCGTACATGTTATAGCTGTAGTAATATTCCCTTCAACCTGGAGACATTGGACCCATGGAATGGGTGCCATGCATTATTGCTTGAAAGGGTCTGCATTTGCTCACCCAATCTCACCAATCCTCTCAGTCCCAGGTATCCAGCCTTATGCAATATCCAGCTGTCATTGTAGATAGGGTCATTCCAGGTTTCATCAGAGACCCTGAAGGAATTGTAAAGAATTTTCCTGTTTTTTTTTTTTTTGAAATTCCTTTTTATAGTGAGTTTGTGCTGATTTTCGCTGCCATAATTATGACAATCTAGACACACTGATTCCCTGACGGAGACATATCAATACATAGGTTTTAATATTCTTACTAGTCAGATATATTCCTCTGCGGGAAATATGGGGTTTTGAGTCCCTTTCACTGAGGAAGGTGTAGGTCTTGTCTATTCCATAGTTGGTTTTTGGAACGGTATCTGTGCTTATATCAAACTCTGGTTTTATTCATCACCCCACCTCTCCTTCCCCCTTAAGCATGCATAAGAGTGTTTTCTAAATGTGAGACTCTGTTCTATTTCCTAACTCAGTTCATGTTTAGCCATGTTTACATGATCTTCATAAGTGATATGTTATGATACGTTTCTATTTCTGTGTGACTTATTTCACTTAGAATCTTCGTACCTGAATCCACTCATTTTGCTGCTACTGGTCTTATGACATTGATTTCATCGCTGAGCGATATTCCATCATACGTAAGTACTACAATTTTTTGAACCATTTTTATATTTCCTGTGATATTTAAGGTGTACCCAAGTTGAGGTTATTGTAAGCAGTGCAGCACTAAATTTTGGGGTGGCTCTGTCATATTGATTTTCAGTTTTCCCAAGGTATATTCCCTGGACTGGAAGTGTCCTTGGCTCTGTAGCTCTCTTGTTTACTTGTTTTTGGGAACACAATGCACTCCTCCAGAGAGGCAGTTGGCAGTTTACATCCCGGCTATCAGCATAACAAGGCTTCCTGTTCTCTAGGGCCTGTCTTGAATTTCTGGTTATTACCCTTTATGTGGATATCCCTTAGGATCGGTGGGAAGTGATACTTCTTTGTAGTGGAGATTTGCATTGCCCGCTTGTTTTCTTGGCCAAAATGGGTGTATGCGTTTTCTCCTGAATATACTCAGGAGAAAACGCTTATGCCCTCTTTGGCCAAGTGCATCATTGTCGAAGTTGTGCCTCTCTTCCTGTGCTTTAAAGGCGATTCCAACGTACCTGTTGAAATCTGTTTCCTGCTATTCTGCCTCACATTCAAGTCCACCTCGTTGCGTTCCCTCAACAGATTTTTGGATGATAGTTGTCGTTTATTACTCTGGCAGTTTGTGAATTACTGTGCCCCTGAGCTCCATTTTTTAACTCGTTTTTTGTGAGCTGAACGCAAGTCCCATATTTTGGCTCAGGACCTATACTGGATCACGGTGGGTGGCTGAGACTTTGGTTAATTCTTCTTCCTCCTGGGAAATAAGAGTGACATGTGCCCGTCGAAATGCCTAACAGCTACTCTCTCTATGGTTCTCCCTCTTCCCTTTCATACTTTGCCACACTGGCAACCTGTGAGAACAAGGAGGGTAAAGGTGCAGTCTCTCCTAGTTGGGAGATTGATAGTTAAGCAGTTGGAATGTCAAACTAGAGCACCAGGAGAGCGATTATTCGTTGAGTTTTAGAAAGCTTTCGTATTCACAGTGTGTCCATTCTCTAGGTATCCCATACCTTTTATAGCTGTAGTAATATTACCTTCAACCTGGAGAGTTGGGACCCATGGAATGGGTGGCATGCATTATTGCTTTACAGGGTCTGCATTTGCACACCCAATCTCACCAATCCTCTCAGTCCCAAGTGTCCAGCCTTATGCCACCTCCAGCTGTCATTGTAGATAGGGTCATTCCAAGGTTCATCAGAGAGCCTGAAGGAATTGTAAAGTATTTTGCTTTTTTTTTGTTTTGTTTTTGAAATTCTGTTTTATAGTGGGTTTGATCTGATTCTCGTTGCCATCTTTATGCCATTCTAGACACACTTGATTCCCTTACGGAGACATATCAATACATAGGTTTTAAGATTCTTACTAGTCAGATATATTCCTCTGCGGGAAATGAGGGGTTTTGAGTCCCTTTCACTGAGGAAGGTGTAGGTGCTGTTTATTCCATAGTTGGTTTTTGGAAGGGTACCTGTGCTTATATCAAACTCTGGTTTTATGCATCACCCCACCTCTCCTTCCCCCTTAAGCAGGCATAAGAGTGTTTTCTAAATATGAGACACTGTTCTCTTTCCTAACGCAGTTCATGTGTAGCCATGTTTACAGGATCTTCATAAGTGATATCTTATGATATGTTTCTTTTTCTGTGTGACTTAATTCACTTAGAATCATCGTACCTGAATCCACTCATTTTGCTGCTACTGATCTTATGACATTGATTTCATAGCTGAGAGATATTCCATCGTACGTAAGTACCACACTTTTTTCAACATTTTTTACCTTTCCTGGGATACTTAAAGTGTACCCCAGTTGAGGTTCTTGAAAGCAGTGCAGCCCTAAATTTTGGTGTGGCTCTGTCTTATTCATTTTCAGTTTTCCCAAGGTTTATTCCCAAGACTGGGAGTGTACTTGGCTCTGTAGCTCTGTTGTTTACTTATTTTAGGGAACACAATGCACTCCTCCAGAGAGGCAGTTGGCAATTTACATCCCGCCCATCAGCATAACATGGCTCCCTGTTCTCCAGGGCCTGTCTTGCCTTTCTGATTTTTGCCCATTTTGTGGATGTCCCTTTTGACTGGTGGGAAGTGATACTTCATTGTAGTGCAGATTTGCACGGCCTACTTGCTTGCTTGGCCAAAAAGGGCGTATGCGTTTTCTCCTGAATATATTCAGGAGAAAACGCATACGCCCTTTTTTGCCAAGTGCATCATTTTCGAAGTTGTGCCCCTCTTCCTGTGCTTTAAAGGCGATTCCAAAGTACCTGTTGTAAACGGTTTCCTGCTATTCTCCCTCGCTTTCAAGTCCGCCTCGTTGCCTTCCCTCAACAGATTTTCCGACGATAGTTGTCCTTTATTACTCTGCCAGTTTGTGAATTGCTCTGCCCCATAGCTCCATTTTTTAACTCATTTTTTCAGAGCTGAACGCAAGTCCAATATTTTGGTTCAGGAACAATACTGGTTCCCGGTGGGTGGCTGAGACTTTGGTTAATTATTTTTCCTCCTGGGTAATAAGAGTGAAATGTGCCTGTCCAAATGCCTAACAGCTACTCTCTCTTCGGTTTTCCCTCTTCCCTTTCATCCTTTGCCAAATTGGCAACATGTGCGAACCAGGAGGTTAAAGGTGCTGTCTCTCCAAGTTGGGAGATTGATAGTAAAGCAGTTGGAATGTCAAACTGGAGCACCAGGAGAGCGATTATTCGTTGAGTTTTAGAAAGCTTTCGTATTCACAGTGTGTCCATTCTGTAGGTTTCCCATACCTGTTATAGCTGTAGTAATATTCCCTTCAACCTGGAGAGTTGGGACCCATGGAATGGGTGACATGCATTATTGCTTTACAGGGTCTGCATTTGCTCACCCAATCTCACCAATCCTCTCACTCCCATGTGTCCAGCCTTATGCCACCTCCAGCTGTGGTTGTAGATAGGGTCATTCCAAGGTTCATCAGAGAGCCTGAAGAAATTGTAAAGAATTTCGCTGTTTTTTGATTTGTTTTTGAAATTCCGTTTTATAGTGGGTTTGATCTGATTCTCGCTGCCATCTTTATGCCAGTCTAGACACACTTGATTCCCTTAGGAAGACATATCAATACATAGGTTTTAAGATTCTTACTAGTCAGATATATTCCTCTGCGGGAAATGTGGGGTATTGAGTCACTTTCACTGAGGAAGGTGTAGGTGTTGTTTATTCCATAGTTGGTTTTTGGAAGGGTACTTGTGCTTATATCAAACTCTGCTTTTATGCATCACCCCACCTCTCCTTCCCCCATAAGCAGGCATAAGAGTGTTTTCTAAATGTGAGACACTGTTCTCTTTCCTCATTCAGTTCATGTGTAGCCATGTTTACAGGGTCTTCATAATTTATATATTATGATAAGTTTCTTTTTCTGTGTGACATAATTCACTTAGAATCATCGTAACTGAATCCACTCATTTTGCTGCTACTGGTCTTATGACATTGATTTCATGGCTGAGGGATATTCCATCATACGTAAGAACCACAATTTTTTGAACAATTTTTACCTTTCCTGGGATACTTAAGGTGTACCCAAGTTGAGGTTCTTGTAAGCAGTGCAGCCCTAAATTTTGGGGTGGCTCTGTCTTATTCATTTTCAGTTTCCCCAAGGTATATTCCCTAGACTGGGAGTGTACTTGGCTCTGTAGCTCTGTTGTTTACTTGTTTTAGGGAACACAATGCACTCCTCCAGAGAGGCAGATGGCAATTTACTTCCCGGCCATCAGCATAACAAGGCTCCCTGTTCTCCAGGGCCTGTCTGGCCTTTCTGGTTTTTACCCATATTGTGGATGTCCCTTTTGACTGGTGAGAAGTGATACTTCTTTGTAGTGTAGACTTGCATTGCCCACTTGCTTGCTTGGCCAAAAGTGCGTATGCATTTTCCCCTGAATATATTCAGGAGAAAATGCATATGGCCTTTTTGGCCATGTGCATCATTGTCGAAGTTGTGATCCTCTTCCTGTGCTTTAAAGGCGATTCCAACGTACCTCTTGAAATCTGTTTCCTGCTATTCTGCCTCGATTTCAATTCCGCCTAGTTGCCTTCCCTCAACAGATTGTTGGAAGATAGTTGCCCTTTATTACTCTGCCAGTTTGTGAATTGCTTTGCCCCTGAGCTCCATTTTTTAACTCGTTTTTTGTGAGCTGAACGCAAGTCCAATATTTTGGTTCAGCATCTATACCGGTTTTCAGTGGGTGGCTGAGACTTCAGTTATTTCTTCTTCCTCCCGGGAAATAAGAGTGATATGTGCCCGTCCAAATGCCTAAGAGCTACTCTCTCATTGGTTCTCCCTATTCCTTTTCATCCTTTGCCAATTGGCAACCTGTGCGAACCAGGATGTTAAAGGTGCTCTCCCTCCAAGTTGGGAGATTGACAGTAAAGCAGTTGGAAAGTCAAACTAGAGCACAAGGAGAGGGACTATTCGTTGAGTTTTAGAGACCTTTCGTATTCACAATGTTTCCATTCTCTAGGTTTCCCGTACATGTTATAGCTGCAGTAATATTCCCTTCAACCTGGAGACATCGGACCCATGGAATGGGTGCCATGCATTATTGCTTTAAAGGGTGTGCATTTGCTCACCCAATCTCTCTAATCCTCTCAGTCCCAGGTATCCAGCCTTATGCCATATCCAGCTGTCTTTGTAGATAGGGTCATTCCAGGTTTCATCAGAGACCCTGAAGAAATTGTAAAGAATTTCCCTTTTTTTGTTTTTGAAATTCCTTTTTATAGTGGGTTTGAGCTGATTCTTGCTGCCATATTTATGCCAGTCTAGACACACTTGATTCCCTTACGGAGACATATCAATACATAGGTTTTAAGATTCTTACTTGTCAGATATATTCCTCTGCGGGAAATATGGGGTTTTGAGTCCCTTTCACTGAGGAAGGTGTAGGTCTTGTCTATTCCATAGTTGGTTTTTGCAACGGTACTTCTGCTTATATCAAACTCTGGTTTTATGCATCACGCCACCTCTGAATCCCCCTTAAGCAGGCATAAGAGGGTTTTGTAAATGTGAGACTCTGTTCTCTTTCATAAATCAGTTCATGTGTAGCCATGTTTACAGGATCTTCATAAGTGATAGCTTATGATAAGTTTCTTTTTCTGTGTGACTTATTTCACTTAGAATCATCCTACCTGAATCCACTCATTTTGCCGCTACTGGTCTTATGACATTGAATTCATGGCTGAGGTATATTCCATCGTACATATGTACCACAGTTTTTTGAACCATATTTATCTTTCCTGTGATATTTAAGGTGTACCCAAGTTGAGGTTCTTGTAAGCAGTGCAGCCCTAAATTTGGGGGTGGCTCTGTCTTATTGATTTTCAATTTTCCAAAGGTATATTCCCTAGACTGGAAGTGCCCTTGGCTCTCTAGCCCTGTTGTTTACTTGTTTTAGGGAACACAATGCACTCCTCCAGAGAGGCAGTTGGCAATTTACATCCCGCCAATCAGCATAACAAGGCTCCCTGTTCTCCAGGGCCTGTCTTGCCTATCTGATTTTTGCCCATTTTGTGGATGTCCCTTTTGACCTGTGGGAAGTGATACTTCTTTGTAGTGCAGATTTGCATTGGCTACTTGCTTGCTTGGCCAAAAAGGGCGTATGCGTTTTCTCCTGAATATATTCAGGTGAAAACTCATACGCTCTTTTTGGCCAAGTGCATCATTTTCGACGCTGTGCCCCTCTTCCTGTGCTTTAAAGGTGATTCCAACGTACCTCTTGAAATCTGTTTCCTGCTATTCTGCCTTGCTTTCAAGTCTGCCTCATTACCTTCCCTCAAGAGATTTGTGGACGATAGTTGCCCTTTATTACTCTGCCAATTTGTGAATTGCTGTGCCACTGGGCTCCAATTTTTAACTCATTTTTTGTGAGCTGAACGCAAGTAGAATATTTTGGTTCAGAACCTATACTGGTTTTCGGTGGTTGGCTGAGACTTTGTTTAATTCTTCTTCCTCACGGGAAATAAGAGTGACATGAGCCCGTCCAAATGCCTAACAGCTACTCTCTCATTGGTTCTCCCTCTTCGCTTTCATCCTCTGCCAAATTGGCAACCTGTGCAAACCAGGAGGTTAAAGGTGCTGTCTCTCCAAGTTGGGAGATTGATAGTAAAGCAGTTGGAAAGTCAAGCTGGAGCACAAGAAGAGGGACTATTCGTTGACTTTTAGAAACCTTTCGTATTCACTGTGTGTCCATTCTCTAGGTTTCTCATACATGTTATAGCTATAGGAATATTCCCTTCAACCTGGAGAGTTGGTACCCATGGAATGGGTGCCATGCATTATTGCTTTAAAGGGTCTGCATTTGCTCACCCAATCTCACCAATCCTTTCAGTCCCATTTGTCCAGCCTTATGCCACATCAAGCTGTCGTTGTAGATAGGGTCGTTCCAGGTTTCATCAGAGACCCAGAAGGAATTGTAAAGAATTTTAGTGTTTTTTTGTTTTGTTTTTGAAATTCCTTTTTATAGTGGGTTTGAGCTGATTCTCTCTGCCATGTTTATGCCAGTCTAGACACACTTGATTCCCTTAAGAAGTCATATCAATACATAGATTTTAAGATTCTTACTAGTCAGATATATTCCTCTGCGGGAAATATGGGGTTTTGAGTCCCTTTCACTGAGGAAGGTGTAGGTCTTGTCTATTCCATAGATGGTTTATGGAACGGTACCTGTGCGTATATCAAACTCTGGTTTTATGCATCACCCCACCTCTCCTTCCTCCTTAAGCAGGCATAAGAGTGTTTTCTAAATGTGAGACTCTGTTCTCTTTCCTAACTCTGTTCATGTGTAGCCATGTTTACAGGATGCTCATAAGTGATATCTTATGATATGTTTCTTTTTCTGTGTCACTTATTTCACTTAGAATCATCGTACCTGAATCCACTCATTTTGCTGCTACTGGTCGTATGACATTGATTTCATGGCTGAGGGATATTCCATCATATGTAAGTACCACAATTTTTTGAACCATTTTTATATTTCCTGGGATATTTATGTTGTACACAAGTTGAGGTTTTTGTAAGCAGTGCAGCACTAAATTTTGGGGTGGCTCTGTCTTATTGATTTTCAGTTTTCCCAAGGTATATTCCCTAGACTGGAAGTGTCCTTGGCTCTGTAGCTCTGTTTTTTACTTCTTTTAGGGAACACAATGCACTCCTCCAGAGAGGCAGTTGGCAATTTACATCCCGCCCATCAGCATAACAAGGCTCCCTGTTCTCCAGGGCCTGTCTTGAATTTCTTGTTTTTACCCTTTATGTGGATGTCCCTTAGGACTGGTGGGAAGTGATACTTCTTTGTACTGCAGGTTTGCATTGCCCGCTTGCTTGCTTGGCCAAAAAGGGCGTATGCGTTTTCTCCTGAATATATTTAGGAGAAAACGCATACGCCCTTTTTGGCCAAGTGCATCATTGTCGAAGTTGTGCCCCTCTACCTGTGCTTTAAAGATGATTCCAACGTACCTCTTGAAATGTGTTTCCTGCTATTCTGCCTCCCTATCAAGTCCGCCTTGTTGCCTTCCCTCAACAGATTTTTGGATGATAGTTTCCCTTAATTACTCTGCCAGTTTGTGAATTGCTGTGCCCCTGAGCTCCATTTTTTAACTTGTTTGTTGTGAGCTGATCGCAACTCCAAAATTTTGGTTCAGGACCTAAACTGGTTCCCGGTGGGTGGCTGAGACTTTGGTTAATTCTTCTTCCTCCCGGGATATAAGACTGACATGTGATCGTCCAAATGCCTAACAGCTACTCTCTCTTTGGTTCTCCCTCTTCCCTTTCCTCCTCTGTCAAAATGGGAACCTGTGCGAACCAGGAGGTTAAAGGTGCTGTCTCTCCAAGTTGGGAGATTGATAGTAAAGCTGTTGGAAATTCAAACCAGAGCACCAGGAGAGGGACTATTCGTTGAGTTTTAGAGACCTTTAGTATTCACATTGTGTCCATTCTCAAGGTTTCCCGTACATATTATAGCTGCAGTAATATTCCCTTCAAACTGGAGACATGGGACCCATGGAATGGGTGCCATGCATTATTGCTTTAAACGGTCTGCATTTGCTCACCCAATCTCAACAATCCTCTCAGTCCCATGTGTCCAGCCTTATGCCACATCCTGCTGTCATTGTAGATAGGGTCATTCCAGGTTTCATCAGAGACCCTGAAGGAATTGTAAAGAATTTCCCTTTTTTTTTGTTTTTGAAATTCATTATATAGTGGGTTTGAGGTAAATCTCGCTGCCATGTTTATGCCAGTCTACACACACTTGATTCCCTTACGGAGACATATCAATACATAGGTTTTATGATTCTTACTAGTCAGATATATTCCTTTGCGGGAAATATGTGATTTTGAATCCCTTTCACTGAGGAAGGTGTAGGTATTGTGTATTCCATAGTTGGTTTTTGGAACTGTACCTGTGCTTATATCAAACTCTGGTTTTATGCATCACCCCACCTCTCCTTCCCCCTTAAACAGGAACAAGAGTGTTTTGTAAATGTGAGACTCTGTTCTCTTTCCTAAATCATTTCATGTGTAGCCATGATTTCAGGATCTTCATAAGTGATATCTTATGATAATTTCTTTTTCTCTGTGACTTATTTCACTTAGAATCATCGTACCTGAATCCACACATTTTGCTGCTACTGGTCTTATGACATTGATTTCATGGCTGAGGGATATTCCATCGTACGTATGTACCACAATTTTTTGAACCATTTTTATATTTCCTGGGATATTTAAAGTGTACCCAAGTTCAGTTTCTTGTAAGAAGTGCAGCCCTATATTTTGGGGTGGCTCTGTCTTATTGATTTTCAGTTTTCCCAAGGTATATTTCCTAGACTGGAAGTGCCCTTGGCTCCGTAGCTCTGTTGTTTATTTGTTTTAGGGAACACAATGCACTCATCCAGAGAGGCAGTGGGCAATTTACATCACGCACATCAGCATAACAAGGCTCCCTGTTCTCCAGGGCCTGTCTTGCCTTTCTGGTTTTTATCCATTTGTGGATGTCCCTTTTGACTGGTGGGAAGTGATACTTCTTTTTAGTACAGATTTGCATTGCCCGCTTGTTTGCTTGGCCAAAGAGGGTGTATGCGTTTTCTCCTGAATATATTCAGGAGAAAATGCATACGCCCCTTTTGGCCAAGTGCATCATTGTCAATGTTGTGCCCCTCTTCCTGTGCTTTAAAGGTGATTCCAGTGAACCAATTGAAATCTGTTTCCTGCTATTCTGCGTCGCTTTCAAGTCCGCCTCGTTGCCTCCCCTCAACAGATTGTTGGACGATAGTTGCCCTTTATTAATCTGCCATTTTGTGAATTGCTGTGCCCCTGAGCTACATTATTTAACTCGTTTTTTTGTGAGATGAACGCAAGCCCAATATTTTGGTTCAGGACCTATACTGGTTTTAGGTGGGTGGCTGAGACTTTGGTTAATTCTTCTTCCTCCCGGGAAATAAGTGTGACATATGCCCGTCCAAATGCCTAACAGCTACTCTCTCATTGGTTTTCCCTCTTCCCATTCATCCTCTGCCAAATTGGAAATCTGTGCGAAACAGTAGGTTAAAGGTGCTGTCTCTCTAGGTAGGGAGATTGATAGTAAAGCAGTTGGAAAGTCAAACTGGAGCACCAGGAGAGGGAGTATTCGCTGAGTTTTAGAGACCTTTCGTATTCACAGTGTGTCCATTCTCTAGGTTTCCCATACATGTTATAGCTGTAGTAACATTCCCTTCAATCTGGAGAGTTGGGACCCAGGGAATGGGTGCCATGCATTATTGATTTAAAGGGTCTGCATTTGCTCACCCAATGTCACAAATCCTCTCAGTCCCATGTGTCCAGCCTTATGCCACATCCAGCTGTCGTTGTAGATAGGGTCATTCCAGGTTTCATCAGAGACCCTGAAGGAATTGAAAAGTATTTCCCTGTTTTTTTTTTTGTTTTGTTTTTGAAATTCCATTTTATACTGGGTTTGAGCTGATTCTCACTGCCATGTTTATGCCAGTCTAGACACACTTGATTCCATTATGTGGACATATCAATACATACGTTTTAAGATTCTTACTATTAAGATATATCCCTCTGCATGGAATATGGGGAGTTGAGTCCTTTTCACTGAAGAAGGTTTATTTCTTGTCTATTCCGTATATGGTTTGTGGAACGGTACCAGAACTAATATCAAAATCTGGTTTAATGCATCACCCCAGCTCTCCTTCCCCCTTAAGCAGGCATAAGAATGTTTTCTAAAGGTCAAACTCTCTTCTCTTTCCTAACTCAGTTCATGTGTAGCCATGTTTACAGGACCTTCATAAGTGATATCTTATGATAAGTTTCTTTTTCTGTGTGACTTATTTCACTTAGAATCATCGTACCTGAATCCACTCATTTTGCTGCTACTGGTATTATGACATTGATTTCATGGCTGAGGGATATTCCATCGTACATAAGTACCACAATTTTTTGAACCATTTTTATGGTTCCAGGGATATTTAAGGTGTAGACAAGTTGAAGTTCTTGTAAGCAGTGCAGCCCTAAATTTTGGGCTGGCTCTGTCTTATTGATTTTCAGTTTGCCCAAGGTATATTCCTTAGACTGGAACTTCTCTTGCCTCTGTAGCTCTGTTGTTTACTTGTTTTAGGGAACACAATGCACTCCTCCAGAGAAGCAGTTGACAATTTACATCCCGCCCATCAGCATAACAAGGCTCGCTGTTCTCCAATGCCTGTCTAGCCTTTCTGGTTTTTACATATTTTGTGGATGTCCCTTTTGACTGGTGGGAAGTGATACTTCTTTGTAGTGCAGATTTGCATTTCCCACTTGCTTGCTTGGCCAAAAAGGGCGTATGCGTTTTCTCCTGCATATATTCAGGAGAAAATGCACACGCCCTTTTTGGCCAAGTGCATCATTGTCGAAGTTATGCCCCTCTCCCTGTGCTTTACAGATGATTCCAACGTAACTTTTGAAATCTGTTTCCTGCTATTCTGCCTCGCTTTCCAGTCCGCTTCGTTGCCTTCCCTCAACAGATTTCTGGACGATAGTTGGCCTTTGTTACTCTGCCAGTTTGTGCATTGTTCTGCCCCTGAGCTCCATTTTTCAACTCGTTTTTCTTGAGCTGAATGCAAGGCCAAAATTGTGGTTTAGGACCTATACTTTTTCCCGGTGAGGGGCTGAGACTTTGGTTAATTCTTCTTCCTGCCGGGCAATTAGAGTGACATGTGCCCGTCCAAATGCCTAACAGCTACTCTCTCATTGGTTCTCCTTCTTCCCTTTCATCCTCTGACAAATTGCCAACCTGTGCGAACCAGGAGGTTAAAGAGGCAGTCTCTACAAGTTGGGAGATTGATAGTAAAGCAGATGGAAAGTCAAACCGGAGCACCAGGAGAGGGTTTATTCGTTGAGTTTTAGAAACCTTTTGTATTCACAGTGTGTCCATTCTCTAGGTTTCCCATACATGTTATAGCTGTAGTAACATTCCCTTCAACCTGGAGAGTTGGAACCCATGGAAAGAGTGCCATGCATTATTGCTTTAAAGGGTCTGCATTTGCTCACCCAATATCACCAATCCTCTCAGTCCCAATTGTCCAGCCTTATGCCACCTCCAGCTGTTATTGTAGACAGGGTTATTCCACGTTTCATCAGAGACCCTGAAGGAATTGTAAAGAATTTCCCTGTTTTTTTGTTTTGTTTTTGAAATTCCCTTTTATAGTGGGTTTGAGCTGCTTCTCACTGCCATGTTTATGCCAGTCTAGACACACTTGATTCCATTATGGGGACATATCAATACATAGGTTTTAAGATTCTTACTAGTAAGTTATATCTCTCTGCATGGAATATGGGGAGTTGAGTCCCTTTCACTGAGGAACGTGTAGTTCTTGTCTATTCCGTATTTGGTTTTTGGAACGGTACCTGAACTAATATCAAAATCTGGTTTAATGCATCACCACACCTCTCCTTCCCCCTTAAGCAGGCATAAGAATGTTTTGTAAAGGTCAAACTCTCTTCACTTTCCTAACTCAGTTCATGTGTAGGCATGTTCCCAGGGTCTTCGTAAGTGATATCTTATGATTAGCTTCTTTTTCTGTGTGACTTATTTCACTTAGAATCATCGTACCTGAATCCACTCATTTTGCTGCTACTGGTCTTATGACATTGATTACATGGCTGAGGGATATTCCATCGAACGTAAGTACCACAATTTTTTGAACCATTTTTATATTTCCTGGGATATTTGAGGTGTACCCAAGTTGAGGTTGTTGTAACCAGTGCAGCCCTAAATTTGGTGGTGACTCTGTCTTATTGATTTTCCATTTCCCAAGGTATATTCCCTAGACTGGAAGTGCCCTTGGCTCTGTAGCTTTGTTGTTTACTTGTTTTAGGGAACACAATGCACTCCTGCAGAGAGACAGTTGGCAATTTACATCCCGCCCATCAGCATAACAAGGCTCCCTGTTCTTCAGGGCCTGTCTTGCCTTTCTGATTTTTACACATTTTGTGGATTTCCCTTTTGACCTGTGGGAA
The DNA here is from genome assembly GCF_964341445.2 of Mesoplodon mirus. Taxonomy (NCBI): domain Eukaryota; kingdom Metazoa; phylum Chordata; class Mammalia; order Artiodactyla; family Ziphiidae; genus Mesoplodon; species Mesoplodon mirus. Next base: position 339,045 of record NW_028295604.1, read on the forward strand.
GTGATACTTCTTTGTAGTGCAGATTTGCATTGCCCGCTTGCTTGTTTGGCCAAAAAGGGCGTATGCGTTTTCTGCTGAATATATTCAGGAGAAAACGCATACGCCCTTTTTGGCCAAGTGCATCATTTTCGAAGTTGTGCCCCTCTTTCTGTTCTTTAATGGCGATTCCAACGTACCTCTTGAAATCTGTTTCCTGCTATTCTGCCTCGCTTTCAAGTCCGCCTCGTTGCCTTCCCTCAACAGATTTTTGGATGATAGTTGTCCTTTATTACTCTGCCTGTTTGTGAATTGCCGTGCCCCAGAGCTACTTTATTTAACTCGTTTTTTGTGAGCTGAACGCAAGTCCAATATTTTGGTTCAGTACCTATACTGGTACCCGGTGGGTGGCTGAGACTTTGGTTAATTCTTCTTCCTCCCGGGAAACAAGAGTGACATGTGCCCGTCCAAATGCCTAACAGCTACTCTCTCATTGGTTCTCATTCTTCCATTTCATCCTCTGCCAAATTGGCAACCTGTGTGAAACAGGAGGTTAAAGGGGCTGTCTCTCCAAGTTGAGAGATTGATAGTAAAGCAGTTGGAAAGTCAAACCGGAGCACCAGGAGAGGGACTATTTGTTGAGTTTTAGAGACCATTCGTATTCACAGTGTGTCCATTCTCTCGGTTTCCCGTACATGTTATAACTATAGTAATATTCGCTTCTCCCTGGAGAGTTAGGACCCATGGAATGTGTGCCATGCATTATTGCTTTAAAGCGTCTGTGTTTGCTCACCCAATCTCACCAATCCTCTCAGTCCCATGTGTCCAGCCTTATGACACATCCAGCTGTCGTTGTAGATAGCGTCATTCCAGGTTTCATCAGCGACCCTGAAGGTATTGTGTAAGAATTGTTCTGTTTTTATGTTTTGTTTTGAAATTCATTTTTATATTGGGTTTGAGCTGATTCTCCCTGCCATGTTTATGTCATTCTAGACACACTTAGTTACCTTACGGAGACATATCAATACATAGGTTTTAAAATTCTTACTAGTCAGATATATTTCTCTGTGGGGAATAGGGATGTTGAGTTCCGTTCACTGAGGAAGGAGTAGGGCTTGTCTCTTTATTTTTTTGGATTATGGAACGGTATCTGGGCTAATATCAATCTTTTGTTTTGTGCATCTCCCGACCTGGCTTTCCCCTTAAGCAAGCGTTAGAGTGTTTTCTAAATCTGAGACTCTGTTCTCTTCCCTAAATCAGTTCATATGTAGCCATGTTTACATTCCCTTCATAAGTGATATCTTATGTCAGAATGCACCATGGCCCTTGTCATAATAATGCTTCATGACCCCTGTCATCACAATGATACATGCCCTGGTTATCAAAATTCTCCATGTCCCTTGTCATCAAAATCTCCACGTACTTGTCATCACAGTGCTACATGACACTTCTCATCAAAATGTTACATGCTCTTGTCATCACAATTCTCCATTATCTTGACATTGCAATGCTCCATGCCCTTGTCATCACAATGCTCCATGCCTTTGTCATCACATTGCTCCATGACCCCTGTCATCAAATTGCTCCCTGACACCTGTCATCACAATGCTTCATGCCCATTGTCATTACAGTGCTCCATGATGCTCGACATCACAATTACCCATGGTCTTCTCATCACAATGCTCCATGGTTTTGCCATCACCATGCTCCATGCCTTGTCATCTCAAAGCTCAATGTCCCTTGTCCTCACAATTCTCCACGTCCTTGTCATTACAATGCTCCATGGCACTTCACATCACAATGTTATATGCTCTTGTCATCACAATACTCCATGCACTTGTCATCGCAATGCTCCATGACCCCTGTCATAGGAAGCTCCATGCACTTTTCATCAAAATGTTTCACGGCCAGGACATTAAAATTCTCAATGGCCCTTGATATCACAATGCTCCATGCCCTTGTCATCACAATGCTCCTTTACTTTGTCACAACAGTCCTCCATAACAATTGGCATCACAATGCTCCATGATATTGTCATCAAACTGGAACATGACATATTTCATCACAATGCTCCCTGACACCTTTCTTCACAATAATCCATGACCTTGTCATCACAGTGCTCCATGACCTTGTCATCACAATGGGCCATGCCCATTCTTATCACAATAATCCAAGAAAATTGTCAGACCAATGCTCCATGCCACTTTTCATCACAATGCTCCATGAACGCTGTCATCAAAATGCACCATGCCCATCATCAAAATGCTTCATGCTATTGTCATCACAATGAAATCAAAAAGCTCCATGACATCTGTCATCACAATGCAGCAAACCCTTGTGATCACAATGTCCCATAACACTTGTCATCACAATGCCCCATGACGCTGGTCACCACAGTTATCCATGGTCTTCTCATCACAATGCACCATGACTTTTGTCAACACAATGCTCAATACCCTTGTCAACACAATGCTCTCTGATTATTGACCTCAGTATGCACAGTGCACTCTTTCATGACAAGGCTCCATTCCTTTTTCATCACACTGATCCATGCCCTTCTCATCAAAATGTTCCAAGACACCTGTGATCACAATGCTCCTTGCACTTGTCATCACAAAGCTCCATGACGAATGTCATCAGAATGCTCCATGGCCTTCTCATCATAATGTTCCATGCCCTTGTCATCACAATGCTCCAAGAGCCCTGTAAACAAAATGATCCCTGCGCCTTTTCATCAGAATGCTCCATGAGACTTGTCATCACAAGGTTCCATGGTCTTCACATCACAGTGCTCCAGGACCTTGTCATCACAGTGCTCCATTCCCTTGTCATCACAATGCAACATGACCACTGTCATCACAATAATCCATGAACATTTTCAGCCCAGTGCTCCACGAAATTCACATCACAATGCTCCATAGCCCATATCACCACAATGCTCCATGACCACTGTTATCAAAACACTCCATGACACCTGACAACACAATGATCCGGGACACTTGTCATCACAGTGCTCCATACCCTAGTCATCACAATGCTCCATGACCCCTGTCATCACAACACTCCATGAACATTTTCAACCCATTGCTCCATGACCCTTGTCATCACAATGATCCATGCCCTTGTCATCCCAATGCTCCATGACCCCTGTATTCACAATGCTCCGTGACGCTTGTCATCACAGTGCTCCATGACACCTGTCATCACAATGCTCCATGCCTTTGTCAGCAAAATGTTACATGGCCTTGTCATTACAATACTCTATGCGCTTGTCATCAAAATACTCCATTTCCATTGTCATCACAATCTTCCATGAACCTTGGGATCACATTGCTTCATGCCATTTTCATCACAATGCTCCATGCTCCTTGAAATCAAAATGATCCATGACCTCTGTCATCATAGTGCTCCAAAACCTTGTGATCACAATGTTCCATAACACTTGTCATCACAACGCTCCATGATGCCTGTCATCACAATAATCCATGCCCTTTTCATCACAATGCTCCATGACCTTTGCCATCACAATTCTCAATACACTTGTCATCAAAATGCTCCCTGACACTTGTCATCAGAATGTTCCTTGAACCCTGTCACGAAAAGGCTCCATGCCGTTTTCATCACAATGCACCATGCCGTTTTCATCACAATGCTCCAGGCCATTTTCATCAAAATCCTCCACAAGCTTGTCATCAGAATGCTCCATGAGCCTTCTCATCACAATTCTCCATGCACTTGTCAGCACAATGCTCCCTGACCCTTGTCATCAGAATTCTCCATGACACTTGGCATCACAATGCTCCATTACATTTGTCATCAGAATTCTCCATGACACTTGGCATCACAATGTTCCATGACATTGTTATCACAATGGGCCATTCCAAATGTCATTGCAGTAATCCATGAAACATATTAGACCAATGTTCCATGCCCTTGTCATCACAATACTCCATGGCCTTGTTATCACAATGCTCCATGACCCCTGTCATCACAATGCTCCGTGACTCCCGTCATCACAATTCTTCATGACCTTTGTCATCACAATGGTCCATGCCGTCGTCATCAACAGTCTCTGACCTTTTTAAACACAATGCTCCATGAACTTTTCATCACAATGCTCTTTGACCCTTGTCATCACAATGCTCCATGCGCTTGTCAGCACAATGCTGCATGACATGTCATCACAGTGCTCCACAATCTTGTCATCACAATGCTCCTTAAAATTTGTCATCACAATGCTCCATGCACTTCTCATCAAAATGCTCTCTCACCACTGATATCACAATGCTACATCACTGTTTGTCACAATACTCCCTCACACCTGTCATCACAATGTTCCATGACTCCTGTCATCCCAATGCTACATGCACTATTCATCACAATGTTCGTTGACCCGTGACATCACAATGTTCCATAACACCTGTCATCAAAATGTTCCATGACAATTTTCATCAAAGTGCTCCATGTCCCTGTCATCAGAATGCTCCAAGCCATTCTCATCACAATGCACAACGACCTTGCCATCAAAATGTTCCATGACCTTTGTCATCACAAAGATGCATGATCCTTGGCATCACAATGCTCCATGTCATTGTCATCACAATGCTCCATGAACGCTCTCATCGCATTGCTCCATGCCCTTGTCTTCACAAAGCTCCATGACACATGACATCAGAATGCTCCATGTTCTTCTCATCACAATGCTCCATGCCCTTGCCATCACAATGCTCAATTACCCCAGTAATCACAATGCTCCATGACCCCTGCCATCACGATGTTCCATGGCCTTGTCATCACAAAGCTCCATGACCCTTCTCATCACAATGTTCCAAGAACCGTGTAATCACAATGCTGTATGCCCCTTTTCATCTCAATGATCCATGAACCCTGTCATCACAATGCACCATGCCCATCATCATAATGCTTCATGCTATTGTCATCACAATGAAATCAAAATGCTCCATGACCTCTGTCATACAAATACTCCAAACCCTTGTGACCACAATATTCCATAACACTTTTCATCACAATGCCCCATGACGCATGTCATCAGAATGCTCCATGTCCTTCTCATCACAATGCTCCGTGCCTTAGTCATCACAATGCTCCAAGACCCCTGTAATCACATTGCTCCATGCCCGTTTTCAGCAGGATGTTCCATGAGACTTGTCATCACAAGTCTCCATTGTCTTCTCATCACAATGCTCCAGGACCTTGTCATCACCATGCTCCATTCCCTTGTCATCACAATGCTCCATGACCCCTGTCATCACAATAATCCATGAACATTTTCAGCCCAGTGCTCCACGACCTACTCATCACAATGCTCCATGGCCAATATCATCACAATGCTCCATGACCACTGTCATCACAACACTATATGACACCTGACAACACAATGATCTGGGACTCTTGTCATCACAATGCTCCATTCCGTAGTCATCACAATGCTTTATGACCCCTGTCATCACAACATTCCATGAATATTTTCAGCCAAGTGCTCCATGACCGTTCTTATCACAATGATCCATGCCATTGTCATCCCAATGCTCCATGACCACGTATTCACAATGCTCCATGACGCTTGTCATCACAGTGCTCCATGACACCTGTCATCACAATGCTCCATGCCTTTGTCAGCAAAATGCTACATGACGTTGTCATTACAATGCTCTATGCGCTTGTCAGCACAATACTCCATTTCCATTGTCATCACACTCCTCCATGAACATGGGATCACATTGCTTCATGCCCTTGTCATCACAATGCTCCATGCTCCTTGAAATCCAAATGATCCATGACCTCTGTCATCACAATGCTCCAAACCCTTGTGATCACAGTGTTCCATAACACTTCTCATCACATCGCTCCATGATGCCTGTCATCACAATACTCCATGCCCTTTTCATCACAATGCTCCATGACCATTTTCATCACAATTCTCAATACACTTGTCATCAAAATGCTCCCTGACACTTGTCGTCAGAATGCTCCTTGAACCCTGTCACAAAAAGGCTCCATGCCTTTTTCATCACAATGCCCCATGGCGTTTTCATCACAATGCTCCATGCCATTGTCATCAAAATACTCCACAAGCTTGTCATCAGAATGCTCCATGACCATTGTCATCACAATTCTCCATGCACTTGTCAGCACAATGCTCCCTGACCCTTATCATCACAATGATCCAAGCCATTGTCATCACAATGGGCCATTACATATGTCATCACAATGCTACCTGACACGTGTCTTCACAATACTGCATGACCTGGTCATCACAATGCTCCATGCCCTTTTCATCACAATGCGATATTCCAACTGTCATCACAATAATCCATGAAACTTATTAGACCAATGTTCCATGCCCTTGTCATCATAACGCTCCATGCCCTTATTATCACAATGCTCCATGGCCCCTGTCATCACAATGCTCCATGACTCCAGTCATCACAGTGCTTCATGACCTTTGTCATCACAATGGTCCATGCCCTCGTCATCAACAGTCTCTGTGACCTTTTTAACCACAATGCTCCATGAACTTTTCATCACAATGCTCTTTGACCCTTGTCATCACAATGCTCCATGCGCTTGTCAGCACAATGCTCCATGACACATGTCATCACAATGCACCATGCGCTTGTCATCACAGTGCTCCACAATCTTGTCATCACCATGCTCCTTAAAATTTGTCATCACAATGCTCCATGCACTTCTCATCAAAATGCTCTCTCACCACTGATATCACAATGCTACATCACTATTTGTCACAATACTCCCTCACCCCAGTCATCACAGTGTTCCATAACTCCAGTCATCACAATGCTACATGCACTTATCACAATGTTCGATGACCCCTGACATCACAGTGTTCCATAACACCTGTCATCAAAATGTTCCATGACACTTTTCATCAAATTGCTCCAAGACGCTGTCATCAGAATGCTCCCTGCCCTTCTCATCACAATGCACAACGCCCTTGCCATCTAAATGCTCCATGACCTTTGTCATCAAAAAGATCCATGACCTTTGGCATCACAATGCTCCATGTCATTGTCATCACCATGCTCCATGAACACTCTCATCACATTGCTCCATGCCATTGTCTTCACAAAGCTCCATGACACATGTCATCAGAATGCTCCATGGCCTTCTCATCACAATGCTCCATGCCCTTGCCATCACAATGCTCCATTACCCCAGTCATAACAATGCTCCATGACACCTGCCATCACGATGTTCCATGGTCTTGACATCACAAAGCTCCATGACCCTTCTTATCACAATGCTCCAAGAACCCTGTAATCACAATGCTCTATGCCCTTTTTCATCTCAATGATCCATGAACCCTGTCATCACAATGCACCATGCCCATCATCATAATGCTTCATGCTATTGTCATCACAATGAAATCAAAATGCTCCATGACCTCTGTCATAATAATGCTCCAAATCCTTGTGATCACAATATTCCCTATCACTTGTCATCACAATGCCCCATGACACTCGTCATCACAATTATCAATGGTCTTCTCATCACAATGCTCAATACACTTGTCATCAAAATGCTCCCTGACACTTGTTTTCTGTATGCTCCTTGAACCCTGTCATGACAAGGCTCCATGCCTTTTTCATCACAATGATCCATGCCCTTTTCATCACAATGCTCCAAGACCCATGTAATCACAATGCTCCATGTCCTTGTCATCACAAAGCTCAATGACACATGCCATCAGAATGCTCCTTGGTCTTCTCCTCACAATGCTCCATGCCCTTGTCATCACAATGTGCCAAGACCCCTCTAATCAAAATGCTCCATGCCCCTTTTATCAGTATGCTCGATGAGATTTTTCATCACAAGGCTCCATGGTTTTGCCATCACAATGCTCCAGGACCTTGTCATCACAATGCTTCTCGACATTGTCATGAAAATTTTCAATGGCCCTTGTCATCATAATGCTCCAAGCCCTAATCATCAAAATGCTCCATTATATTTGTCATCACAATTCTCCATTACATTTTGCATCACAATGCTCCATGCCATTGTAATCGCAATGGACCATGACATATATCATCACAATGCTCCTTGACACCTGTCTTCACAATACTCCATGACGTTCTCATCAGAATGCTCCAGGCCCTGGTCATCACAATGCACCATGCCCACTGTCATCACAATAATCTATGAATCTTTTCAGACCAATGCTCCATGCCCCTGTCATCATAATGCTCCATGCCTTATCATCACAAAGCTACATGACACCTGTCTTCACAATGCTCCGTGACTCCAGTCATCACAATGTTTCATAACTTTTGTCCTCACAGTGGTCCATGCCCGCATCATCACAAGGCTCTGTGACCTTTGTAACCACAATGCTCCATGAACTTTTCATCACAATGCTCTTTGACCCTTGTCATCACAATGCTCCATGCGCTGGTCAGCACAATGCTCCATGACACATGTCATCACAATGCACCATGCACTTGTCATCACAGTGCTCCACAAACTTGTCATCACAATGCTCCTTAAAATTTGTCATCACAATGCTCCATGCACTTCTCATCAAAATGCTCTCTCAACACTGATATCACAATGCTACATCACTATTTGTCACAATACTCCTTCACCCCTGTCATCACAATGTTCCATGACTCCTGTCATCACAATGCTACATGCACTTATCACAATGTTCGATGACCCCTGACATCACAGTGTTCCATAACACCTGTCATCAAAATGTTCCATGACACTTTTCATCAAATTGCTCCAAGACCCTGTCACCAGAATGCTCCCTGCCCTTCTCATCACAATGCACAACGCCCTTGCCATCTAAATGCTCTGTGACCTTTGTCATCACAAAGATCCATGACCCCTGTCTTCACAATACTCCGTGACTCCAGTCCTCACAATGTTTCATAACGTTTGTCATCACAGTGGTCCATGCCCGTGTCATTACAAGGCTCTGTGACCTTTGTAACCAGAATGCTCCCTGAAATTTTCATCTCAATTCTCTCTGCCCCTTTTCATCATAATGCTCCATGTCTTTTTCAGAACAATGCTGCATGACCATTGTCATTACAATGTGCCACGCAATTTTCATCACAACGGTCCACAACCTTGTCATTGAAATGCTCCATAAACCTTGTAATCACAATGCTCCATGCACTTCTCATCAAACTGTTCTCTCACACGAGATATCACAATGTTCCATCACTAGTCATCACAATACTCTCTCACCCCTGTAAGCACAATGTTCCATGAACCTGTCATCACAATGCTACATCCCCTTATCATCACAATGTTCCATGACCCCTGACATCACAATGTTCCATAACCCCTGTCAACAAAATGCTCCATGACGCTTTTCATCCCAAAGCTCCAAGACCCCTGACATCACAATGTTCTATAAACCCTGCCATCAAAATGTTCCATTACACCTTTCATCAAATTGCTGCATGACCCGGTCATCAAAATGTTCCCTGCCCTTCTCATCACAATTCACCATGCCCTTGTCATCAAAATGCTCCATGACTTGTCATCACAAAGCTCCATGACACTTGGCATCACAATGCTCCATGTCATTGTCATCACAATGCTCCATAAACCCACTTATCACATTGCTCCATGCCCTTGTCATCACAAAGATTCCTGATACTTGTCATCACAATGCTCGATGCCCTTCTCATCATAATGCTCCATGCCCTTGTTATTACCATCCTGAATGACCCATGCATCACAGTGCTCCGTGCCCTTGTCATCACAATGCTCCATGCCCACTCTCATCACAATAATCCATGAAATATTTCAGACCAATGTTCCATGCCCTTCTCATCAAAATGCTCCATTACCCCTGTCATAACAATGCACCATGACCCTTGCCATCAAAATGTTCCTCGGCCTAGTCATCACAAGATTCCATGACACTTGTCATCACAATGCTTAAGACCCCTGAAATAACAATGCTCCATGACCTTATCATCAGAAAGCTCCATGACGCATGTCATCAGAATGTTTCATGGACTTTTCATCACAATGCTCCATACCCTTGTCATCAGAATGCTCCATGACCCTTGTAATCACAATGCTCCATGCCCCTTTTCATCTCAATGCTCCATGAACCCTGTCATCACAATGCACCATGCCCATCATCATAATACTTCAGGCTATTGTCATCACAATGAAATCAATATTCTCCATGACCTCTGTCATAATAATGCTCCAAACCCTTGTGATCACAATGTTCCATAACACTTATCATCACAACACCCCATGATGCACATCATCACAATTATCCATGGTCTTCTCATCACAATGCTCCATGATCTTTGTCATCACAATTCTCAACACACTTGTCATCACAATGCTCCCTGACACTTGTCGTCAGTATGCTCCTTGAACCCTGTAATGACATGGATCCATGCATTTTCCTCACAATGATCCATGCCCTTTTCATCACAATGCTCCAAGACCCCTGTAATCACAATGCTCCATGCCCTTGTCATCACAAAGCTCCATGACGCATGTCATCAGAATGCTCCATGGCCTCCTCCTCAAAATTCTCCATGCACTTGTCATCACAATGCTCCAAGTCCCGTGTAATCACAATGCTCCATGCCCCTTTTCATCACAATGCTCCATGAGACTTGTCATCACAAGTCTCCATGGTCTTCCCATCACAATGCTCCAGGACCTTGTCATCACCATGCTCCATTCCCTTGTCATCACAATGCCCCATGACCCCTCTCATCACAATACTCCATGAACATTTTCAGCCCAGTGCTTCATGAACTTCTCATCACAATGCTCAATGACAAATATCATCAAAATACTCCATGACCACTGTCATCACAACACTCCATGACACCTGACAACACAATGAACCGGGACTCTTGTCATCAAAATGCTCCATTCCCTACTCATCACAATGCTCCATGACCCCTGTCATCACAGTACTCCATGAACATTTTCAGCCCAATGCTCCATGACCCTTGTCATCACAATCATCCATGCCCTTGTCATCCCAATTCTCCATGACACTTGTAATCACAATGCTCCAAGAACCCTTAATCAAAATGCTCCATGCCCCTCTCATCACAAAGCTCCATGACGCATGTCATCAGAATGTTCCATGGGATTCTCCTCACAATGTTCCATGCCCTTGTCATCACAATGATCCATGACCCCTGTAATCACAATGCTCCATGCCCTTATCATCACAAAGCTCCATGACACATGTCATCAGAATGTTCCATGGCTTTCTCATCAATATGTTCCATGCCCTTGTCATCACAATGCTCCCAGACCCCTGTAATCACAATTCTCCATGCCACTTTTCATCTCAATGCTCCATGAACCCTGTCATCACAATGTTCCGTGACTCCAGTCATCACAATGCTTCATAACGTTTGCCATCACAACGGTCCATGCCCGCATCATCACAAGGCTCTGTGACCTTTGTAACCACAATGCTCCATGAAGTTTTCATCACAATGCTCCGTGATCCTTGTCATCACAATGCTCCATGCCTGTGTCAGTACAATGCTCCATGACCCTTGTCATCACAATGTGCCATGCGCTTTTCATCACAATGATCCACAACCTTGTCATCGCTATGATCCATAAACCTTGTAATCACAATGCTCCATGCACTTCTCATCCATATGCTCTCTCTCATGAGATATCTCAATGTACCATGACTAGTCATCACAATCCTCCCTCAACCAAGTTATCACAATGTTCCATGACCCCTATCATCACAATGCTATATCCCCTTATCAGCACAATGTTCCATGACCCCTGACATCACAATGTCCCATAACCCCTGTCATCAAAGTGCTCCATGACCCTTTTCATCCCAAAGCTCCATGAACCCTGGCATCACAATGTTCTATAACCCCTGTCATCAGAATATTCCATTACATTTTTCATCAAATTGCTGCATGACCCTGTCATCAAAATGCTCCCTTTAATTCTCATCACAATGCACCACACACTTGTCATCAAAATGCTCCATGACCTATGACATCACAAACTCCATGACCGTTGGCATCACAATGCTCCATGTCATTGTCATCACGATGCTCCATAAACCCTCTCATCACATTGCTCCATGCCCTTGTCATCACAAAGCTCAATGACAGTTATCATCACAATGCTCGATGCCCTTCTCATCACAATGCTACATGCCCTTGATATTACAATCGTCCATGACCCAAGTATCACAGTGTTCCGTGCCCTTCTCATCACAATGCTCCATATGCAATCTCATCACAATAATCCATGAAACATTTCAGACCAATGCTCAATGCCCTTCTCATAACAATGCTCCATTACCTCTGTCATAACAATGCTCCATGACCCCTGCCATCACAATGTTCCATGGCCTTGTCATCACAAGGCTCCATGACCCTTGTCATCACAATGCTCCAAGACCCCTGTAATCACAAAGCTCCATGCCCTTGTCATCACAAAGCTCCATGACACATATCATCAGAAGGTTCCATGGCCTTCTCGTCACAATGCTCCATGCCCTTGTCATCACAATGCTCCAAGACCCCTGCAGTCACAGTGATCCATGCACCTTTTCATCAGAATGCTCCATGAGACTTGTCATCACAAGTCTCCATGGTCATCTCATCACAATGCTCCAGGACATTGTCATCACCATGCTCCATGCACTTGTCATCACAATGCTCCAAGACCCCTGTAATCACAATGCTCCCTGCCCCTTTTCATCAGAATGCTCCATGAGACTTGTCATCACAAGTCTCCATGGTCTTCTCATCACAATGCTCCATGACCAATATCATCACAATGCTTCATGACCACTGTCATCACAACACTCCATGACACCTGACAACACAGCGATCCGGGACTCTTGTCATCACAATGCTCCAAGTCCACTGTAATCAGAGTGATCCATGACCCCTGTCATCACAATAATCCATGAACATTTTCAGCCCAATGCTCCATGACCCTTGTCATCACAATGATCCATGCCCTTGTGATCCCAATGCTCCATGACCCCTGTATTCACAATGCTCCTTGACGCTTTTCATCACAGTGCTCCATGACACCTGTCATCACAATGCTCCATGCCTTTGTCAGCAAAATGCTACAAGACCTTGTCATCACAATGCTCCATGCTACTTGAAATCAAAATGATCCATGAACTCTGTTATCACAATACTCCAAACACTTGTGATCACAATGTTCCATAACACTTGTCATCACAATGCTCCATGATGCCTGTCATCACAATATTCCATGCCCTTTTCATCACAATGCTCCATGACCTTTGTCATCACAATTCTCAATACACTTGTCATCACAATGTTCCCTGACACTTGTCATCAGAATGCTGCTTGAACCCTGTCACGAAAAGGCTCCATGCATTTTTCATCACAAAACACCATGCCATTTTCATCACAATGCTCCATGCCATTGTCATCAAAATAGTCCACATGCTTGTCATCAGAATCCTCCATGACCCTTGTCATCACAATTCTCCACGCACTTGTCAGCAAAATGCTCCCTGACCCTTGTCATCACAATGCTCCAAGCCATTGTCATAACAATGCTCCATTACCTTTGTCATCAGAATCCTCCATGACACTTGGCATCACAATGCTCCATGCCATTGTCATCACAATGGGCCATTACATATGTCATCACACTGCTCCCTGACACCTCTCTTCACAATACTGCCTGACCTGGTCATCACAAATCTCCATGCCCTTGTCATCACAATGCGCCATTCCAACTGTCATCACAATAATCCATGAAACTTATTAGACCAATGCTCCATGCCCTTGTCATCACAATGCTCCATGCCCTTGTTATCACAATGTTCCAAGACCCATGTAATCAGAATGCTCCATGCCCCTTTTCATCAGTATGCTCCATGAGACTTGTCATCACAAGGCTCCATGGTTTTCTCATCACAATGCTCCATGCCCTTGTCATCTCAATGCTCCATGAGCCCTGTCATCACAATGCTCCGTGACTCCAGTCATCACAATGCTTCATAACGTTTGTCATCACAATGTTCCATGCCCGCATCATCACAAGGCTCTGTGACCTTTGTAACCACAATGCTCCATGAACTTTTCATCACAATGCTCCGGACACTTGTCATCACAATGCTCCATGCCTTTGTCAGAACAATGCTCCATGACCCTTGTCATCACAATGCACCATGCGCTTTTCATCACAAAGATCCACAACCTTGTCATCGCTATGCTCCATAAGCCTTGTAATCACAATGCTCCATGCACTTCTCATCCAAATGCTCTCTCACATGAGATATTACAATGTTCCATCACTCGTCATCACAATCCTCCCTCACCCCTGTTATCACAATGTTCTATGACCCCTGTCATCACAATGCTACATTTGCTTATCAGAACAATGTTCCATGACCCCTGACATCACAATGTTCCATAACCCCTGTCATCAAAATGCTCCATGACCATTTTCATCTCAAAGCTCCATGACGCCTGGCATCACAGTGTTCTATAACCACAGTCATCAAAATGTTCCATTACAAATTTCATCAAATTGCTGCATGACCCGGTCATCAAAATACTCCCTGCCCTTCTTATCACAATGCACTGCACCCTTGTCATCAAAATGCTCCATGACTTTGGTCATCACAAAGCTCCATGAACCTTGGCATCACAATGCTCCATGTCATTGTCATCACAATGCTCCATAAACCCTCTCATCACATTGCTCCATGCCCTTGTCATCACAAAGCTCCATGACACTTGTCACCACAATGCTCGATGCCCGTCTCATCACAATGCTCCATGCCCTTGTCATTAAAATCCTCCATGACCCATGTATCACAGTGTACCGTGCCCTTGTCATCACAATGCTCCATGCCCACTCTCAGAGCAATAATCCATGAAATATTTCAGACCAATGCTCAATGCCTTTCTCATCACAATGCTCCATTACCTCTGTCATAACAATGCTCCATGACCCCTGCCATCACAATGTTCCACGGCCTTGTCATCACAATGTTCCATGACCCTAGTCATCACAATGCTCCCAGACCCATGTAATCACAGAGCTCCATGCCCTTGTAATCACAAAGCTCCATGACGCATGTATTCAGAATGTTCCATGGCCTTCTCCTCACAATGCTACATGCCCTTGTCATCACAATGCTCCAAGACCCCTAAAATCACAATGCTCCATGCCCCTTTTCATCAGACTGCTCCATGAGACTTGTCATCACAAGTCTCCATTGTCATCTCATCACAATGCTCCAGGAACTTGTCATCACCATGCTCCATTCCCTTGTCATCACAATGCTCCATGACCCCTGTCATCACAATACTCCATGATCATTTTCAGCCCAATGCTCCATGACATTCTCATCACAATGCTCCATGACCAATATCATCACAATGCTCCATTTCTTTTGTCATCAAAATCCTCCATGACACTTGCCATCACAATGCTCCATGCAGTTGTCATCACAATGGGACATTTCATATGTCATCACAATGCTCCCTAATACCTCTCTTCACAATACTGCATGGCATGGTCATCACAATGCTCCATGCCCTTGTCTTTAAAATGCGCCATTCCAACTGTCATCACAATAATCCATGAAACTTATTAGACCAAAGCTCCATGCCCTTGTCATCACAATGCTCCATGCACTTGTTATCACAAAGTTTCAAAACCCCAGTAATAAGAATGTTCCATGCCCCTTTTCATCAGTATGCTCCATGAGACTTGTCCTCACAAGGCTCCATGGTTTTCTCATCACAATGCTCCAGGACCTTGTCATCACAATGCTTCACGACATTGTCATGAAAATTCTCAATTGCCATTTTCATCATAATGCTCCAAGCCCTATTCATCACAATGCTCCATTATATTTGTCATCACAATCCTCCATTACATTTGGCATCACAATGCTCCATGCCATTGTCATCGCAATGGACCATGACATATGTCATCACAATGCTCCCTGACACCTGTCTTCACAATACTCCATGCCCTTGTCATCACAATGCTCCATGCACTTGTCATCACAATGCACCATGTCCACTGTCATGACAATAATCTATGAAACATGTCAGACCAATGCTCCATGCCCCTGTCATCACAATGCTCCATGCCCTTGTCATCACAATGCTCCATTATCCCTGTAATCACAGTGGTCCGTGACTCCAGTCATCATAATGATTCATAACGTTTGTCATTACAACGGTCCATGCCCGCATCATCACAAGGCTCTGTGACATTTGTAACCACAATTCTCCATGAACTTTTCATCACAATGCTCCGTGACCCTTGTCATCACAATGCTCCATTTCTTTGTCATCACCATGCTGCATTCCCTTGTCATCACAATGCTCCATGACACCAGTCATCACAATAATCCATGAACATTTTCAGCCCAATGCTCCACGACCTACTCATCACAATGCTCCATGGCCAATATCATCACAATGCTCCATGACCACTGTCATCACAGCACTCCATGACACCTGACAACACAATGATCCAGGACTCTTGTCGTCACAATGCTCCATTCCCTAGTCATCACAATGCTCCATGACCCCTGTATTCACAATGCTCCAAGCCCTTGTCATCACAATGCTCCATTAAATTTGTCATCAGAATCCTCCATGACACTTGACATCACAATGTTCCATTCCATTTTCATCACAATGGGCCATTACATATATCATCACAATGCTCCCTGAAACCTGTCTTCACAATAGTGCATGACCCGGTCATCACAATGCTCCATGCCCCTGTCATCACAATGCACCATGCCCACTGTCAGCACAATAATCTATGAAACATTTCTGACCAATTTTCCATGCCCCTGTCATCACAATGCTCCATGCTCTTGTCATCACATTGCTCCATGACCCCTGTCATCACAATTCTCCATGACTCCAGTCATCACAATGCTTCATAACGTTTGTCATCACAACGGTCCATGCCCGTGTCATCACAAGGCTCTGTGACCTTTGTAATCACAATGCTACATGAACTTTTCATCACAATGCTCCGTGACCCTTGTCATCAGAATGCTCCATGCCTTTATCAGAACAATGCTCCATGACCCTTGTCATTACAATGTGCCATGTGCTTTTCATCACAATGATCCACAACCTTGTCATCGCTATGCTCCATAAACCTTGTAATCACAATGCTCCATGCACTTCTCATCAAAATGCTCTCTCACCAGAGATATCACAATGTTCCATCACTAGTCATCACAATCCTCTCTCACCCCTGTTATCACAATGTTCCATGACCCCTGTCATCACAATGCTACATCCGCTTATCAGCGCAATATTCCATGACCCCTGACATCACAATGTTCCATAACCCCTGTCATCAAAATGCTCCATGACCCTTTTCATCACAAAGCTCCATGACCCCTGGCATCACAATGTTCTATAAAACCTGTCATCTAAGTGTTCCATTACAATTTTCATCAAATTGCTGCATGACCCTGTCATCAAAATGCTCCCTGCCCTTCTCATCACAATGCACCACACACTTGTCATCAAAATGCTCCATGACATTTGTCATCACAAAGATCCATGACCCTTGGCATCACAATGCTCCATGTCATTGTCATCACAAAGCTCCATGACCCTTGGTATCACATTGCTCCATATCATTGTCATCACAAATCTCCATGACACTTGGCATCACATTGCTCCATGTCATTGTCATCACAATGCTCCATGAACCCTCTCATCACATTGCCCCATGCCTTTGTCATTACAATCCTCCATGACTCATGTATCACAGTGTACCGTGCCCTTATCATCACAATGCTCCATGCCCACACTCATCACAATAATCCATGAAATATTTCAGACCAATGCTCAATCCCCTTCTCATCACAATGTTCCATAACCTCTGTCATAACAATGCTCAATGTCCCCTGCATTCACAATGTTCCACGGCCTTGTCATCACAAGGCTCCATGACCCTTGTCATCACAATGCTCCAAGATCCCTGTAATCACAATGCTCAATGCCCTTGTCATCACAAAGCTCCATGACACATGTCATTAGAATGTTCCATGGTCTTCTCCTCACAATGCTCCATGCCCTTGTCATCACAATGCTCCAAGACCACTGTAATCACTATTCTCAATGCCCCTTTTCATCAGAATGCACCATAAGAATTGTCATCACAAGTTTACATGGTCCTCTAATCAAAATGCTCCAGGACCTTGTTGTCACCATGCTCCATTCCCTTGTCATCACAATGCTCCATGACCACTGTCATCACAATAATCCATGAATATTTTCAGCCCTATTGTCCATGACCTTCTCATCACAATGCTCCATGTCCAATATCATCACAATGCTGAATGACCGCTGTCATCACAATACTCCATGACACCTGACAACACAATGATCCGGGACTCTTGTCATCACAATGCTCCAAGACCCATGTAATCACAATGCTCCATGACCCCTGTCATCACAATACTCCATGAACTTTTTCAGCCTAATGTTCCATGACCCTTGTCATCACAATGATCCATGCCCTTGACATCCCAATGCTCCATGACCCGTGCATTAACAATGCTCCGTGACGCTTGTCGTGACAGTGCTCCATGACACCTGTCATCACAATGCTCCATGCCTTTGTCAGCAAAATGCTACATGACCTTGTCATTACAATGCTCTATGTGCTTGTCATCACAATACACCATTACCATTGTCATCACTATCCTCCATGAACCTTGGGATCACATTGCTTCATGGCCTTGTCATCCCAGTGCTCCTTGCTCCTTGAAATCAAAATGATCCATGCCCACTCTCATCGCAATGCTCCAAACACTTGTGATCACAATGTTCCATAACCCTTGTCATCACAATGCTCCATGATGCCTGTCATCACAATACTCCATGCCCTTTTCATCACAATGCTCCATGACCTTTGTCATCACAATTCTCAATACACTGGTCATCACAATGCTCCCTGACACTTGTCGTCAGAATGCTCCTTGAACCCTGTCACGAAAAAGCTCCATGCCTTTTTCATCACAATGCCCCATGCCGTTTTCATCACAATGCTCCATGCCATTGTCATCAAGATACTCCACAAGCTTGTCATCAGAATGCTCCATGACCCTTGTCATCACAATTCTCCATGCACTTGTCAGCACAATGCTCCCTGACCATTGTCATCACTATGCTCCAAGCCCTTGTCATCACAATGCTCCATTACCTTTGTCATCAGAATCCTCCTTGACACTTGGCATCACAATGCTCCATGCCATTGTCATCACAATGGGCCAATACATATGTCATCAGAATGCTCTCGGACACCACTTTTCACAATACTGCATGACCTGGTCATCACAATGCTCCTTGCCCTTATCATCACAATGCTCCATTACCTCTGTCATAACAATGCTCCATGACCCCTGCCATCACAATGTTCCACGGCCTTGTCATCACAAGGCTCCATTACCCTTGTCATCACAATGCTCCAAGACACCTGTAATCACAAAGCTCCATGCCCTTGTCATCACAAAGCTCCATGACGCATGTCATCAGAATGTTCCATGGCCTTCTCCTCACAATGCTCCATGTCCTTGTCATCACAATGCTCCATGCCCTTGTTATCACAATGTTCCATGACCCCTGTCATCACAATGCTCCGTGACTCCAGTCATCACAATGCTCCATGACCTTTGTCATCACAATGCTCCATGACCTTTGTCATCACAATTCTCAATACACTTGTCATCAGAATGCTCCCTGACACTTGTCATGAGAATGCTCCTTGAACCCTGTCACGAAAAGGCTCCATGCATTTTTCATCACAATGCCCCATGCCGATTTCATCACAATGCTCCATGCCACTGTCATCAATATACTCCAAAAGCTTGTCATCAGAATGCTCCATGACCATTGTCATCACAATTCTCCATGCACTTGTCAGCACAATGCTCCCTGACCCTTGTCTTCCGAATGTTCCAAGCCATTGTCATCACAGTGCTCCATTACATTTGTCATCAGAATCCTCCATGACACTTGGCATCACAATGCTCCATGCCATTGTCATCACAATGGGCCATTACATATGTCATCACAATGCTCCATGCCACTGTCATCAATATACTCCAAAAGCTTGTCATCAGAATGCTCCATGACCATTGTCATCACAATTCTCCATGCACTTGTCAGCACAATGCTCCATGCCTTTGTCAGAACAATGCTTCATGACCTTTGTCATCACAATGCACCATGCGCTTTTCATCACAATGATCCACAACCTTGTCATCGCTATGCTCCATAAACCTTGTAATCACAACGCTCCATGCACTTCTCATCCAAATGCTCTCTCACATGAGATATCACAATGTTCCATCACTAGTCATCACAATCCTCCCTCACCCCGGTTATCACAATGTTCCATGACCCCTGTCATCACAATGCTACATTTGCTTATCAGAACAATGTTCCATGACCCCTGACATCACAATGTTCCATAACCCCTGTCATCAAAATGCTCCATGACCATTTTCATCTCAAAGCTCCATGACGCCTGGCATCACAGTGTTCTATAACCATAGTCATCAAAATGTTCCATTACAAATTTCATCAAATTGCTGCATGACCCGGTCATCAAAATTCTCCCTGCCCTTCTCATCACAATGCACTGCACCCTTGTCATCAAAATGCTCCATGACTTTGGTCATCACAAAGCTCCATGACCCTTGGCATCACAATGCTCCGTGTCATTGTCATCACAATGCTCCATAAACCCTCTCATCACATTGCTCCTTGCCCTTGTCATCACAAAGCTCCATGACACTTGTCACCACAATGCTCGATGCCCGTCTCATCACAATGCTCCATGCCCTTGTCATTAAATTCCTCCATGACCCATGTATCACAGTGTACTGTGCCCTTGTCATCACAATGCTCCATGCCCACTCTCAGAGCAATAATCCATGAAATATTTCAGACCAATGCTCAATGCCCTTCTCATCACAATGCTCCATTACCTCTGTCATAACAATGCTCCATGACCCCTGCCATCAAAATATTCCACGGCCTTGTTATCACAAGGTTCCATGACCCTTGTCATCACAATGCTCCCAGACCCATGTAATCACAGAGCTCCATGCCCTTGTAATCACAAAGCTCCATGACGCATGTATTCAGAATGTTCCATGGCCTTCTCCTCACAATGCTACATGCCCTTTTCATCACAATGCTTCAAGACCCCTAAAATCACAATGCTCCATGCCCGTTTTCATCAGAATGCTCCATGAGACGTGTCATCACAAGTCTCCATTGTCATCTCATCACAATGCTCCAGGAACTTGTCATCACCATGCTCCATTCCCTTGTCATCACAATGCTCCATGACCCCTGTCATCACAATACTCCATGATCATTTTCAGCCCAATGCTCCATGACATTCTCATCACAATGCTCCATGACCAATATCATCACAATGCTCCATTTCTTTTGTCATCAGAATCCTCCATGACACTTGCCATCACAATGCTCCATGCAGTTGTCATCACAATGGGACATTTCATATGTCATCACAATGCTCCCTAATAACTCTCTTCACAATACTGCATGACATGGTCATCACAATGCTCCATGCCCTTGTCATTAAAATGCGCCATTCCAACTGTCATCACAATAATCCATGAAACTTATTAGACCAAAGCTCCATGCCCTTGTCATCACAATGCTCCATGCACTTGTTATCACAATGTTTCAAAACCCCAGTAACAAGAATGTTCCATGCCCCTTTTCATCAGTATGGTCCATGAGACTTGTCCTCACAAGGCTCCATGGTTTTCTCATCACAATGCTCCAGGACCTTGTCATCACAATGATTCACGACATTGTCATGAAAATTCTCAATTGCCCTTGTCATCATAATGCTCCAAGCCCTATTCATCACAATGCTCCATTATATTTGTCATCACAATCCTCCATTACATTTGGCATCACAATGCTCCATGCCATTGTCATCGCAATGGACCATGACATATGTCATCACAATGCTCCCTGACACCATTCTTCACAATACTCCATGCCCTTGTCATCACAATGCTCCATGCACTTGTCATCACAATGCACCATGTCCACTGTCATGACAATAATCTATGAAACATGTCAGACCAATGCTCCATGCCCCTGTCATCACAATGCTCCATGCCCTTGTCATCACAATGCTCCATTATCCCTGTAATCACAGTGGTCCGTGACTCCAGTCATCATAATGCTTCATAACGTTTGTCATTACAACGGTCCATGCCCACGTCATCACAAGGCTCTGTGACATTTGTAACCACAATTCTCCATGAACTTTTCATCACAATGCTCCGTGACCCTTGTCATCACAATGCTCCATTTCTTTGTCATCACCATGCTCCATGCCCTTGTCATCACAATGCTCCAAGACCCCTGTAATCACAATGCTCCATGCCCCTTTTCATCAGAATGCTCCATGAAACTTGTCATCACAAGTCTCCATTGTCATCTCATCACAATGCTCCAGGAACTTGTCATCACCATGCTCCATTCCCTTGTCATCATAATGCTCCATGACCCCTGTCATCACAATACTCCATGATCATTTTCAGCCCAATGCTCCACGACCTACTCATCACAAAGCTCCATGGCCAATATCATCACAATGCTCCATGACCACTGTCATCACAGCACTCCATGACACCTGACAACACAATGATCCAGGACTCTTGTCGTCACAATGCTCCATTCCCTAGTCATCACAATGCTCCATGACCCCTGTATTCACAATGCTCCAAGCCCTTGTCATCACAATGCTCCATTAAATTTGTCATCAGAATCCTCCATGACACTTGACATCACAATGTTCCATTTCATTGTCATCACAATGGGCCATTACATATATCATCACAATGCTCCCTGAAACCTGTCTTCACAATAGTGCATGACCTGGTCATCACAATGCTCCATGCCCTTGTCATCACAATGCACCATGCCCACTGTCAGCACAATAATCTATGAAACATTTCTGACCAATTCTCCATGCCCCTGTCATCACAATGCTCAATGCCCTTGTCATCACAAAGCTCCATGACGCATATCATTAGAATGTTCCATGGTCTTCTCCTCACAATGATCCATGACCAATATCATCACAATGCTGAATGACCACTGTCATCACAATACTCCGTGACACCTGACAACACAATGATCCGGGACTCTTGTCATCACAATGCTCCAAGACCCATGTAATCACAATGCTCCATGACCCCTGTCATCACAATACTCCATGAACTTTTTCAGCCTAATGTTCCATGACCCTTGTCATCACAATGATCCATGCCCTTGACATCCCAATGCTCCATGACCCCTGCATTCACAATGCTCCGTGACGCTTGTCATCACAGTGCTCCATGACACCTGTCATCACAATGCTCCATGACTTTGTCAGCAAAATGCTACATGACCTTGTCATTACCATGCTCTATGCGCTTGTCATTACAGTACTCCATTTCCATTGTCATCACAATCCTCCATGAACCTAGGATCACATTGTTTCATGCCCTTGTCATCCCAGTGCTCCTTGCTACTTGAAATCAAAATGATCCATGCCCACTCTCATCGCAATGCTCCAAACACTTGTGATCACAATGTTCCATAACCCTTGTCATCACAATGCTCCATGATGCCTGTCATCACAATACTCCATGCCCTTTTCATCACAATGCTCCATGACCTTTGTCATCACAATTCTCAATACACTGGTCATCACAATGCTCCCTGACACTTGTCGTCAGAATGCTCCTTGAACCCTGTCACGAAAAAGCTCCATGCCTTTTTCATCACAATGCCCCATGCCGTTTTCATCACAATGCTCCATGCCATTGTCATCAAGATACACCACAAGCTTGTCATCAGAATGCTCCATGACCCTTGTCATCACAATTCTCCATGCACTTGTCAGCACAATGCTCCCTGACCATTGTCATCACTATGCTCCAAGCCCTTGTCATCACAATGCTCCATTACCTTTGTCATCAGAATCCTCCTTGACACTTGGCATCACAATGCTCCATGCCATTGTCATCACAATGGGCCAATACATATGTCATCAGAATGCTCTCGGACACCACTTTTCACAATACTGCATGACCTGGTCATCACAATGCTCCTTGCCCTTATCATCACAATGCTCCATTACCTCTGTCATAACAATGCTCCATGACCCCTGCCATCACAATGTTCCACGGCCTTGTCATCACAAGGCTCCATTACCCTTGTCATCACAATGCTCCAAGACACCTGTAATCACAAAGCTCCATGCCCTTGTCATCACAAAGCTCCATGACGCATGTCATCAGAATGTTCCATGGCCTTCTCCTCACAATGCTCCATGTCCTTGTCATCACAATGCTCCATGCCCTTGTTATCACAATGTTCCATGACCCCTGTCATCACAATGCTCCGTGACTCCAGTCATCACAATGCTCCATGACCTTTGTCATCACAATGGTCCATGCCCTCATCATCAACAGTCACTGACATTTTTAACCACAATGCTCCATGAACATTTCATCAGAATGCCCTTTGACCCTTGTCATCACAATGCTCTATGCCTTTCTCAGCACAATTCTCCATGCACTTTTCATCACAATCCTCCATGACCCCTGTTATCACAATGCTCCGTGACTCCAGTCATCACATTTCTTCATAACATTTGTCATCACAGTGGGCGATACCAGCGTCATCACAAGGCTCTGTTACCTTTGTAACCACAGTGCTCCATGAACTTTTCATCACAATGCTCCGTGACCATTGTCATTACAATGCTCCATGGCTTTGTCAGAACAATGCTCCATGACCCTTGTCATCACAATATGCCATGCCGTTTTCATCACAATGATCCACAACCTTGTCATCGCTATGCTCCATAAACCTTGTAATCACAATGCTCCATGCATTTCTCATCCAAATGCTCTCTCACATGAGATATCACAATGTTCCATCACTAGTCATCACAATCCTCCCTCACCCTTGTTATCAAAATGTTCCATGACCACTGTCATCAAAATGCTACATCACCTTATCAGCACAATGTTCCATGACCCATGACATCACAATGTTCCATAATCCCTGTCATCAAAATGTTCCATGACCCTTTTCATCCCAAAGCTCCATGACCCCTGGCATCACATTGTTCTATAACCCCTGCCATCAAAATGTTCCATTACATTTTTCATCAAATTGCTGCATGACCCTTTCATCAAAATGTCCCCTGCCCTTCTCATCACAATGCACCATGCCCTTGTCATCAAAATGCTCCATGACTGTTGTCATCACAAAGCTCCATGACCCTTGGCATCACAATGCTCCATGCCATTGTCATCACAATGCTCCATGAACCCTCTCATCACATTGATCCATGCCCTTGTCATCACAAAGCTCCATGACACTTGTCATCACAATGCTCGATGAAATTCTCATCACAATGCTCCATGCCCTTGTCATTACAATCCTCCATGACCCATGTATCCCAGTGTACCGTCCCCTTGTCATCACAATGCTCCATGCCCACTCTCATCACAATAATCTATGAAACATTTCAGACCAATGCTCAATGCCCTTCTCATCACAATGCTCCATTACTTCTGTCATAACAATGCTCCATGACCCCTGCCATCACAAAGTTCCACGGCCTTGTCATCACAAGGCTCCAAGACCCTTTTCATCACAATGCCCCAAGACCCATGTAATCACAATGCTCCATGCCATTGTCATCACAAAGCTCCATGATTCATGTCATCAGGATATTCCATGGCCTTCTCCTCACAATGCTCCATGCCCTTGTAATCAAAATGCTCCAAGACACCCGTAATCACAATGCTCCATGCCCCTTTTCATCAGAATGCTCCATGAGACTTGTCATCACAAGTCTCCATGGTCATCTCATCACAATGCTCCAGGACCTTGTCATCACCATGCTCCATTCCCTTGTCATCACAATGTTCCATGACCCCTGTCATCACAATACTCCGTGAATATTTTCAGCCCAATGCTCCATGACCTTCTCATCACAATGCTCCATGACGAATCTCATCACAATGCTCCATGACCACTGTCATCATACACTCCATGACAGATGACAACACAATGATCCAGGACACTTGTCATCACAATGGTCAAACACCCCTGTAATCACAATGCTCCATGACCCCTGTCATCACAATACTCCATGAACATTTTCAGCCCAATGCTCCATGACACTTGTCATCACAATGATCCAGGCCCTTGTCATCCCAATGCTCCATGACCCCTGTATTCACAATGATCCGTGACGCTTGTCATCACAGTGCTCCATGAAACCTGTCATCACAATGCTCCATGCCTTTGTCAGCAAAATGCTACATGACCTTGCCATTACAATGCTCTATGTGCTTGTCATCAAAATACTCCATTACCATTGTCATCACAATCCTCCATGAACCTTGGGATCACATTGCTTCATGTCCTTGTCATCACAATGCTCCATGTTCCTTGAAATCAATATGATCCATGACCTCTGTCATCACAATGTTCCAAACCCTTGTGATCACAATGTTCCATAACACTTGTCATCACAACGCTCCATGATGCCTGTCATCACAATACTCCATGTACTTTCCAACACAATGATCCATACCCTTTTCATCACAATGCTCCAAGACCCCTGTAATCACATTGTTCTATGCCCTTGTCATCACAAAGCTCCATGACGCATGTCATCAGAATGCTCCATGGACTTCTCCTCATAATGCTCCATGCCCTTGCAATCATAATGCTCCAAGACCACTGTAATCACAATGCTCCATGCCCCTTTTCATCAGAATACTCCATGAGACGTGTCATCACAAGTATCCATGGTCTTCTCATCACAATGCTCCAGGACCTTGTCATCAACATGCTCCATTCACTTGTCATCAAAATGCTCCATTACCACTGTCATCACAACACTCCATGACACCTGACCACACAATGATCCGGGACTCTTGTCATCACAATGTTCTATACCCTACTCATCACAATGCTCCATGACCCCTGTCATCACAATTCTCCATGAACATTTTGCGCCCAATGCTCCATGTCTTTGTCAGAAAAATTTTCCATGACCATTGTCATCACAATGTGCCACACATTTTTCATCACAACCGTCCAAAATTTGTCATGGCAATGCTCCATAAATCTTGTAATCACAATGCTCCATGCCCTTCTCATCAAAATGCTCCATTACCCCTGTCATAACAATGCTCCATGACCCCTGCCATCACAATGTTCCAAGGCCTTGTCATCACAAGGCTCCATGACACTTGTCATCACAATGCTCCAAGACCCCTGTGATCACAATGCTCCAAGCCCTTATCATCACAAAGCTCCATGACACAGGTCATCAGAATGTTCCATGTCCTTGTCATCAAAATGCTCCATGCCCATGTCATCACAGTGCTCCAAGACCCCTGTAATCACAATGCTCCATGTCCCTTTTCATCTCAATGCTCCATGAACCCTGTCATCACAATGCATCATGCCCATCATCATAATGCTTCCGGCTATTGTCAGCAAAATGAAATCAAAATTCTCCATGACCTCTGTCATCACAATGCTCCATGACCCCTGTCATCACAATACTCCATGAACATTTTCAGCCCAATGCTCCATAACCCTTGCCATCACAATGATCCATGCACTTGTCATCCCAATGCTCCATGACCCCTGTATTCACAATGCTCCGTGACGCTTGTCATCACAGTGCTCCATGACACGTGTCATCACAATGCTCCATGCCTTTGTCAGCAAAATGCTACGTGACATTGTCATTACAATGCTCTACGCCCTTGTCATCACAATAATGCTTTACCATTGTCATCACAATCCTCCATGAACCTTGGGGTCACATTGCTTCATGCCCTTGTCATCACAATGCTCCATGCTCCTTGAAATCAAAATGATCCATGACCTCTGTCATCACAATGCTCCAAACCCTTGTGATCTCAATGTTCCATAACACTTGTCATCACAACACTCCATGATGACTGTCATCACAATACTCCATGCCCTTTTCATCACAATGCTCCATGACCTTTGTCATCACAATTCTCAATACACTTGTCATCAGAATGCTCCCTGACACTTGTCATGAGAATGCTCCTTGAACCCTGTCACGAAAAGGCTCCATGCATTTTTCATCACAATGCCCCATGCCGATTTCATCACAATGCTCCATGCCACTGTCATCAATATACTCCAAAAGCTTGTCATCAGAATGCTCCATGACCATTGTCATCACAATTCTCCATGCACTTGTCAGCACAATGCTCCCTGACCCTTGTCTTCCGAATGTTCCAAGCCATTGTCATCACAGTGCTCCATTACATTTGTCATCAGAATCCTCCATGACACTTGGCATCACAATGCTCCATGCCATTGTCATCACAATGGGCCATTACATATGTCATCACAATGCTCCATGCCACTGTCATCAATATACTCCAAAAGCTTGTCATCAGAATGCTCCATGACCATTGTCATCACAATTCTCCATGCACTTGTCAGCACAATGCTCCCTGACCCTTGTCTTCCGAATGTTCCAAGCCATTGTCATCACAGTGCTCCATTACATTTGTCATCAGAATCCTCCATGACACTTGGCATCACAATGCTCCATGCCATTGTCATCACAATGGGCCATTACATATGTCATCACAATGCTCCCTGACACCTGTCTTCACAATACTGCATGACCTGGTCATCACAATGTTCCATGCCCTTGTCATCACAATGAGCCATTCAAAGTGTCATCGCAATAATCCATGAAACTTAATAGGCCAATGCTCCATGCCCTTGTCATCACAGTGCTGCATGCCCTAGTTATCACAGTGCTCCATGACCCCTGTCATCACAATGTTCCGTGACTCCAGTCATCACAATGCTTCATGACCTTTGTCATCACAATGGTCCATGACCTCGTCATCAACAGTCTCTGTGACCTTTTTAACCACAATGTTCCATGAACTTTTCATCACAATGCTCTTTGACCGTTGTCATCACAATCCTCTGTGCCTTTCTCAGCACAATGATCCATGACCCTTGTCATCACAATGCTCCATGCCCTTGTCATCACAATGCGCCATTCCCACTGTCATCACAATAATCCATGAAACTTATTAGTCCAATGATCCATGCCTTTGTCATCACAATGCTCCATGCCCTTGTTATCACAATGCTCCGTGACCCCTGTCATCACAATGCTCCGTGACTCCAGTCATCACAATGCTTCATGACCTTTGTCATCACAATGGTCCATGCCCCTGGCATCAACAGTCTCTGTGACGTTTTTAAGCACAATGCTCTATGAAGTTTTCATCACAATGCTCTTTGACCCTTGTCATCACAATGCTCTATGCCTTTCTCAGCACAATGCTCCATGACCCTTGTCATCACAATGTTCCATGCGCTTGTCAGCACAATGCTCCATGACAGATATCATCACAATGCACCATGCGCTTAACATCACAGTGCTCCACAATCTTGTCATCACAATACTCCATAAACCTTGTCATCACAATGCTCCATGCACTTCTCATCAAAATCTTCTCTCACCACTGATATCACAGTGTTAAATCACTATTCGTCACCCTACTCCCTCACACCTGTCATCAAAATGTTCCATAACTCCTGTCATCACAATGTTACATAACCCCTGTCATCAAAATGCTCCATGATACTTTTCATCAAAAAGCTCCATGACCGGGCCTCCCTGGTGGCGCAGTGGTTGAGAGTCCGCCTGCCGATGCAGGGGATACGGGTTCGTGCCCCGGTCTGGGAGGATCCCATATGCCGCGGAGCAGCTGGGCCCGTGAGCCATGGCCGCTGAGCCTGCGCATCCGGAGCCTGTGCTCCGCAACGGGAGAGGCCACAACACTGAGAGGCCCGCGTACGGAAAAAAAAAAAAAAAAAAAAAAAAAAAAAAAAAAAAAAAAAAAAAAAGCTCCATGACCCATGACATCACAATGTTCCATAACCCTTGTCATCAAAATGTTCCTTGACCCTTTTCATCAAATTGCTCCGTGACTCCTGTCACCACAATGCTACACGCATTATCATCACAACTTTCGATGAACCCTGACATCCCAATGTTCTATACCCCTATCATGAAAATGCTACATGACCCTTTTCATCAACGTGCTCCATGACCCGTGACATCACAATGTTCCATAACCCCTGTCATCAAAATGTTCCTTTACCCTTTTCATCAAATTGCTCCAAGACCCTGTCATCACAATGCTCCAAACCCTTGTGATCACAATATTCCATAACATTTGTCATCACAGTGCCCCATGACGCTCGTCATCACATTATCCATAGTCTTCTAATCACAATGCTCAATGACCTTTGTCATCACAATGCTCAATACACTTGTCATCATTATGCTCCCTGACAATTGTTGTCTGTATGCTCCTTGAAAACTCTCATGACAAGGCTCCATGCATTTTTCATCACAATGATCCATGC
The DNA here is from genome assembly GCF_964341445.2 of Mesoplodon mirus. Lineage (NCBI taxonomy): Eukaryota > Metazoa > Chordata > Mammalia > Artiodactyla > Ziphiidae > Mesoplodon > Mesoplodon mirus. Next base: position 369,581 of record NW_028295604.1, read on the forward strand.
CCTTTTCATCACAATGCTCCAAGACCCCTGTAATCAGAATGCTCCATGCCCTTGTCACCAAAATGCTCCATGACCTTTGTCATCACAAAGATCCATGACACTTGGCATCACAATGTTCCATGTCATTGTCATCACAATGCTCCATGAACGCTCTCATCACATTGCTTCATGCACTTTTCATGACAAAGCTCCATGACACATGTCATCAGAATGCTCCATGCCCTTCTCATCACAGTGCTCCATGCCCTGGCCATCACAATGCACCATGTCCACTGTCATCACAATAATCTATGAAACTTGCCAGACCAATGGTCCATGCCCCTGTCATCAAAATACTCCATGACCTTGTCATCACAAAGCTCCATGACGCATGTCATCAGAATGCAGCATGGCCGTCTCATGACAATGCTCCATGCCCTTGTCATCACAATGCTCCAAGACCACTGTAAGCACAATGCTCCATGCCCCTTTTCATCAGAATGCTACATGAGAATTGTCATCACAAAGCTCCATGACGCATGTCATCAGAATGCTGCATGGCCGTCTCATGACAATGCTCCATGCCCTTGTCATCACAATGCTCCCAGACCACTGTAGTCACAGTGTCCCATACCAATTTTCATCAGAATGCTCCATGAGATATGTCATCACAAGTCTCCATGGTCTTCTCATCACAATGCTCCATTTCCTTGTCATCACAATGCTCCATGACCACTGTCATCACAATACTCCAAGAATATTATCAGCCCAATGATTCATGACCTTCTCATCACAATGCTCCATGACCAATATCATCACAATGCACCATGACAACTGTCATCACAACACTCCATGACACCTGACAACACAATGATCCGGGACACTTATCATCACAATGCTCCATTCCCTAGTCATCACAAAGCTCCATGACCCCTGTCATCACAATGCTCCGTGACATCAGTCATCACAATGCTTCATAACGTTAGTCATCACAGTGTTGCATGCCCGCGTCATCACAAGGCTCTTTGACTTTTGTAACCACAATGCTCCATGAACTTTTCATCACAATGCTCCCTGTCCGTCGTCATCATAATGCTCCATGGCACATGTCATCAGAATGCTCCATGGCCTTCTCATCACAATGTTCCATGTCCTTGCCATCACAATGCTCCATTACACCTGTCATAACAATGCTCCATGATCCCTGCCATAACGATGTTCCATGGCCTTGTCATCACAGGGTTCCATGACCCTTCTCATCACAATGCTCCAAGACCCCTGTCATCACAATGCTCCATGCTCCTTTTCATCTCAATGATCCATGAACCCTGTCATCACAATGCACCATGCCCATCATCATAATGCTTCATGCTATTGTCATCAAAATGAAATCAAAATGCTCCATGACCTCTGTGATCACAATGCTCCAAACCCTTGTGATGACAATATTCCATAACACTTGTCATCACAATGCCCCATGACGCTCATCATCACAATAATCCATGGTCTTCTCATCACAATGCTCCATGACCTTTGTCATCACAATGCTCAATACACTTGTCATCAAATGCTCCCTGACACTTGTTATCTGCACTCTCCTTGAAACCTTTCATGACAAGTTTCCATGCCATTTTCATCACAATGATCCATGCCCTTTTCATCACAATGTTCCAAGACCCCTGTAAACACAATGGTCCATGCCCCTTTTCAACAGTATGCTCCATGAGATTTGTCATCACAAGGCTCCATGGTTTTCTCATCACAATGCTCCAGGACATTGTCATCACAATGCTTCACGACCTTGTCATGAATATTCTCAATGGCCCTTGTCATCATAATGCTCCAAGCCCTAGTCATCACAATGCTCCAATATATTTGTCATCACAATCCTCCATTTCATTTGGCATCACAATGCTCCATGCCATTGTCATCGCAATGGACCATGACATATGTCATCACAATGCTCCCTGACACATATCTTCATAATAATAAATGACCTTCTCATCACAATGCTCCATGCCCTTGTCATCACAATGCACCATGTCCACTGTCATCACAATAATCTATGAATCTTGTCAGACCAATGCTCCATGCCCCTGTCATCAAAATGCTCCATGCCCTTGTCATCACAACGCTCCATGAACCCTGTCTTCACAATGCTCCGTGACTCCAGTAATCACAATGCTTCATAACATTTGTCATCACAATGGTCCATGCCCGCGTCATCACAAGGCTCTGTGACCTTTGTAACCACAATGCTCCATGAACATTTCATCACAATGCTCCGTGACCCTTGTAATCACAATGCTCCATGCTTTTGTCAGAAAAATTTTCCATGACACTTGTCATCACAATGTGCCACGTGCATTTCATCACAACGGTCCACAAATTTGTCATGGCAATGCTCCATAAACCTTGTAATCACAATGCTCCATGCCCTTCTCATCACAATGCTCCATTACCCCTGTCATAACAGTGCTCCAAGACCCCTGCAATCACAATGTTACACGGCCTTGTCATCACAAGGCTCCATGACACTTGTCATCACAATGCACCAAGACCCCTGTAATCACAATGCTCCATGCCCCAGTCATCACAATACTCCATGAACATTTTCAGCCCAATGCTCCATGACCCTTGTCATCACAATGATCCATGCCCTTGTCATCCCAATGCTCCATGACCCCTGTATTCACAATGCTCCGTGACGCCTGTCATCACAGTGATCCATGACACCTGTCATCACAATCCTCCATGCCTATGTCAGCAAAATGCTACATGACCTTGTCATCACAATGCTGTAAGCGCTTGTCATGATAATTCTCCATTACCATTGTCATCACAATCCTCCATGAACTTTGGGATCACATTGCTTCATGTCCTTGTGATCACAATGCTCCATGCTCCTTGAAATCAAAATGATCCATGACATCTGTCATCACAATGCTCCAAACCCTTTTGATCACAATGTTCCATAACACTTGTCAACACAACGCTCCATGATGCCTATCATCACAATACTCCATCCCATTTTGATCACAATGCTCCATGACCTTTGTCATCACAATTCTCAATACACTTGTCATCACAATGCTCCCTGACACTTGTCGTCAGAATGCTCCTTGAACCCTGTCACGAAAAGGCTCCATGCCTTTTTCATCACAATGCCCCATGCCGTTTTCATCACAATGCTCCATGCCATTGTCATCAAAATACTCCACAAGCTTGTCATCAGAATGCTTCATGACACTTGTCATCACAGTGCTCCATGCCCTTGTCAGCACAATGCTCCATGACCCCTGTCAGCACCATGCTCCGTTACTCCAGTCATCAGAATGCTTCATAACCTTTGTCATCACAATGGTCCATGCCCTCGTCATCAACAGTCTCTGTGACCTTTTTAACCACAATGCTCCATGAACTTTTCATCACAATGCTCTTTGACCCCTGTCATCACAATGCTCTATGCCTTTCTCACCACAATGCTCCATGACCCTTGTCATCATAATGCTCCATGCACTTGTCATCAGAGTGCTCCACAATCTTGTCATCACAATGCTCCATAAACATTGTCATCACAATGCTCCATGCACTTCTCATCAAAATGCTCTCTCACCACTGATATCACAATGATACATCACTATTCGTCACAATACTCCCTCACCCCTGTCATCACAATGTTCCATGACTCCTGTCATCACAGTGCTACATGCACTAATCATCACAATGTTCGAAGACCCCTGAAATCACAATGTTACATAACCCCTGTCATCAAAATGCTCCATGACCCTTTTCATCAAAATGCTCCATGACCCCTGACATCACAATGTTCCATAAACACTGTCATCAAAATATTCCATGACCCTTTTCATCAAATTGCTCCATGACACTGTGATCACAATGCTCCTTGCCCTTCTCATCACAATGCACAACGACATTGTCATCAAAATGCTCCCTGACACTTGTTGTCTGTATGCTCCTTGAACACTGTCATGACGAGGCTCCATGCCTCTTTCATCACAATGATCCATGCCCTCTTCTTCACAGTCCTCCAAGACCCCTCTAATCACAATGCTCCATGCCCTTGTCATCACAAAGCTCAATGACGCATGTCATCAGAATGCTCCTTGTCTTCTCCTCAAAATGCTCCATGCCCTTGTCATCACAATGTCCCAAGACCCCTGTATTCACAATGCTCCATGCCCCTTTTCATCCGTATGCTCCATGAGACTTGTCATCACAAGGCTCCATGGTTTTCTCATCACAATGCTCCAGGACATTGTCATCACAATGCTTCACGACCTTGTCATGAAAATTCTCAATGGCCCTTGTCATCATAATGCTCCAAGCCCTAGTCATCACAATGCTCCATTATATTTGTCATCACAATCCTCCATTACATTTGGCATCAAAATGCTCCATGCCATTGTCATCGCAATGGACCATGACATATATCATCCCAATGCTCGCTGACACCTGTCTACACAATACTCCATGACATTCTCATCACAATGCTGCATGTCCTTGTCATCGCAGTCGACCATGACATAGGTCATCACAATGCTCCCTGACACCTGTCTTCACAATAATCCATGACCTTCACATCACAATGCTGCATGCCCTTGTCATCACAATGCACCATGCCCACTGTCATCACAATAATCTATGAAACTTTTCAGACCAATGCTCCATGCACCTGTCATCACAATGCTCAATGTCCTTGTCATCACAATGCTCCATGACCCCTGTCATCACAATGCTCCGTGACTCCAGTCATCACAATGCTTCATAATGTTTGTCATCACAGTGCTCCATGCCGCAGTCATCACAAGGCTCTTTGACCATTGTAACCACAATGCTCCATGAAATTTTCATCACAATGCTGCATGACACTTGTTATCACAATGTTCCTTGCCTTTGTCCGAACAATGCTCCATGACCCTTGTCATCACATTGTGCTACACACTTTTCATTACAAAGGTTCACAAACTTGTCATTGCTATGCTCCATAAACCTTGTAATCACAGTGATCCATGCACTTCTCATCAAAATGTTCTCACCAGATATATCACAATGTTCCATCACTAGTCATCACCATACTCCCTCATCACTGTAATCACAATGTTCCATGACCCCTGTCATCTCAATGCTACATCCACTTATCATCACAATGTTCCATGACACCTGACATCACAATGTTCCACAACCCCTGTCATCAAAATGCTCCATGACCTATTTCAACCCAAAGCTCCATGACCAATGACATCACAATATTCTATAACCCCTCTCATCATAATATTCCATTACACTATTCCTCAAATTGCTGCATGACAGTGTCATCAAAATGCTCCCTGCCCTTCTCATCACAATGCACCACGCACTTGTCATCAAAAGGCTCCATGACCTTTGTCTTCACAAAGCTCCATGATCCTTGACATCACTATGCTCAATGTCATTGTCATCACAATGCTCCATGATCCCTCTCATCACATTGCTCAATGCCCTTGTCATCAGAAAGCTCCATGACACTTGTCATCACAATGCTCTATGCCCTTCTCATCACAATGCTCCATGCCGTTGTCTTTACATTCCTCCATGACCCATGTAACAGTGTTCCGTGGCCATGTCATCACAATGCTTCATGCCCACTCTCATCAAAATAATCCATGAAATATTTCAGACCAATGTTCAGTGCTCTTCTCATCACAATGCTCCATTACCTCTGTCATAACAATGCTCCATGACGCCTGCCATCACAATTTTCCACGGCCTTGTCATCACAAGGCTCCATGACCCTTGTCATCACAATGCTCCTAGACCCCTGTAATCACAATTCTCCATGCCCTTGTCATCACAAAGCTCCATGTCGTATGTCATCAGAATATTCCATGTCTTTCTCCTCACAATGCTAAATGCCCGCTTCATCACAATGCTCTAAGACCCCTGTAATCACAATGCTTAATGCCCTTTTTCATCAGTATGCTCCATGAGACTTGTCATCACAAGGCTCCATGGTCTTCTCATCACAATGCTCCATGCCCTTTTCATCACACTGCCCCATGACCCCTGTCATCACAATGCTCCGTGACTCCATTCATCACAATGCTCCATGACCTTTGTCATCACAATGGTCCATTACCGAGTCATCAAAAGTCTCTGTGATATTTTTTACCAAAATGTTCCATGAAATTTTCATCACAGTGCTCCATGCCTTTGTCAGAACAATGCTCCATGACCCTTGTCATCACAATGTGCCACGTGCTTTTCATCACAACGATCCACAATCTTGTCATCGATATGCTCCATAAACATTATATTCCCAATGCTCCATGCACTTCTCATCAAAATGCTCTCTCACATGAGATATCATAATGTTCCATCACTAGTCATCACATTACTCCCTCACCCCTGTAATCACAATGTTCCATGACCCCTGTCATCACAATGCTACCTCCCCTTATCATCACAATATTCCATGACCCCTGGCATCACAATGTTCCAAAACCCCTGTCATCAAAATGCTCCATGACCCTTTTCATCCCAAAGCTCCATGACCCCTGACATCACAATGTTCTATAACCCATGTCATCAAATTTTTCCATTACAATTTTCATCAAATTGCTGCATGACCCTGTCCTCAAACTCCTCCCTGCCCTTCTCATCACAATGCACCACGCCCTTGTCATCAAAATGCTCCATGACTTTTGTCATCACAAACCTCCATGACCCTTGACATCACAATGCTCCATGTCATTGTCTTCACAATGCTCCATGAACCCTCTCATCACATTGCTCCATGCCCTTGTCATCACAAAGCTCCATGACACTTGTCATCACAGTGCTCGATGCCCTTCTCATCACAATGCTCCATGCCCTTGTCATTACAATCCTCCATGACCAATGTATCACAGCGTTCCGTGCTCTTGTCATCACAATACTCCATAAACATTTTCAGCCCAATCTTCCATGACACTTGTCATCACAATGATCAATGCCCTTTTCATCCCAATGCTCCATGACCCAGGTATTCACGATGCTCTGTGACGCATGTCATCACAGTGCTCCATGACACCTGTCATCACAATTCTCCATGCCTTTGTCAGCAAAATGCTACATGAACTTGTCATTACAATGTTCTATGAGATTGTCATAACAATACTCCTTTACCATGGTCATCACAATCCTCCATGAACATTGGTATCACATTGTTTCTTGCCCTTGCCATCACAATGCTCCATGCTTCTTGAAATCAACATGATGCATGACCTGTGTCATCACAATGCTCCAAACACTTGTGATCACCAAGTTCCATAACACTTGTCATCACAAAGCTCCATGATGCCTGTCATCACAATACTCCATGCACTTTTCATCACAATGCTCCATGACATTTGTCATCACAATTCTCAATACACTTGTCATCACAATGCTCCCTGACACTTGTCTTCAGAATGCTCCATGAACCCTGTCACGAAAAGGCTCCATGCCTTTTTCCTCACAATGCCCCATGCAGTTTTCATCACAATGATCCATGCCATTGTCATCAAAATACTCCACAAGCTTGTCATCAAAATGTTCCATGACCTTGTATTCACAATTCTCCATGCACTTGTCAGCACAATGCTCCCTGACCCTTGTCATCACAATGTTCCAAGCCATTGTCCTCACACTCTTCCATTACCTTTGTCATCAGAATCCTCCATGACACTTGCATCACAATGCTCCATGCCATTGTCATCACAATGGGCCATTACATATGTCATCACAATGCTCCCTGACGCCTGTCTTCACAATACTGTATGACCTGGTCTTCACAATGCTCCATGTCCTTGATATCACAAAGCTCCATGACCCCTGTCATCACAATGCTCCGTGACTCCAGTCATCACAATGCTTCATGACCTTTGTCATCACAATGGTCCATGCCCTCATCATCAACAGTCTCTGTGACCTTTTTAACCACAATGCTCCATGAACTTTTCATCACAATGCTCTTTGACCCTTGTCATCACAGTACTCTATGCCTTTCTCAGCACAATGCTCCATGACCGTTGTCATTGCAATGCTCCATTCGCTTCACAGCACAATGCTCCTTGACACATGTCATCACAATTTGCCATGCGCTTGACATCACAGTGCTCCACAATCTTGTCATCACAATGCTCCATAAACCTTGTCATCACAATGCTACATGCACTTATCATCACAATGTTCGATGACCCCTGACATCACAATGTTCCATAACTCCTGTCACCAAAATGCTCCATGACCCTTTTCATCAAAATGTTCCATGTCCCCTGACATCACAATGCTCCATGACCCCTGTCATCACAATGCTCCATGCTCCTTGAAATCACAATGATCCATGACCTCTGTCTTCACAATGCTCCAAACCCATGTGATCACAATGTTCAATAACCCTTGTCATCACAACGCTCCATGATGCCTGTCATCACAATACTCCATGCCCTTGTCGTCACAATGCTCCATGATATTTGTCATCACAATTCTCAATACACTTGTCATCACAATGCTCTCTGACACTTGTCGTCAGAATGCTCCTTGAACACTGTCATGAAAAGGCTCCATGCATTTTTCATCACAATGCTCCATGCCCTTTTCATCACAATGCTCCATGCCATTGTCTTCACAATACTCCACAAGCTTGTCATCTGAATGCTCCATGACACTTGTCATCACAATGCTCCATGAGCACTGTCATCACAATGCTCCATACCACGTGTCATTACAGTGCTCCATGACGCTGGCCATTCACAATTATCCGTGGTCTTCTCACCACAATGCTCCACACGCTTGTCATCAAAATGCTCCATGACTCTTGTCATCACAATGTTCCATGGCCACTGTCATCACAATTATCCACACCCCTTGTCATTATAGCGCTCCATGACGCTCATCCTCAAAATTATTCATGGTCTTCTCATCACAATGCTCCACGGTCTTGCCATCACAATGCTCCATGCCCTGGTCGTCACAATGCTCCATGTACCCTGTCATCACAATTCTCCAAGTTCTTGGCAACACTATGTTCCATGACACTTCCCATCACAGTGTTAAATGCTTTGTCATCACAATACTCCACAAGCTTGTCATCACAATACTCCATGACACTTGTCATCACAATGATCCATGACCCCTGTCATCACAATGCTCCATGAGACGTATCATCACAATGCTCCATGCCCCTTGCCATTACAGTGCTCCATGATGCTCGTCACCAGAATTATCCATGGTCTTCTCATCACAGTGCTCCACGGTCTTGCCATCACAATGCTCCATGCCCTGGTCATCACTATTCTCCACGTCCTTGTCATCACAATGCTCCATGACAGTTCTCATCACAATGTTACATGCTCTTGTCATCACAATTCTCCATGCACTTGTCATCGCAATGCCCCCTGACTCCTGTCATAGCAAGCCGCATGCCTTTGTCATCACAATGCTTCACGACATTTTCATCAAAATTCTCAATGGCCGTTGTCATCACAATGCTCCATGCCCTTGTCATCACAATGCTCCATGACCCTTGTCATCACAATGCTCCAAGCCTTTGTCATCACAATGCTCCATTACCTTTGGCATCACAATCCTCCATAACACTTGGCATCACAATGCTCCATGCCATTGTCATCACAGTGGTACATGAAATATGCCATTACAATGCTCCCTGACACCTGTCTTCACCATACTCCATGACCTTGTCATCACAATGCTCCATGCCCTTGTCATCACAATGTGCCATGCCCACTGTCAACACAATTATCCATGAAACTTGTCAGACCAAAGCTCCATGCCCCTGTCATCACAATGCTACATGACCCCAGTCATCACAATGTTCCGTGTGTCCCGTCATCACAAGGCTTCATGACCTGTGTCATCACAATGGTCAATGCCCTCATCATCACAATGCTCTGTGAAATTTGTCACCACAATGCTCCATGACCTTTTCATCACAGTGCAGATACGTCCATGAGTGCAAGTGCCCTATGCTCTGTAGCTCATCTTTTAGATGTTTTAGCAAACACAATACACTTCGCCATAGTGGCCGTTGGCAAATTACAATTCCACTATCAGCCTCACAGTGCTCCCTTTTCTCCTCGCCCTGTCCTGCATTTCTGGTGTTTACACTTTATGTGGATGACCCTTCTGACTGATGTGAAGTGATACATTTTGTAGTATTGATTTCCAGTGCCCACCTGTTTGGTTGGATAAAAAGTGTGTATGACATTTACTTGAATATATTCGGAAAAATTTGCATACGCCCTTTTGGGCCAACTGCATCATTGGCGATGTTCAGCCCCTTTTCTTGTGTTTTAATGGGGAGTCCTTTCTACCTCTTCAAATCTGTTTCCTGCCACTATCCCTTGCTTACAACTCCTTTTCTGTGACTTACCTCAAGACATTTTTCGACGATAGATATTTTCAACTCTGCAGTTTCATGAATTTTAGTGCCCCCGAGTTCCATTTTTCAACCTGTGTTTTTGGAAACTGGACACAAAACAGCGGGATTTCCTCTAGCCCTATTCTGTTTCCATGGGCAATTCTAGCCTTTGATGAATTTGTCTTCCAGATTGGAAATTAGAGTGGCATGTTCCTGTCCGAACAACTAAGACTTGTCTCTAAATTTTTCTCATCCTTCCGCTTCATCCTCTGGACAAATTCCAAACTGTGTGCAACAGGATGTTGACGGTGCTGATATCCCCAAGTGAGGAGATTGTTAGGAAAGATGCTGGAGGGGTGAACCCGAGCACCAGACAATGAGGAGATGAGGTGCCTTTTCCAATCTCTTTCCGAACAAATGGTGTACCATCCTCTAGGTGTGACAGGCATGTTTTAGTTGTAGGAAAGGTCCCGTGCATGGAAGGAGAACACCAGGGATTTTTCCAAATCAGTGCCTCCCCGAACCCCAAACTGGGGAATTTTTAAGCTACAGCTACACGTATGTCCATTAAAGGCCTTGGGAAATAGGCAGAGCCCAAACTTTAGATGATTGAAATCTTCAGGGTCAGAAGCGTTCACCATCGGCCTTGCTTAGGTTACATTTTATCTGTCATTGATAGATGATGTCAATAAAAATATCGATTCTTTTTCAGATTATTTCCCCTTATAGGTTATTGCAAAGTATTCACTGTAGTTCCCTGTGCTATACAGTAGTTCCTTGTTGATGATCTATTTTATACATAGCAGTGTGTATGCTTTAATCCCACACTGTTAATTTATCCCTTCTCCTACCTTTGCCCTTTGGTAATAATAAATTATAAGATTTTATACTTCTCAGAAATGGGGGAGCTGAAAGAGAGGTATCCTTTTCAATGGAAAAGCATTCAAAACAAGATTGAAGCTTCAGCCAAGAGTATTCGATGTACATCCATGGAAATAAATCACTTCATTTCTCTAATGTTGACCTGACAAATAAGACAGATGTCTTCACTGAACTTGCTTATAGTAAAGTGATGGAAATATCAAAGGTAAGTCTTAGAAACATCTTATTTTACCCGAGCATTATACACTGCTCTATGTTAACTACAGTTTGGCTCACACATCTGTTCATTGAAGTTACAATGTTCTCAATTTCTGTTACTGATCCTCCAGAGTGGACCCCAACAGAAGTCCCCGTGCCCAGTGTCATTGGAGCCAACAGATCAAGACTGATTTTGGTTCAGAAGCAAAGGAAATATTATTTTGAAAACAGAATGGAGAGGTGAGAGCGTGCACTCCCCCACGGGCTGTGGGCTGGGATGCTGTGTAGGGATCCCGGCAGCATCAGTGGGAGTTAGGGGATGGAGCTCTCGAGGGCTGGGTTGGCTGCAGCTCAGGCTCTATGCCGTGGAGTCTGCATGGGACCCCGCTAGCTGAGGTGTGGACCCAGCCATTCTGCACTACGAAATCGGGTCTGAAGTGCCGGGTGTGGGACCTCTGCATGCGGAACCCTAGGAGCACGTGAAATTAGACAAAGAACAAAGGAAAAACATGTAAGACTTTATTTTATTGCCCATATTCTCTTTTTATCTCCCAGGAATTTTTAATGAACGTTGCCAGAGACGAACCCCTCCTCTGCTTTTTGTTCTGTTCCTCATTCTTGGGGTGTTGAGGTTGCAGACCCCTCTTTTGTAACTGCTTCATGCTGCGGTGGGAGCCCTGATACTTCGGGGGAGGGGCAAAACGTCTCCCCACCAGCCTCCAAGTGAGGTTGATTGTCCCAAGGCCTCCTGCCTCACTTCTCGTACGCCTGAGCACCAGCATTGGAAGTGTTATAGATTCTAATGACCTTTAAGTGTCCAGGAGAGAGATGTGCAGAGATGCTGAGGTGGCAGGTTTCACCCCACCCCACATTTGTTCGGTGACCTTAGGCTGACGGTTTTTGCCAGCCTAGATGCTCTGACCAGTAGTCTGCGCTTTCTTTAATTAGGTCCCTGAATTAATGTACAAACAGCACCATGTGTCAGAGCCCTGCCCGTGCAACTCCCAGACAGTCCAGGGTCAGTGGTGATCCAGGACCATGACGTCCACTGAGTCAACGGCCTTTAGAATTAGCCAGCAGTCCAGGCGGTCATATTGGCCACCATCACCGCGGTGTCTGTAGGGTTTTCTATGGTGAAAGCGTGATATACGTTTCCCCCGCTAAGCTTATTAGCTCCCCTCTGGGTGCAGTAAGTCCTGCAAGCAGTTATCTGCTCTTTCGGGACACAGTCTTGTTGTTTTCTGAGAGAAACTCCAGGTCAAGTGATGGTCACACGAGTCATCTTGGGGGCCTGTTTCCCCCATTTGTCTCTCTGGAGGTTGGAGTTGGAGGGCCTCCTCACTCGAGGTCAGTGTGTCCACAGAGCAACCCCTGCAACTTCAGGACATGATGGGTGGTTAGGATCACCACGTGGGGTCCTATTCCCTTAGGAGGGAGCTGGCTTTGTGGGCTGCTGATTTCTAGCTTTTTAGATACCCCAGTATCCTGGCCTGATGAGTCGGTGGGCAAAGCCCTTGGTGACCATAGTTTATCATACCTGAAGGGCATTCTTGTGTTGCTCCATTTCAAGTGGTCCCAGTTTTTGCACTAAGGCTCCAAGGGCAATTAACCTTTGACCGGGTATGTAAAGGTCAAAGGGTTTAGCTAAATTAGCGAGTTCCTGGGCAAGGGTCTGAATTGACTGCTCTTTCCATTCTTGAAAGGCTGCTTCTGGATTCTATACAAAAGGATCATCATCTTTTCGTGTCAGTGTTTCATGTAGAGGCCCAGCTATTAGACTGTAGTTAGGGATCCAGATGCAGAAAACCTTGGCCTCCCCAGGAACCCCTAAGCTGTCTTCTAGTTTTAGAAGAGGTAAGGCTGCAAATGGCTTCTTCCCTATCCTGGGATGCGTTTCTCTGAATATCTGTGAGAATGAAGCCCAGGCATGTCACCTGAGCCTGGTATATTTGAGACTTTTTCTTGGACACCTTCTATCCTTTCTTGGCTAGGCAGTTTAGAGGCGTCTTTAGTAGGCCTGGCGATCAGAATGTCATCTGCATATTGAAGGAGGGTTCCCTTTTACAGAGGTAGAACTTTTAGGTCTTTAGAGGACATTTCCCCAATGATGGTGTGGGGATTTTTGAAACATTGGTGCAGGACGGCCCAGCATTATTGCTTGTGTTGCATGTTGTGTCCTGCCACTCACAAGCCAAAAATTCTTGTGACTCTGAGATGAATGGAATACAGAAGAAGGCATCATTGAAGTGTAATACAGAATGCCATGGCCTGGTGGATGGTAGAATGAGCAGCAGGGTGTAAGAAATAGGAGCTACTGGATGTATATCCTCGGTGGCTTCACTGACTGTCCTGATATCCTTTACCAGGTCTCCAGCAGCCCATGGGGCTCTCGTGGTCAGGCCAATCCCAGGATATGGAGCTCACCTGGGCTGCATCCCGCACCCCACAGCCCACGGGGCTCTTGTGGTCAAGTCCTTCCCAGTGTATGGAGCTCACCTGTGCAGCTACCCAGCAGCCCATGGGGCTCTCATAGTCAGGCCCTTCCCAGGATACAGAGCTCCCCAGGGCAGGTACCCCAGCAGGGCTGGACACACAGGAACTGTGCACATAGCCCACCTTGCAGAGAACCCCCAGCTCACCTGTCGCTCACAGCTGACACAGAACACCTCAGAGCAGGACTTGAACTAACAAACAGCAGCTCTGACAGGTCTGTGACCCTGGCTATCACACTGTGCAGCCTCTCTCTGCCTGGTCTTCCAGACACTTCCACTGCAGCCAGGGCACCAGGCCTCTGTCTCCACCCACCATCACTCCTCTCCCTGACTCCTGGGTTCCTCTCATTAGGATAGGGTCTTCTTGAAGTTGTTTTCCACTCATGGACCAGATAAAATGATAAGAAAACAAGCCGCAGCTGCAGCCCCTTGTCTAGCCTGACTCTCAATAGCCCACACCTCTTCCTTGGGCCTGGCCTGTTTAACAAGTTTCATTTTCTGCAACTGTGAGCCCCTGAGTGGTGAGGATTGGCTGATTTGGGCAGCCTGACACTGCCTGCCAGCCCTCCCCAGGTGTGCCTGTGTTGAGGTCAATATAAACACCTCTCCAGTCAGCAAGAGACCCTGTAGCTGTGCCTGATGCCATATTCTCTGCCCCGTCAGCAGTGTCGGGGCTGGGGTGGTGGCACGGAGGGAAAGGCCGTGGCTTTGTGGGTGGCCCAGTGTGAGTGGGGCTCTGCTGGACTTTCTGCAGGAGTTGCCAGGCTGCCACCTGCTAAAAAACTGGATGTGTCATCCATACCTGCCGCTGGAATTTGTCCCCAGGCAGAGGTGAGGAAGTAAAAAAGCAGTGGGGGCCATGGCAGGAGGGGTATCTCAGGCAGGGAAATGGAAAGATTCCAGAAGAGCATCTGGGGCCAGGACCATCCTGACTGGCCTGCAGGCAAAAAGTCGGCCTGCGTGCTCTCGCTGGTGTGGCTCCACAGCCCTTCCTCTAGGCTTGCAAGTGCTTGTACATATTCAGGTGTTTTACCTGGAAAGGGTGGGAAGAGTTCAGGTGCAGCAGGACTGGGACTCAGCTCACATTTACTCACAGACGCCTCGACACAGTCCCCCAGCTTTGCAATGAGGATGCTCCTTGTGGGGGGGAGTGCTGCTGAGTGCATGGGAGACGATTTCCCACCTCTGACCAACTTAAGAATTTTTACCACTGGAGCAAGTGCCCTAATAAGATTTTCCTCTGTATAACTGGTGGGTTCTGTTTTATTTTTTTTTCTTTATTTTCTTTTTTGTTCAAGGTAGATTTTATTTATTCCTCTTTTTTTTAATTTGGAGATATAAACATGGAAATAATGCATTAATATAAAGACATCTATGTGAAGGGAAAAACTTTTTTTCTGTTTTATTTGATTAAATGTTATTTATTTATTTTTAATTTTTTAAAATTTATTTATTGCTTTTATACAGCAGGTTCTTATTGGATATCTATTTTACACATATAAGTGTGCACATGTGAATCCTAGTCTCCCAATTCATCCCACCACCACCCTCACATGGTGTTCCCCCCTTGGTGTCCATATGTTTATTCTCTACATCTGTGTCTCTATCTCTGCCCTGCAAACTGGTTCATCTGTACCATTTTTCTAGGTTCCACATATATGCATTAATATACAATATTTGTTTTTCTCTTTCTGACTTACTTCACTCTGTATGACAGTCTCTAGATCCATCAAGGTCTCTACAAATGACCCAATTTCATTCCTATGTATGGCTGAGTAATATTCCATTGTATATATGTGCCAGATCTTCTTTATCCATTCATCTGTTGATGAACACTTAGGTTGCTTCCATGTCCTGGCTATTGCAAATAGAGCTGCAATGAATATTTTTGTACATAACTCTTTTTGAATTATGGTTTTCACAAGGCAAATGTCCAGTAGTTGGATTGTTGTGTCGTATGGTACTTCTATTGTTAGTTATTTAAAGGAACCTCCGTACTGTTCTCCCTAGTGCCCATATCAATTTACATTCCCACCCACAGTGCAAGTGTGTGTCCTTTTCTCCAATAAAGGCCTCTCCAGCATTTATTGTTTTGTAGATTTTTTTGATGATTGCCACTCTGACTGCTGTGAGGTGATAGCTCAGGGTAGTTTTGATTTGCATTTCTCTAATGATTAGTGATGTTCAGCATCCTTTCATGTGTTTCTTGGTAATCTGTATATCTTCTTCGGAGAAATGTCTATTTAGGTCTTCTGCCCGTTTTTGGATTGGGTTGTTTGTTTTTGTGATATTGAGCTACATGAGGTGCTTGTAAAGTTAGGAGATTAATCCTTTGTCAATTGCTTCATTTGAAAATATTTTCTCCCATTCTGAGGGTTGTTTTTGCATCTTGTTTATGTTTTCCTGTACTGTGTAAAAGCTTTTAAGTTTCATTAGGTCCCATTTGTTGATTTCTGTTTTTATTTCCATTTCTCTAAGTGGTGGGTCAAAAAGGATCTTGCTGTGATTTATGTCATAGAGTGTTCTGCCTATGGTTTCCTCTAAGTGTTTTATAGTGTCTGGTCTTATATTTAGATCTCTAATCAATTTAGAGTTTATTTTTGTGTATGGTGTTATGGAGTGTTCTAATTTCATTCCTTTATGTGTAGGGGTCCAGTTTTAACAGCACCAATTACTGAAGAGACTGTCTTTTCTCCATTGTATATCCTTAGCTCCTTTGTCATAGATGAGATAGCCATAGGTATGTAGGTTTATCTCTGGGCTTTCTGTCCTGTTCCATTGATCTGTGTTTATGCCAATCTACATACACTTGATTCCATTATGGAGACATATAAATACATAGGTTTCAAGGTTATTACCAGTCAGATATATTCCTCTTCAGTGAATAGGGTGTTTTGTGTCCAGTTCATTGAGAAAGGAGTAGGTCTTGTCTATTACATATTTGGTATATGGAATGGGATCTGTGCTAATTTCAAACTCTGCTTTTACACATCACCCCACGTCACCTTTCCCCTTAAGGAGGCATAAGTGTGTTTTCTAAATGTGTAACTCTGTTCTCTTTTGGAATTCAGTTCATGTGTAGCCATGTTTACATTCCCTCTATAAGTTATATATTACAATAAGTTTCTTTTACTTTGTGGCTCATTTCACTTAGCATCATCATACCTAAAGCCACTCATTAAGCTGCTGTTGGCCTTATGACATGGATTTTATGTCTGAGTGACATTCCATTGTATATAAGTACCACAACATCTATATCTATTTTTTTTCTTTTCCTGGGATATTTAAAGTGTACTGAAGTCGAGGTTCTTGTAAACAGAGCAGCCCTAAAGTTTGGGCTGGCTGTGTGTTATGGATTTTTAGTTTTCCCAAAATACACGCCCATGAATGGAAGTGTGCTATGCTCTGTAGCTCTGTTTTAGAAAACAACATTCAGTTCTCCAGAGAGGCTGTTGGCAATTTACATCCTGTCCATCGGCGTAACCAGGCACCCTTTTCTCCATGGCCTGTCCTGCATTTGTGGTTTTTACACTATTTGTGGATGGCCCTTTTGACTGGAGGTAAGGGACACTTCTCTGTAGTGTGGATTTGCAATGCCTGATGGCTTGCTTGGCCAAAAAGGGCATATGCATTTTTTCCCGAATATATTCAAGAAAATACACATAGTCCCTTTTCAGCCAAGGGCAACATTGTCGAAATTCTGTCGCTTTTCATGTGCTTTAAAGACGACTCCAATCTACCTCTTGAAATCTGTTTCCTTCAATTCTGCCTTGCATTCAAATCCTCTTCACTGCCTTTCCTCAATATATTTCTGGATGATAGTTGTCCTTTATAACTCTGCAAGTTTGTGAATTGCTGTGCCCCTGATTTCCATTTTTCAACTCGCCTCTTTGTGAGCTGGCTGCAATACCGCAGGATGGCTTTAGGCCCTACTCTGGTTCCAGGGCTTCAGGCTGAGCCTTTGGTTAATTATTCTTCCTGATGGGAAACTAGAGTGACATGTGCCCATCCAAACACCTACAGCTAATCTCTCATTTATTCCCCCTCTTCCTGTTCATCCTCTGCACAATTTGCAAACTGTGCATATCAGGAGGGTAAAGGCGCTGACACTCCAAGTGGGGAGATTTTTAGTAATGCAGATGGAATGGCGAAGCCGAGCACGACAAAAGGAAAAATGAGGTACCTTTTAGAAAACTTTCCCAATTACACAGTGTACCATCCACTGGGTTTCCCATGCATGTTTTAACTGTAGGAAGATTCCCTTAAACCTGGAGAGTTGGGACCACTAGAATGGGTAGCACACAGTATTGCTCTAAGTGGTGTTCTTTTGCTCATACAACCTCAGCAATCTTGTCAGCCCCAAGTGTCCAGTCTTATGTCTCATCCAGCTGTGGGTGTAAAGGTGGTCAATCCAGGTTTCATCACAGGCCCTGAACGAAATTTTTAAGACTTTCTCACTGTTTCGCTGTTTTTGCATTTTGCTTTTGAAATTTATTTTTATAAGTGGGTTTAACTGAATTTCAGTGCTCTGTTCATGCCGTTATACACACACATGATTCCTTTATGGAGACATGAGAATACATATGTATTAAAATACTGAGAGTCAGACATATTCCTTGCAATGAATAGGGGGTGTTGAGTCCAGTTCATTGTGGCGGGATTAGGTGTTGTCTATTATATACTTGGTTTATGTAACGGTATCTGTGCTAATTTAAAACTGAGATTTTATGCATCACCCCACCTCGCCTTTCCCATTAATCAGGCAGAAGCTTGTTTTCTAAATTTGTGACTCCGTTGTTTTTGTAAATCAGTTCATGTGTAGCCATGTGTACATTCCCGCTATGAGTGATATCTTATGATAAGATTCGTTACTCTGGTATCTTTCCTAAATCAGTTCATGTGAGGCCATTTTTACACGACCTTCATAAGTGATATCTTATGATAAGATTCTTTTTCTGTGTGACTTATTTCACTTAGAATCATCGTACCTGAATCCACTCATTTTGCTGCTCCTGGCCTTATGAAATTGATTTCATGGCTGAGGGATATACCATCGTTCGTAAGTACCACAATTTCTTGAACCATTTTTGTCTTTCCTGGGATATTTAAGGTATACCCAAGTTGAGGTTCCTGTAAGCAGTGAAGCCCTAAATTTTGTGGTGGCTCTGTCTTATTGATTTTCAGTTTTCCCAAGGTATATTTCCTAGACTGGGAGTGCCCTTGACTCTGTAGCTCTGTTGTTTACTTGTTTTAGGGAACACAATGCACTCCTCCAGAGAGGCAGTTCACAATTTAAATCCCGCCCATCAGCATAACAAGGCTCCCTGTTCTCCAGGGCCTGTCTTGCCTTTCTGGTTTTTACACATTTTGCAGATGTCCCTTTTGACCAGTGGGAAGTGATACTACTTTGTAGTGCAGATTTGCTTTGCCCGCTTTCTTGCTTGGCCGAAAAGGGTGTATGTGTGTTCTCCTGCATATATTCAGGAGAAAACATATACACCCTTTTTGGGCAAGTGCATCATTGTCGAAGTTGTTCCCCTCTTCCTGTGATTTAAAGGCGATTCCAACATACCTCTTGAAATCTGTTTCCTGCTATACTGCCTCGCTTTCAAGTCTGCCTCGCTTTCAAGTCCGCCTCGTTGCCTTCCCTCAGCAGATTTTTGGGCGATAGTTGTCCTTTATTACTCTGCCAGTTTCTGAATTGCTGTGCCCCTGAGCTCCATTTTTAAATTCGTTTTTTGTGAGCAGACCGCAAGTCCAAAATTTTGGTTCAGGACCTATACTGGTTCCCGGCGCGTGGCTGAGACTTTGGTTAATTCTTCTTCCTGCCGGGCAATTAATGTGACATGTACCCGTCCAAATGGCTAACATCTACTCTCTCATTTGTTCTCCCTCTTCCCTTTCATCTTTGCCAAATTGGCAACTGTGCGAACCAGGAGTTTAAAGGGGCTGTCTCTCCAAGTTGGCAGATTGATAGTAAAGCAGTTGGAAAGTCAAACCGGGGCACCAGCAGAGGAACTATTAGTTGAGTTTTAGAAACCTTTCGTATTCACAGTGTGTCCATTCTCTAGGTTTCCCATACATGTTATAGCTGTAGTAATATTCCCTTCATCCTGGACAGTTGGGACCCATGGAATGGGTGCCACACATTATTGCTTTAAGGGGTCTGCATTTGCTCACCCAATCTCACCAATACTCTCAGTCCCAAGTGTCCAGCCTTATGCCACATCCAGCTGTCATTGTAGACAGGGTCATTCCAGGTTTCATCAGAGACCCTGAAAGAATTTTAAAAATGTCCCTGTTTTATTGTTTTGTGTATGAAATTCCATTTTAGAGTGGGTTTGAGCTTATTCTCACTGCTATGTTTATGCCAGTCTAGACACACTTGATTCCCTTTTGGAGACATATCAATACATAGGTTTTAAGATTCTTACTAGTCAGATATATTCCTCTGCGGGGAATATGCGGGGTTGAGTCCCTTTCACTTAAGAAGGTGTAGGTAATATCTATTCTGTATTTGGTTTTTAGAATGGTAGCTGTACTAATATCAAACTCTGGTTTTATGCATTACCCACCTCTCCTTCCCCTTTAAGCGGGCATACGATTGTTTTCTAAATGTGAGAATCTCTTACATTCCTAACTCAGTTCCTGTGTAGCCATGTTTACAGGACCTACATAAGTGATATCTTATGATAAGATTCTTTTTCTGTGTGACTTATTTCACTTAGAATTATCGTACCTGAATCCACTCATTTTGCTGCTACTGGCCTTATGACATTGATTTCATGGCTGAGGGATAATCCATCGTACGTAAGTACCACAATTTTTTGATCCATTTTTATCTTTCCTGGGATATTTAAAGTGTACCAAAGTTGACGTTTTTGTAAGCAGTGCAGCCCTAAATTTTGGGGAGGCTCTGTCTTTTTGATTTTCAGTTTTCCCAAGGTATATTCCCTAGACTGGAAGTGCCCTTGGCTCTGTAGCTCTATTGTTTACTTGTTTTAGGGAACACAATGCACTCCTCCAGAGAGGCAGTTGGCAATTTACATCCCGCCCATCAGCATAACAAGGCTCCCTGTTCTCAAGGGCCTGTCTTGCCTTTCTGGTTTTTACACATTTTGAGGATGTCCCTTTTGACCAGTGGGAAGTGATACATCTTTGTTGTGCAGATTTGCATTGCCCGCTTGCTTGCTTGTCCAAAAAGTGTGTATGCGTTTTCTCCTGAATATATTCAAGAGAAAACGCATAAGCCCTCTTTGGCCAAGTGCATCATTGTCGAAGTTGTGTCCCTTTTCCTGTGCTTTAAAGCCGATTCCAACGTAACTCTTGAAATCTGTTTCCTGCTATTCTGCCTCGTTTCAAGTCCGCCTCGTTGCCTTCCCTCAACAGATTTTTGGACGATAGTAGTCCTTTATTACTCTGCCAGTTGTGAATTGCTGTGCCCCTGATCTCCATTTTTCTACTCCTTTTTTGTGAGCTGAACCCAAGTCCAAAATTGTGATTCAGAACCTATACTGGTTCCCGGTGGGTGGCTGAGACTTTGGTTAATTCTTCTTCCTGCTTGGAAATTAGAGTGATATGTGCCCGTCCAAATGCCTAACAGCTACTCTCTCATTGGTTCTCCCTCTTTTCTTTCATCCTTTGCCAAATAGGCAACCTTTGCGGACCAGGATGTTAAAGGGGCTGTCTCTCCAAGTTTGCAGACTGATAGTAAAGCAGTTGGAAAGTCAAACCGGAGCACCAGGAGAGGGACTATTTGTTGAGTTGTAGAAACATTTTGTATTCACAGTGTGTCCATTCTCTAAGTTTCCCTTACTTGTTATATCTATAGTAATATTACCTTCAACCAGGAGAGTTGGGACTGATGGAATGGGTGCCATGCAGTACTGCTTTAAAGGGTCTACATTTGCTCACCCAATCTCACCAATCCTCTCAGTCCCAAGTGACCAGCCTTATGCCACATCCAGATGTCGTTGTAGATATGGTCATTCCAGAAATCATCAGAGACTCTGAAGGAATTGTAAAGAAATTCCATGTTTTTTTGTTTTGTTTTTGAAATTTCATTTT
Source organism: Mesoplodon mirus (assembly GCF_964341445.2). Taxonomy (NCBI): domain Eukaryota; kingdom Metazoa; phylum Chordata; class Mammalia; order Artiodactyla; family Ziphiidae; genus Mesoplodon; species Mesoplodon mirus. The sequence goes on from NW_028295604.1 coordinate 391,601, forward strand.
ATAGTGGGTTGGAGCTGATTCTCACTGCCATGTTTATGCCATTCTAGACACAATTGATTCCCTTACGGAGACATATCAATACATAGGTTTTAAAGTTCTTACTAGTCACATATATTCCTCTGTGGGGAATATGGGGTTTTGAGTCCCTTTCACAGAGTAAGGTGTAGGTCTTGTCTATTCCTTATTTGGTTTTTTGAATGGTACCTGTGCTTATATCAAACTCTGGTTTTATGCATCAACCCACCTCTCCTTCCCCCTTAAGCAGGCATAAGAGTGTTTTCTAAATGTGAGACTCTGTTCTCTTTCCTAACTCAGTTCATGTGTAGCCATGTTTACAGGATCTTCATAAGTGATATCTTATGATAAGCTTCTTTTTCTGTGTGACTTATTTCACTTAGAATCATCGTACATGAATCCACTCATTTTGCTGCTACTGGTCTTATGACATTGATTTCATGGCTGAGGGATATTCCATCGTGCGTAAGTACCACAATTTTTTGAACCATTTTTATGTTTTCAGGGATATTTAAGGTGTACACAAGTTGAGGTTGTTGTAAGCAGTGCAGCCCTAAATTTGGGGGTGGCTCTGTCTTATTGATTTTCAGTTTTACCAAGGTATATTCCCTAGACTGGAAGTGCCCTTGGCTCTGTAGCTCTGTTGTTTACTTGTTTTAGGGAACACAATGCACTCCTCCAGTGAGGCAGTTGGCCATTTACATCCCGCCCGTCAGCATAACACGGCTCCCTGTTCTCCAGGGCCTGTCTTGCCTTTCTGGTTTTTACCCATTTTGTGGATGTCCCTTTTGACCGGTGGGAAGTGATACTTCTTTGTAGTGCATATTTGCATTGCCCGATTGCTTGCTTGGCCAAAAATGGCGTATGCGTTTTCTCCTGCATATATTCAGGAGAAAATGCATACACCCTTTTTGGCCAAGTGCATCATTGTCGATGTTGTGCCCCTCTTCCTGTGCTTTACAGGTGATTCCAACGTACCTCTTGAAATCTGTTTCCTGCTATTCTGCCTCGCTTTCAAGTCCACCTCGTTGCCTTCCCTCAACAGATTTTTGAATGATAGTTTTCCTTTATTACTCTGCCAGTTTGTGAATTGCTGTGCCCTTGAGCTCCATTTATCAACTCGTTTTTTGTGAGTTGAATGCAAGTCCAAAAGACTGCTTCACGACCTATACTGGTTTACTGTTCTTGGCTGAGTCTTTGGTTAATTCTCCTTCCTGATATGAAATTAGAGTGACATGTGACCGTCCAAACGCCTAAAAGCTAATCTCTCCGTGATTCTCCCTCTTCCCTTTCATCCTCTGCCAAATTGGCAACCTGGGCAAACTAGGAGGTTAAAGGGGCTGTTTCTCCAAGTTGGGAGATTGATAGTAAAGCAGTTGGAAAGTCAAACCATAGCACCAGCAGAGGGACTATTAGTTGAGTTTTAGAAACTTTTCGTATTCACTGAGTGTACTTTCTCTAGGTTTCCCATACATGTTATATCTGTAGTAATATTCCCTTTAACCTGGAGAGTTGGGACCCATGGAATGGGTGCCACACATTATTGCTTTAAGGGGTCTGGATTTGCTCACCCAATCTCACCAATCCTCTCAGTCCGAAGTGTCCAGCCTTATGCCACATCCAGCTGTCGATGTAGATAGGGTCATTCCAGGTTTCGTCAAAGACCCTGAAGTAATTTTAAAGAATTTCCTCTTTTTTGTGTGTGTTTGAAATTCCTTTTTATAGTGGGTGTGAGCTGATTCTCACTGCCTTGTTTATGCCAGTCTAGAAACACTTGATTGCCTCATGGAGACATATCAATAAATAGGTTATAAGATTCTTACTAGTCAGATATATTCCTCTGCGGGTAATATGGCGTTTTGAGTGCCTTTCAATGAGGTAGGTGTAGGTCTTGCCTATTCCATATCTGACTTTTGGAAAGGTACATGTACTAATATCAAACTCTGGGTTTATGCATCACCCCACCTCTCCTTCCCCCGTAAGCAGGCATAAGAGTGTTTTCTAAATGTGAGACTCTGTTCACTTTCCTAACTCAGTTCATGTGTAGCCATGTTTACAGGACCTTCATACGTGATATCTTATGATAAGTTTCTTTTTCTCTGTGACTTATTTCACTTAGAATCATCGTACCTGAGTCCACTCATTTTGCTGCTACTGGGCTTATGACACTGATTTCATGGCTGAGGGATATTCCATCGTACATATGTACCCCAATTCCTTGAACCATTTTAATCTTTCCTGGGATATTTAAGATGTACACAAGTTGAGGTTCTTGTAAGCAGTGCAGCCCTAAATTTGGGGGTGGCTCTGTCTTATTGATTTTCAGTTTTCCCAAGGTATATTCACTAGGCTGGATGTGCCCTTGGCTCTGTAGCTCTGTTGTTTACTTGTTTTGGGGAACACAATGCACTCCTCCAGAGAGGCAGTTGTCAATTTACGTCCCGCCCATCAGCATAACAAGGCTCCCAGTTCTCCAGGGGCATTCTTGCCTTTCTGCTTTTTACACATTTTGCAGATATCCCTTTTGACTGGTTGGAGGTGATAATTCTTTGTAGTGCAGATTTGCATTGTCCGCTTGCTGGATGGCCAAAAAGGGCGTATTTGTTTTCTCCTGAATATATACAGGAGAAAAGGAATACGCCCTTTTTGGCCAAGTGAATCATTGTCAAAGTTGTGCCCCTCTTCCTGTGATTTAAAGGCGATTCCAACATACCTCTTGAAATCTGTTTCCTGCTATTCTGCCTCGCTTTCAAGTCCGCGTCATTGCCTTCCATTAAACAGATATTTGGACGATAGTTGTCCTATATTTCTCTGCCACTTTGTGAATTGCTGTTCCCCTGAGCTCCATTTTTCAACTCGTTTTTTGTGAGTTGAATGCAAGTCCAAACTTTGGTTCAGGACCTATACTGGTGTCCGGTGGGTGGCTGAGACTTTGGTTAATTCTTCTTCCGGCCGGGAAATTAGAGGGACATGTTCCCGTCCAAATGCCTAACAGCTACTCTCTCATTGGTTCTCCCTCTTCCCTTTCATCCTCTGCCAAATTGGCAACCTGTGAGAACCAGGAGGTTAAAGGGGCTGTCTCTCCAAGTTGGGAGATTGATAGTAAAGCAGTTGGAAAGTCAAACCAGAGCACCAGGAGAGGGACTATTAGTTGAATTTTAGAGACCTTCCGTATTCACAGTGTGTCCATTCTCTAGGTTTCCCGTACATGTTATAGCTGTAGTAATATTCCCTTCAACCTGGAGAGTTGGGACCCATGGAATGGGTGCCACTCATTATTGCTTTAAAGGGTCTGCATTTGCTCACCCAATCTCACCAATCCTCTCAGTCCCAAGTATCCAGCCTTATGCCACATCCAGCTGTCATTGTACATAGGGTCATTTCAGGTTTCATCAGAGACCCTGAAGGAATTGTAAGAAATTTTGCTGTTTTTTTGTTTTGTATTTGAAATTCCTTTTTATAGTGGGTTTGAGCTGATTCTCACTGTCATGTTTATGCCTGTCTAGACACACTTGATTCCCTTATGGAGACATATCAATACATACGTTTTAAGATTCATACTAGTAAGATATATTACTCTGTGGTGAATATGGGGTGTTGAGTCCCTTTCACTGAGGAAGGTGTAGGTCTTGTCTATTCCGTATTTGGTTTTTAGAAAGGTACCTGTACTAATATCAAACTCTGATTTTATGCATCACCCCACCTCTCCTTCCCCCTTAAGCAGGCATAAGTGTGTTTTTTAAATGTGAGTCTCTCTTCTCTTTCCTAACTCATTTCATGTGTAGCCATGTTTACAGGATCTTCATAAGTGATATCTTATGATAAGTTTCTTTTTCTGTGTGACTTATTTCACTTAGAATTATCGTACCTAAATCCACTCATTTTGCTGCTACTGGCCTTATGACATTGATTTCATGGCTGAGGGATATTCCATCGTACGTAAGTACCACAATTTCTTGAACCATTTTTGTCTTTCCTGGGATATTTAAGGTGTACGCAAGTTGAGGTTTTTGTAAGCTGTGCAGCCCTGAATTTTGGTGTCAATCTGTCTTATTTATTTTCAGTTTACCCAAGGTATATTCCCTAGACTGGAAGTGCCCTTGGCTCTGTAGCTCTGTTGTTTACTTGTTTTAGGGAACACAATGCACTCCTCCAGAGAGGCAGTTGGCAATTTACATCCCACCCATCAGCATAACAAGGCTTCCTGTTCTCCAGGGCCTGTCTTGCCTTTCTGGTTTTTACACTTTTTGCGGATGTCCCTTTTGACCGGTGGGAAGTGATACTTCTTTGTAGTGCCGATTTGCATTGCCCGCTTGCTTGCTTGTCCAAAAAGGGCATATGTGTTTTCTCCTGAATATATTCACGTGAAAACCCATATTCCCTTTATGGCAATTTCCATAATTTTCGAAGTTGTAATGCTTTTCCTGTGTTTAAAGGCGATTCCAATGTACCTCTTCAAATCTGTTTCATGCCATTCTTCCTCATTTTCCCTTCCGCCTCGTGGCTTTCCCTCAACAGATTTATGGCAGCGAGTAGTCCTTTATAACTCTGCAGGTTAGTGAATTGCTGTGGCCCTGAGCTCCACTTGTCAACTCGCGTTTTTGTGAGCTGACCACAAATCAACAGTTTTGCTTCTAGACTTATACTGGGTCTGGGGGGCAGGCTGAGACTTTTGTTAATTCCTCTTTGTGACGGGAAATTAGAGAGACATGAGGCCGTCCAAATGCCTACAGCTACTCTCTCATTGGTTCTCTCTCTTCCCTTATATCCTGTGCACAATTTGCCAACTGTGCGAACCAGGAGGTTATAGTGGCTGACTTTCCAAGTTGGGAGATGGATAGTAAAGCAGTTGGAATGTCAAACTGGAGTACAAGTAGAGTTTTAGAATCCTTTCACCATCAGATGGTTTCCATTCTCTAGGTTCCCATACACGTTATAACTGTAGTGATATTCCCTTCTACCTGGAGAGTTGCGAACCATGGCATGGGTGGCAGGCATTATTGCTTTAAAGGGTCTGCATTTTTTCACCCAATCTCACCAATCCTCTCAGTCCCAAGTGACCAGCCTTATGCCACATCCAGCTGTCATTGTAGATAGGGTCATTCCAGGTTTCATCAGAACCCCTGAAGGTATTGTGTAAGAATTTTACTGTTTTTATGTTTTGTTTTGAAATTCATTTTTATAGTGGATTTGAGCTGATTCTCACTGCCATGTTTATGTCGTTCTAGACACACTTGGTTCCCTTACGGAGACATATCAATACATAGGTTTTAAAATTCTTACTAGTCAGATATATTTTTCTGCGGGGAATAGGGATGTTGAGTTCCATTCACTGAGGAAGGAGTAGGGCTTGTCTCTTCTGTTTTTGGATTATGGAACGGTACCTGGGCTAATATCAATCTTATGTTTTGTGCATCTCCCCACCTCTCTTTCCCCTTAAGCAAGCGTTTGATTGTTTTCTAAATCTGAGACTCTGTTCTCTTCCCTAAATCAGTTCATATGTAGCCATATTTACATTCCTTTCATAAGTGATATCTTATGTCAGAATGCACCATGGCCGTTCTCATAATAATGCTCCATGTCCCCTGTCATCACAATGCACCATGCCCTGGTTATCACAATGCTCCATGTCCCTTGTCATCACAATTCTCCACGTCCTTGTCATCACAATGCTACATGACACTTCTCATCAAAATGTTACATGCTCTTCTCATCACAATTCTCCATCCACTTGACATTGCAATGCTCCATGCACTTGTCATCACAATGCTCCATGCATATGTCATCACAAAGCTCCATGCCCTTGTCATCACAATGCTCCATGACCCCTGCCATCACAATGCTCCCTGACACCTGTCATCACAATGCTTCATGCCCCTTGTCATTACAGTGCTCCATGACGCTCGACATCACAATTACCCAAGGTTTTTCATCACAATGCTCATTGGCCAATATCATCACAATGCTCCATGACCACTGTCATCACAACACTCCATGACACCTGACAACACAATGATTCCGGACTCTTGTCATCACAATGTTCCATTCCCTAGTCATCACAATGTTCCATGACACCAGTCACCACAATACTCCATGAATATTTTCAGCCCAATATTCCATGACCCTTGTCATCACAATGCTCCATGCCATTGTCATCACAATGGGCCATTACATATGTCATCACAATTGTCCCTGACACCTGTCTTCACAATACTGCATGACCTGGTCATCACAATGCTCCATGCCCTTGTCATCACAATGCGCCATTCCAACTGTCATCGCAAGAATCCTTGAAACTTATTAGACCAATGCTCCATGCCCTTGTCATCACAATGCTCCATGCTCTTGTTATCACAATGCTCCATGACCCCTGTCATCACAATGCTCCGTGACTCCAGTCATCACAATGCTTCATGAACTTTGTCATCACAATTGTCCATGTCCTCATCATCAACAGTCTCTGTGACCTTTTTAACGACAATGCTCCATGAAGTTTTCATCACAATGCTCTTTGACCCTTGACATCACAATGCTCTATGCCTTTCTCAGCACAATGCTTCATGACCCTTGTCATCACAATGCTCCATGCGCTTCTTAGCACAATGCTTCATGACACATATCATCTCAATGCACCATGCGCTTGTCATCACAGTGCTCCACAAACTTCTCATCACCATGCTGCATAAAACTTCTCATCACAATGCTCCATGCACTTCTCATGAAAATGCTCTCTCACCACTGATATCCCAATGTTACATAACTATTGGTCACAATACCCCCTCACCCCTGTCATCACAATGTTCCATGACTCCTGTCATCACAATGATACATGCACTTATAATCACAATGTTCGATGACCCCTGCCATCACAATGTTCCATAAAACCTGTCATCAAAATGCTCCATGACCCTTTTCATCAAAATGCTTCATGACACCTGACATCACAGTGTTCCATAAAACCTGTCATCAAAATGTTCCATGACATTTTTCATCAAATTGCTCCATGACCCTGTCATCAATAAGCTCCCTGCCCTTCTCATCACAATGCACAATGCCCGTGCCATCAAAATGCTCCATGACTTTTGTCATCACAAATATCCATGACCCTTGGCATCACAATGCTACATTTCATTGTCATCACAATGCTCCAAGAACTTTTCATCACAATGCTCTTTGACCCTTGTCATCACAATGCTCTATGCCTTTCTCAGCAAAATGCTCAATGACCCTTGTCATCACAATGCTCAATACACTTGTCATCACAATGCTCCCTGACACTTGTCGTCAGAATGCTCCTTGAACCCTGTCACGAAAAGGCTCCAGGCATTTTTCATCACAATGTCCCATGCCGTTTTCATCACAAATCTCCATGCCATTGTCATCAAAATACTCCACAAATTTGTCATCAGAATGCTCCATGACCCTTGTCATCACAATTCTCCATGCACTTGTTAGCACAATGCTCCCTGACACTTGTCATCACAATGCTCCAAGCCATTGTCATCACAATGCTCCATTACCTTTGTCATCAGAATTCTCCATGACATTTGGCATCACAATGCTCCATGCCATTGTTATCACAATGGGCCATACATATGTCATCACAATGCTCCCTGACACCTCTCTTCACAATACTGCATAACCTGGTTATCACAATGCTCCATGCCCTTGTCATCAGAATGCGCCATTTCTAATGTCATCACAATAATCCATGAAACTTGTCAGACCAATACTCCATGCCCCTGTCATCACAATGCTCCATGCCCTTGTTATCACAATGCTCCATGACCCATGCCATCACAATGCTCTTTGACTCCAGTCATCACAAAGCTTCATGACCTTTGTCACCACATGGTCCATGCCCTCATCATCATCACTCTCTGTGAGCTTTTTAACCAAAATGATCCATGAACTTTTCATCACAATGCTCTTTGACCCTTGTCATCACAATGCTCTATGCCTTTCTCAGCACAATGCTCCATGACCCTTGTCATCACAATGCTCCATGCGCTTGTCAGCACAATGCTCCATGACACATGTCATCACAATGCTCCATGACCCCTGTCAACACTGTGCTCCGTGACTCCAGTCATCACAATGCTTCATAATGTTTGTCATCACAATGGTCCATGCCCGCATCATCACAAGGCTCTGTGACCTTTTTAACCACAATGCTCCATGAACATTTCATCTCAATGCTGCGTGACCCTTGTCATCACAGTGCTCCATGCCTTTGTCAGAACAATGCTCCATGACCCTTGTCATCACAATGTGCCACGTGCATTTGCTCCCAACGTTCCACATATTTGTCATCGCAATGCTCCATAAAACTTGTAATCACAATGCTCCATGCCATTCTCATCACAATGCTCCATTACCCCTGTCATAACCATGCTCCATGACTCTGCGATCACAATGTTCCACGGCCTTGTCATCACAAGGCTCCATGACCTTGTCATCACAAAGCTCCTTGACGCATGTCATCAGAATGCTCCATGCCATTCTCCTCACAATGCTCCATGCCTTTGTCATCACAATGCTCCAAGACCCCTGTAATCACAATGCTCCATGCCCCTTTTCATTAGAATGCTCCATGATACTTGTCATCACAAGTCTCCATGGACATCTCATCACAATGCTCCAAGACATTTTCATCAGCATGCTCCCTTCCCTTGTCATCACATTGCTCCATGACCCCTGTCATCACAATTCTCCATGAACATTTTCAGGCCAATGCTCCATGAACATTTTCAGGCCAATGTTCCATGACCTTCTCATCACAATGCTCCATGACCAATATCATCACAATGCTCCTTGATCACTGTATCACAACACTCCATGACACCTGACAACACAATGATCCGGGACTCTTGTCATCACAATGCTCCATGACCCCTGTCATCAACATACTCCATGAATATTTTCAGCCCAATGCTCCATGACACTTGTCATCACAATGATCCATGCCCTTGTCATCCCAATTCTCCATGACCCCTCTATTCACAATGCTCCGTGACGCTTGTCTTCACAGTGCTCCATGACACCTGTCATCACAATGCTCCATGCCTTTGTCAGCAAAATGCTACATGACCTTGTCATTACAATGCTCTATGCGCTTGTCATTACAATACCCATTTACCATTGTCATCACAATCCTCCATGAAACTTGGGATCACATTGCTTCATGCCCTTGTCATCACAGTGCTCCATGCTCCTTGAAATGAAAATGATCCATGACCTCTGTCATCACAATGCTCCAAACCCTTGTGATCACAATGTTCCATAGCACTTGTCATCACAACGCTCCATGATGCCTGTCATCAAATACTCCATGCCTTTTTCATCACAATGCTCCACGACCTTTGTCATCACAATTCTCAATACACGTGTCATCACAATGCTCCCTGATACTTATCGTTAGAATGCTCCTTGAACACTTTCACGAAAATGCTCCATGCCTTTTTCATCACAATGCCCCATGCCGTTATCATCACAATGCTCCATGCCAATGTCAACAAAATACTCCACAAGCTTGTCATCAGAATATTCCATGACCTTGTCATCACAATACTCCATGCACTTGTCAGCACAATGCTCCCTGACCCTTGTCATCAAAATGCTCCAAGCCATTGTCATCACAATGCTCCATTACCTTTGTCATCAGAATCCTCCATGACACTTGGCATCACAATGCTCCATGCCATTGTCATCACAATGGGCCATTACATATATCATCACAGTGCTCCCTGACACCTGTCTTCACAGTACTGCATCACCTGGTCATCACAATGCTACATTCCCTTGTCATCACAATGCTCCATGCCCTTGTTATCACAGTGCTCCATGACCACTGTCATCACAATGCTCCGTGACACCAATCATCACATTGCTTCATGACCTTTGTCATCACAATGATCCATGCCCTCACCATCAACATTCTCTCTGACATTTTAACCACAGTGCTCAACAAAATTTTCATCACAATGCTCTTTGACACTTGTCATCACAATGCTCTATGCCTTTCTCAGCACAGTGCTCCATGACCTCGTCATCAAAATGCTCCTTGACACCTGTCATCACAATGCTCCATGACTACAGTCATCACAATGCTTCATAACATTTGTCATCACAATGGTCCATGCCCGCGTCATCACAAGGTTCTGTTACATTTGTAACCACATTGCTCCAAGAACTTTTCATCACAATGCTCCGTGACCCTTGTCATCACAATCCTCCATGCCTTTGTCAGAAAATTGCTCAATGACCCTTGTCTTCACACTGTGTCACGCGCTTTTCATCACAATGGTCTGCAAATTTGTCATTGCAATGCTCCATAAATATTGTAATCACAGTGCTCCATGCCCTTCTCATCAAAATGCTCCATTACCCCTGTCATAACAATGCTCCATGACCCCTGTCATCACAATGTTCCACGGCCTTGTCATCACAAGGCTCTATGACACTTGTCATCCCAATGCTCCAAGACCACTTTAATCAGAATACTCCATGCCCTTGACATCAAAAAGCTCCATGACACATGTCATCAGAATGGTCCATGAACTTCTCATCAAAATGCTCCATGCCCGTTTCATCACTATGCTCCAAGACCCATGTGATCACAATGCTCCATGCCCCTTTTCATCTCAATGCCCCATGAACCCTGTCATCACAATGCATCATGCCCATCATCATAAAGCTTCTGGCTATGGTCAGCACAATGAAATCATAATTCTCCATGACCTCTGTCATCACGATGCTCCATGACCCCTGTCATCACAATACTCCATGAATATTTTCAGCCCAATGCTCCATGACCTTTGTCATCACAATTACCCATGCGCTTTTCATCACAATCCTCCCTCAACCCTGTTATCACAATATACCCTGACACCTGTCATCACAATGCTACATCCCCTTATCAGCACAATGTTCCATGACCCCTGATATCACAATGTTCGATAATCCCTGTCATCAAAATGCCCCCTGACCCTTTTCATCCCAAAGATCCATGACCCCTGGCATCACAAGGTTCTATAACCCCTGTCAACAAAATGTTCTATTACACTTTTCATCAAATTGCTCATGACCCTGTCATCAAAATACTCCCTGCCCTTCTCATCACAATGCACCACACCCTTGTCAACAAAATGCTCCATGACCTTTGTCATCACAAAGCTCCATGACCTTTGGCATCACAATGCTCCATGTCATTGTCATCACAATGCTCCATGAACACTCTCATCACATTTCTCCATGCCCTTGTCATCACAAAGCGCCATGACACTTGTCATCACAATGCTCGATGCCCTTCTCATCACAATGATCCATGCCCTTGTCCATACAATCCTCCATGACCCATGTAGCACAGTGTACCGTGCCCTTGTCATCACAATGCTCCATGCCCACCCTCATCACAATAATCCATGAAATATTTCAGACAAATGCTCAATGCCCTTTTCATCACAATGATCCATTACTTCTGTCATAACAATGCTCCGTGATCCCTGCCTTCACAATGTTCCACAGCCTTGTCATCACAAGGCTCCATGACCCTTGTCATCACAATGCTCCAAGACCCATGTAATCACAAAGCTCCATGCACTTGTCATCACAAAGCTCCATGACGCATGTCATCAGAAAGTTCCGTGGCCTTCTCCTCACAATGCTCCATGCCCTTGTCATCACAATGATCCAAAACCCCTGTAATCACAATGCTCCATGCCCCTTTTCATCAGAATGCTCCATGAGACTTGTCATCACAAGTCTCCATGGTCATTTCATCACAATACTCCAGGACATTCTCATCACCATGCTCCATTCCCTTGTCATCAGAATGCTCCATGAGCCATGTCATCACAATAATCCATGAATATTTTCAGCCCAATGCTCCATGACCTACTCATCACAACACTGCATGACACCTGACACCACAATGATCCGGGACTCTTGTCATCACAATTCTCAAAGACCCCTGTAATCATGATGCTCCATAACCCCTGTCATCACTATGCTCCATGCACTTGTCATCACAATTCTCCATGCAATTGTCATCACAATGCTCCCTGACCAATGTCATCAAAATGCTCCAAGCCATTGTCATCACAATATTCCATTACTTTGTCATCACAATTCTCCAAGACACTTGGCATCACAATGTTCCATGCCATTGTCATCACAACTGGCCATTACATATGTCATCACAATGCTCCCTGACACCTCTCTTCACAATACTGCATGACCTGGTCATAACAATGCTCCATGCCCTTGTCATCACAATGCGCCATTCCAACTTTCATCACAACAATCCATGAAATTTATTAGACTAATGTTCCATGCCCTTGTCATCACAATGCTCCATGCCTTTGTTATCACAATGCTCCCTGACTCCTGTCATCACAAAGCTCCGTGATTCCAGTCATCGCAATGATTCATGACCTTTGTCATCACAATGGTCCATGCCCTCGTCATCAACAGGCTCTGTGACCATTTTAACCACAATGCTCCATGAACTTTTCATCACAATGCTCTTTGACCCTTGTCATCACAATGCTCTATGCCTTTCTCAGCACAATGCTCCATGACCCTTGTCATCACAGTGCTCCATGCGCTTGTCAGCACAATGCTCCATGACACATGTCATCACAATGCAGCATGCGCCTGTCATCACAGTGCTCTACAATCTTGTCATCACAATGCTCCATCCACTTCTCATCAAAATGCTCTCTCACCACTGATATCACAATGCTACATCAATATTTGTCACAATACTCCCTCACCACTGGCATCATAATGTCCAATGACTCCTGTCATTACATTTCTATATGCACTTATCATCACAATGTTCGATGAACCCTGACATCACAATGTTCCATAACATCTGTCATCAAAATGTTCCATGACACTTTTCATCAAATTGCTCCATGACCCTGTGATCACAATACTCCCTGACCTTCTCATCACAATGCACAACGCCCTTGCCATCAAAATGCTCCATGACTTGTCATCACAAATCTCCATGACCCTTGGCATCACAATGCTCCAGGTCATTGTCAACACAATGCTCCATGAAACTTGGGATCACATTGCTTCATGCCCTTCTCATCACAATGCTCCATGCCCCTTGAAATCAAAATAATACATGACCTCTCTCATCACATTTCTCCAAACCCTAGTGATCACAATGTTCCATAACACGTGTCATCACAACGCTCCATGATGCCTGTGATCACAATATTCCATGCCCTTTTCATCACAATGTTCCATGACCTTTGTCATCACAATTCTCAATAAACTTGTCATCACAATGCTCCATGCGCTTGTCAGCACAATGCTCCATGACACATGTCATCACAATGCACCATGCATTTCTCATCACAATGCTGCTTAAAATATGTCATCACAATGCTCCATGCACTTCTCATCAAAATGCTCTCTCACCACTGATATCACAATGCTACATCATTAATTGTCACAGTACTCCCTCAACCCTGTCATCACAATGTTCCATGACTCGTGTCATCACAATTCTACATGCACTTATCATCACAATGTTCGATGACCCCTGACATCACAATGTTCCATAACACGTGTCATCAAATTGTTCCATGACACTTTTCATCAAATTGCTCCATGACCCTGTCATCAGAATGCTCCCTGCCTTTCTCATCACAATGCACAACGCCCTTGCCATCAAAATGCTCCATGACCTTTGTCATCACAAAGATCCATGACACTTGGCATCATATTGCTCCATGCCCTTGTCTTCATGAAGCTCCATGACACGTCATCAGAATTCTCCATGGCCTTCTCATCACAATGCCCCATGCCCTTGCCATCACAATGCTCCATTACCCCTATCATAACAATGATCCATGACCCCTGCCATCACGATGTTCCATGGCCTTGTCATCACAAAGCTCCATGACCCTTCTCATCACAACGCTCCAATAACCCTTTAATCACAATGCTCTATGCCCCTTTTCATCTCAATGATCCATGAACCCTGTCATCACAATGCACCATGCCCATCATCAAAATGCTTCTTCCTATTGCCATCACAATGAAATCAAAATGTTCCATGACCTCTGTCATAACAATGCTCCAAACCCTTGTGATCACAATATTCCAAAACTCTTGTCATCACAATGCCCCATGATGCTCGTCATCACAATTATCAATGGCCTTCTCATCACAATGCTCCATTACCTTTGTCACCACAATGCTCAATACACTTGTCATCAAAATGCTCCCTGATACTTGTTGTCTGTATGCTCCTTGAACCATGTCATGACAAGGCTCCATGCCTTTTTCATCACAATGATCCATGCCCTTTTCATCACAATGCTCCAAGACCCATGTAATCACAATGCTCCATGCCCTTGGCATCACAAAGCTCAATGACGCATGCTATCAGAATGCTCCTTGGACTTCTCCTCACAATGCTCATTGCCCTTGTCATCACAGTGTTCCAAGACCCCTGTAATCACAATTATCCATGCCCCTTTTCATCAGTATGCTCCATGAGACTTGTCATCACAAGGCTCCATTCTTTGTCATCACAAAGTTCCAGGACCTTGTCATCAAAACGCTTCTCGAACTTGTCATGAAAATTTTCAATGGCCCTTGTCATCATAATGCACCAAGCCCTAATCATCACAAAGCTCCATTATATTTGTCATCACAATACTCCATTACATTTGGCATCATAATGCTCCATGCCATTGCCATCGCAATGGACCATAACATATGTCATCACAATGCTCCCTGACACCGGTCTTCACAGTACTCCATGACCTTCTCATCAAAATGCCCCATGCCCTTGTCATCACAATGCACCATGTGCACTGTCATCACAATAATCTATGAAACTTGTCAGAACAATGCTCCATTCACCTGTCATCACAATGCTCCATGCCCTAGTTATCACAATGCTCCATGACCCCTGTCATCACAATGCTCCGTGACTCCAGTCATCACAATGCCTCATAACGTTTCTCATCACAACGGTCCATGCCCGCGTCATCACAAGGCTCTGTGACCTTTGTAACCACAACGCTCAATGAACATTTCATCACAATGCTCCGTTACCCTTGTCATCACAATGCTCCATGCCTTTGTCAGAGCAATGCTCCATGGCGCTTGTCATCACAATGATCCATGCCCTTGTCATCCCAATGCTCCTTGACCCCTGTATTCACAATGCTCCTTGACACTTGTCATCACAGTGCTCCATGACACCTCTCATCACAATGCTCCATGCCTTTCTCAGCAAAATGCTACATGACCTTGTCATTACAATGCTCTATGCTCTTGTCGTCACAATACTCCATTTCCATTGTCATCACTATCCTCCATGAACCTGGGGATCACATTGCTTCATGCCCTTGTCATCACAATGCTCCATGTTCCTTGAAATCAAAATGATCCATGACCCCTCTCATCACAATGCTCCAAACCCTTGTGATCACAATGTTCCATAACACTTGTCATCACAATGCTCCATGATGCCTGTCATCACAATACTCCATGCCCTTTTCATCACATTGCTCCATAACCTTTGTCATCACAATTCTCAATACACTTGTCATCACAATGCTCCCTGACACTTGTCATCAGAATTCTCCATGAACCATGTAACGAAGAGGCTCCATGCCTTTTTCATCACAATGACCCATGCCGTTTTCATCACAATGCTCCATGCCATTGTCATCAAAATACTCCACAAGCTTTTCATTAGAATGCACCATGACCCTTGTCATCACAATTCTCCATGCACTTGTCAGCACAATGCTCACTGACCCTTGTCATCACAATGCTCAAAGCCATTGTCATCACAATGCTCCATTACCTTTGTCATCAGAATCCTCCATGACACTTGGCATCATAATGCGCCATGCCATTGTCATTCACAATGGGCCATTACATATGTCATCACAATGCACCATGACACCTGTCTTCACAATACTGCATGACCTGGTCATCACAATGCTCCATGCCATTGTCATCACAATGCTCCATGTCCTTGTTATCACAATGTTCCAAGACCCCTCTAATCAGAATGATCCATGCCCCTTTCATCAGTATGCTCCATGAGACTTGTCATCACAAGGCTCCATGGTTTTCTCATCACAAAGCTCCAGGGCCTTGTCATCACAATTCTTCACGACATTGTCACGAAAATCCTCAATGGCGCTTGTCATCATAATGCTGCAAGCCCTAGTCATCACAATGCTCCATTATATTTGCCATCACAATCCTCCATTACATTTGGCATCACAGTGCTCCCTGCCATTGTCATCACAATGGACCATGACATATGTCATCACAATGCTCCCTGTCACCTCTCTTCACAATACTCCATGACTTTCTCCTCACAATGCTCCATGCCCTTGTCATCACAATGCTCCATGAACCCTGTCAACACAATGCTCCGTGACTCCAGTCATCACAATGTTTCATAACATTTGTCATCACAACGGTCCATGCCTGCGTAATCACAAGTCTCTGTGACCTTTGTAACCACAATCCTCCATGAACATTTCAACACAGTGCTCCGTGACACTTGTCATCACAATGCTCAATGCCTTTGTCAGAAAAATGCTCCATGACACTTGTCATCAAAACGTGCCACGGGCTTTCCATCACAATGATCCACAACCTTGTAATCACTATGCTCCATAAACCTTGTAATCACAATGCTCCATGCCCTTCTCATTCAAATGCTCTCTCACCTGATATATAACCATGTTCCCTCACTAGTCATCACAATCCTCTCTCAACCCTGTAATCAAAATGTTCCATGACCACTGTCATCACCATGTTCCATTCCCTTGTCATCACAATGTTCCATGACCACTGTCATCACAATACTCCATGAACATTTTCATCCAAATACTCCATGACCTTCTCCTCACAATGCTCCATGACAAATATCATCACAATGCTCCATGACCACTGTTATCACAACACTCCATGACACCCGACAACACAATGATCAGGGACTCTTGTCATTACAATGCTCCATTCCCTAGTCATCACAATGCTCCATGACCCCTGCCATCACAATACTCCATGAACATTTTCAGCCCAATGCTCCATGACCCTTGTCATCACAATCATGCATGCCCTTGTCATCCCAATGCTCCATGACCCCTGTATTCACAATGCTCCGTGACGCTTGTCATCACAGTGCTCCATGACACCTGGCATCACAATGCTTCATGCCTTTGTCAGCAGAATGCTACATGACCTTGTCATTACAATGTTCTATGCGCTTGTCATCACAATACTCCATTACCATTATCATCAAAATACCCCATTAACCTTGGGATCACATTGCTTCATGCCCTTGTCATCACAATGCTCCATGCTCCTTGAAATCAAAATGATCCATGACCTCTGTCATCACAATGCTCCAAATACTTGTGATCACAATGTTCCATAGCACTTGTCATCACAACGCTCCATGATGCCTGTCATCACAATACTCCATGCCCTTTTCATCACAATGCTCCATGACTTTTGTCCTCACAATTCTCAATACATTGTCATCACAATGCTCCCTGACATTTGTCGTCAGAATGCTCCTTGAACCCTGTCACGAAAAGGCTCCATGCCATTTTCATCACAATGCCCCATGCCGTTTTCATCACAATGCTCCATGCCATTGTCATCAAAATACTCCACAAGCTTGTCAGCAGAATGCTCCATGACCCTTGTCATCACAATGCTCCTTTACATTTGTCTTCTGAATCCTCCATGACACTTGGCATCACAAAGCTCAATGCCATTGTCATCACAATGGGCCATTATATATGTCAGCACAATGCTCCCTGACAACTGTCTTCACAATACTGCATCACATGGTCATCACAATGCTCGATGCCCTTGTCATCACAATGGTCCATGCCCTAGTTATCAAAATGCTCCATGACTCCTGTTATCACAATGCTCCGTGACTCCAGTCATCACAATGCTCCTTGAACTCTGTCATGACCAGGCTCCATGCATTTTTCATCACAATGATCCATGCCCTTTTCATCACAATGATCCAAGACCCATGTAATCAAAATGCTCCATGCCCTTGTCATCACAAATCTCATTGACGCATGCCATCAGAATGCTCCTTGGTCTTCTCCTCACAATGTTCCATACCCTTGTTATCACAATGTTCCATGACCCTTGTAATCACAATGCTTCATGCCCCTTTTCATCAGTATGCTCCATGAGACTTGTCATCACAAGGCTCCATAGCTTTGTCATCACAATGCTCCAGGATCTTTTCATCACAATGCTTCATGACCATGTCATGAAAATTCTCAATGGCCCTTGTCATCATAATGCTGCAAGCCCTAATCATCACAATGCTCCATTATATTTGTCACCACAATCCTCCGTTACAATTGGCATCACAATGCTCCATGCCATTGTCATCGCAATGGACCATGACATATGTCATCACAATGCTCCCTGACATCTCTCTTCACAATATTCCATGACCTTCTCATCACAATGCTCCATGCCCTTGTCATCACAATGCACCATGCCCATGGTCATCACAATAATCTATGAAATTTTTCAGACCAATGCTCCATTCCCCTGTCATCACAATGCTCCATGCACTTGTCATCACAATGCTCCATGACCCCTGTCATCCCAATGCTCGGTGACTCCAGTCATCACAATGCTTCATAACGTTTGTCATCACAATGGTCCATGTCCGCGTCATCACAAGGCTCTGTGACATTTGTAACCACAATGCTCCATGAACATTTCCTCACCATTCTCTGGGACCCTTGTCATCACAATGCTCCATTTCTTTGTCAGAACAATGCTCCATGACCTTGTCATCACAAAGTTCCAAGACCCCTCTAATCACAATGCTGCATGCCCTTTTTCAACAGTATGCTCCATGAGACTTGTCATCACATGGCTCCATGGTTTTGTCATCATAATTCTCCAAGCCCTAGTCATCACAATGCTCCATTATATTTGTCATCACAGACCTCCATTGCATTTGGCATCACAATGCTCCCTGTCATTGTCATCTCAATGGACCATGCCATATGTCATCCCAATGCTCCATGACCCCTGTATTCACAGTGCTCCGTGATGCTTGTCATCACAGTGCTCCATGACACCTGTCATCACAATGATCCATGCCCTTGTCATCGCAATGCTCCATGACCAATGTATTCACAATGCTCCGTGATGCTTGTCATCACAGTGCTCCATGACACCAGTCATCACAATCCTCTATGCCTTTTTCAGCAAAATGCTACATGACCTTGTCATTACAATGCTCTATGCGCTTGTCATCACAATACTCCATTACCATTGTCATCACGATCCTCCATGAACCTTGGGATCACATTGCTTCATGCCCTTGTCATCACAATGCTCCATGCTCCTTGAAATCAAAATGATCCATGACCTCTGTCATCGCAATGCTCCAAACACTTGTGATCACAATGTTCCATAACACTTGTCATCACAATGCTCCATAATGCCTATCATCACAATACTCGATGGTCTTTTCATCACAATGCTCCATGACCTTTGTCATCACAATTCTCAATACACCTCTCATCACAATGTTCACTGACACTTGTCGTCAGAATGCTCCTTGAACCCTGTCACGAAAAGACTCCATGCGTTTTTCATCTCAAAGACCCTTGCCGTTTTCATCACAATGCTCCATGTCATTGTCATCAAAATACTCCACAAGCTTGTCATCAGAATGCTCCATGACCCTTTTCATCACAATTATCCTTGCACTTGTCAGCACAGTGCTACCTGACCCTTGTCATCACTATGCTCCAAGCCATTGTCATCACAATGCACCATTACCTTTGTCATCAGAATCCTCCATGACACTTGGCATCACAATGCTCCATGCCATTGTCATCACAATGGGCCATTACATATGTCATCACAATGCTCCCTGACACCTCTTTTGACAATACTGCATGACCTGGTCATCACAATGCTCCTTGCCGTTATCATCACAATGCTCCATTACCTCTGTCATAAAAATGCTCCATGACCACTGCCATCACAATGTTCCACGGGCTTGTCATGACAAGGCTCCATGACCCTTGTCATCACAACGCTCCAATAACCCTTTAATCACAATGCTCTATGCCCCTTTTCATCTCAATGATCCATGAACCCTGTCATCACAATGCACCATGCCCATCATCAAAATGCTTCTTCCTATTGCCATCACAATGAAATCAAAATGTTCCATGACCTCTGTCATAACAATGCTCCAAACCCTTGTGATCACAATATTCCAAAACTCTTGTCATCACAATGCCCCATGATGCTCGTCATCACAATTATCAATGGTCTTCTCATCACAATGCTCCATTACCTTTGTCACCACAATGCTCAATACACTTGTCATCAAAATGCTCCCTGATACTTGTTGTCTGTATGCTCCTTGAACCATGTCATGACAAGGCTCCATGCCTTTTTCATCACAATGATCCATGCCCTTTTCATCACAATGCTCCAAGACCCATGTAATCACAATGCTCCATGCCCTTGGCATCACAAAGCTCAATGACGCATGCTATCAGAATGCTCCTTGGACTTCTCCTCACAATGCTCATTGCCCTTGTCATCACAGTGTTCCAAGACCCCTGTAATCACAATTATCCATGCCCCTTTTCATCAGTATGCTCCATGAGACTTGTCATCACAAGGCTCCATTCTTTGTCATCACAAAGTTCCAGGACCTTGTCATCAAAACGCTTCTCGAACTTGTCATGAAAATTTTCAATGGCCCTTGTCATCATAATGCACCAAGCCCTAATCATCACAAAGCTCCATTATATTTGTCATCACAATACTCCATTACATTTGGCATCATAATGCTCCATGCCATTGCCATCGCAATGGACCATAACATATGTCATCACAATGCTCCCTGACACCGGTCTTCACAGTACTCCATGACCTTCTCATCAAAATGCCCCATGCCCTTGTCATCACAATGCACCATGTGCACTGTCATCACAATAATCTATGAAACTTGTCAGAACAATGCTCCATTCACCTGTCATCACAATGCTCCATGCCCTAGTTATCACAATGCTCCATGACCCCTGTCATCACAATGCTCCGTGACTCCAGTCATCACAATGCCTCATAACGTTTCTCATCACAACGGTCCATGCCCGCGTCATCACAAGGCTCTGTGACCTTTGTAACCACAACGCTCAATGAACATTTCATCACAATGCTCCGTTACCCTTGTCATCACAATGCTCCATGCCTTTGTCAGAGCAATGCTCCATGGCGCTTGTCATCACAATGATCCATGCCCTTGTCATCCCAATGCTCCTTGACCCCTGTATTCACAATGCTCCTTGACACTTGTCATCACAGTGCTCCATGACACCTCTCATCACAATGCTCCATGCCTTTCTCAGCAAAATGCTACATGACCTTGTCATTACAATGCTCTATGCTCTTGTCATCACAATACTCCATTTCCATTGTCATCACTATCCTCCATGAACCTGGGGATCACATTGCTTCATGCCCTTGTCATCACAATGCTCCATGTTCCTTGAAATCAAAATGATCCATGACCCCTCTCATCACAATGCTCCAAACCCTTGTGATCACAATGTTCCATAACACTTGTCATCACAATGCTCCATGATGCCTGTCATCACAATACTCCATGCCCTTTTCATCACATTGCTCCATAACCTTTGTCATCACAATTCTCAATACACTTGTCATCACAATGCTCCCTGACACTTGTCATCAGAATTCTCCATGAACCATGTAACGAAGAGGCTCCATGCCTTTTTCATCACAATGACCCATGCCGTTTTCATCACAATGCTCCATGCCATT
Source organism: Mesoplodon mirus (assembly GCF_964341445.2). Lineage (NCBI taxonomy): Eukaryota > Metazoa > Chordata > Mammalia > Artiodactyla > Ziphiidae > Mesoplodon > Mesoplodon mirus. The sequence continues at coordinate 413,489 of NW_028295604.1, forward strand.
GTCATCAAAATACTCCACAAGCTTTTCATTAGAATGCACCATGACCCTTGTCATCACAATTCTCCATGCACTTGTCAGCACAATGCTCACTGACCCTTGTCATCACAATGCTCAAAGCCATTGTCATCACAATGCTCCATTACCTTTGTCATCAGAATCCTCCATGACACTTGGCATCATAATGCGCCATGCCATTGTCATTCACAATGGGCCATTACATATGTCATCACAATGCACCATGACACCTGTCTTCACAATACTGCATGACCTGGTCATCACAATGCTCCATGCCATTGTCATCACAATGCTCCATGTCCTTGTTATCACAATGTTCCAAGACCCCTCTAATCAGAATGATCCATGCCCCTTTCATCAGTATGCTCCATGAGACTTGTCATCACAAGGCTCCATGGTTTTCTCATCACAAAGCTCCAGGGCCTTGTCATCACAATTCTTCACGACATTGTCACGAAAATCCTCAATGGCGCTTGTCATCATAATGCTGCAAGCCCTAGTCATCACAATGCTCCATTATATTTGCCATCACAATCCTCCATTACATTTGGCATCACAGTGCTCCCTGCCATTGTCATCACAATGGACCATGACATATGTCATCACAATGCTCCCTGTCACCTCTCTTCACAATACTCCATGACTTTCTCCTCACAATGCTCCATGCCCTTGTCATCACAATGCTCCATGAACCCTGTCAACACAATGCTCCGTGACTCCAGTCATCACAATGTTTCATAACATTTGTCATCACAACGGTCCATGCCTGCGTAATCACAAGTCTCTGTGACCTTTGTAACCACAATCCTCCATGAACATTTCAACACAGTGCTCCGTGACACTTGTCATCACAATGCTCAATGCCTTTGTCAGAAAAATGCTCCATGACACTTGTCATCAAAACGTGCCACGGGCTTTCCATCACAATGATCCACAACCTTGTAATCACTATGCTCCATAAACCTTGTAATCACAATGCTCCATGCCCTTCTCATTCAAATGCTCTCTCACCTGATATATAACCATGTTCCCTCACTAGTCATCACAATCCTCTCTCAACCCTGTAATCAAAATGTTCCATGACCACTGTCATCACCATGTTCCATTCCCTTGTCATCACAATGTTCCATGACCACTGTCATCACAATACTCCATGAACATTTTCATCCAAATACTCCATGACCTTCTCCTCACAATGCTCCATGACAAATATCATCACAATGCTCCATGACCACTGTTATCACAACACTCCATGACACCCGACAACACAATGATCAGGGACTCTTGTCATTACAATGCTCCATTCCCTAGTCATCACAATGCTCCATGACCCCTGCCATCACAATACTCCATGAACATTTTCAGCCCAATGCTCCATGACCCTTGTCATCACAATCATGCATGCCCTTGTCATCCCAATGCTCCATGACCCCTGTATTCACAATGCTCCGTGACGCTTGTCATCACAGTGCTCCATGACACCTGGCATCACAATGCTTCATGCCTTTGTCAGCAGAATGCTACATGACCTTGTCATTACAATGTTCTATGCGCTTGTCATCACAATACTCCATTACCATTATCATCAAAATACCCCATTAACCTTGGGATCACATTGCTTCATGCCCTTGTCATCACAATGCTCCATGCTCCTTGAAATCAAAATGATCCATGACCTCTGTCATCACAATGCTCCAAATACTTGTGATCACAATGTTCCATAGCACTTGTCATCACAACGCTCCATGATGCCTGTCATCACAATACTCCATGCCCTTTTCATCACAATGCTCCATGACTTTTGTCCTCACAATTCTCAATACATTGTCATCACAATGCTCCCTGACATTTGTCGTCAGAATGCTCCTTGAACCCTGTCACGAAAAGGCTCCATGCCATTTTCATCACAATGCCCCATGCCGTTTTCATCACAATGCTCCATGCCATTGTCATCAAAATACTCCACAAGCTTGTCAGCAGAATGCTCCATGACCCTTGTCATCACAATGCTCCTTTACATTTGTCTTCTGAATCCTCCATGACACTTGGCATCACAAAGCTCAATGCCATTGTCATCACAATGGGCCATTATATATGTCAGCACAATGCTCCCTGACAACTGTCTTCACAATACTGCATCACATGGTCATCACAATGCTCGATGCCCTTGTCATCACAATGGTCCATGCCCTAGTTATCAAAATGCTCCATGACTCCTGTTATCACAATGCTCCGTGACTCCAGTCATCACAATGCTCCTTGAACTCTGTCATGACCAGGCTCCATGCATTTTTCATCACAATGATCCATGCCCTTTTCATCACAATGATCCAAGACCCATGTAATCAAAATGCTCCATGCCCTTGTCATCACAAATCTCATTGACGCATGCCATCAGAATGCTCCTTGGTCTTCTCCTCACAATGTTCCATACCCTTGTTATCACAATGTTCCATGACCCTTGTAATCACAATGCTTCATGCCCCTTTTCATCAGTATGCTCCATGAGACTTGTCATCACAAGGCTCCATAGCTTTGTCATCACAATGCTCCAGGATCTTTTCATCACAATGCTTCATGACCATGTCATGAAAATTCTCAATGGCCCTTGTCATCATAATGCTGCAAGCCCTAATCATCACAATGCTCCATTATATTTGTCACCACAATCCTCCGTTACAATTGGCATCACAATGCTCCATGCCATTGTCATCGCAATGGACCATGACATATGTCATCACAATGCTCCCTGACATCTCTCTTCACAATATTCCATGACCTTCTCATCACAATGCTCCATGCCCTTGTCATCACAATGCACCATGCCCATGGTCATCACAATAATCTATGAAATTTTTCAGACCAATGCTCCATTCCCCTGTCATCACAATGCTCCATGCACTTGTCATCACAATGCTCCATGACCCCTGTCATCCCAATGCTCGGTGACTCCAGTCATCACAATGCTTCATAACGTTTGTCATCACAATGGTCCATGTCCGCGTCATCACAAGGCTCTGTGACATTTGTAACCACAATGCTCCATGAACATTTCCTCACCATTCTCTGGGACCCTTGTCATCACAATGCTCCATTTCTTTGTCAGAACAATGCTCCATGACCTTGTCATCACAAAGTTCCAAGACCCCTCTAATCACAATGCTGCATGCCCTTTTTCAACAGTATGCTCCATGAGACTTGTCATCACATGGCTCCATGGTTTTGTCATCATAATTCTCCAAGCCCTAGTCATCACAATGCTCCATTATATTTGTCATCACAGACCTCCATTGCATTTGGCATCACAATGCTCCCTGTCATTGTCATCTCAATGGACCATGCCATATGTCATCCCAATGCTCCATGACCCCTGTATTCACAGTGCTCCGTGATGCTTGTCATCACAGTGCTCCATGACACCTGTCATCACAATGATCCATGCCCTTGTCATCGCAATGCTCCATGACCAATGTATTCACAATGCTCCGTGATGCTTGTCATCACAGTGCTCCATGACACCAGTCATCACAATCCTCTATGCCTTTTTCAGCAAAATGCTACATGACCTTGTCATTACAATGCTCTATGCGCTTGTCATCACAATACTCCATTACCATTGTCATCACGATCCTCCATGAACCTTGGGATCACATTGCTTCATGCCCTTGTCATCACAATGCTCCATGCTCCTTGAAATCAAAATGATCCATGACCTCTGTCATCGCAATGCTCCAAACACTTGTGATCACAATGTTCCATAACACTTGTCATCACAATGCTCCATAATGCCTATCATCACAATACTCGATGGTCTTTTCATCACAATGCTCCATGACCTTTGTCATCACAATTCTCAATACACCTCTCATCACAATGTTCACTGACACTTGTCGTCAGAATGCTCCTTGAACCCTGTCACGAAAAGACTCCATGCGTTTTTCATCTCAAAGACCCTTGCCGTTTTCATCACAATGCTCCATGTCATTGTCATCAAAATACTCCACAAGCTTGTCATCAGAATGCTCCATGACCCTTTTCATCACAATTATCCTTGCACTTGTCAGCACAGTGCTACCTGACCCTTGTCATCACTATGCTCCAAGCCATTGTCATCACAATGCACCATTACCTTTGTCATCAGAATCCTCCATGACACTTGGCATCACAATGCTCCATGCCATTGTCATCACAATGGGCCATTACATATGTCATCACAATGCTCCCTGACACCTCTTTTGACAATACTGCATGACCTGGTCATCACAATGCTCCTTGCCGTTATCATCACAATGCTCCATTACCTCTGTCATAAAAATGCTCCATGACCACTGCCATCACAATGTTCCACGGGCTTGTCATGACAAGGCTCCATGACCCTTGTCATCACAATGGTCCAAGACCCATGTATTCACAGTGCTCCATGCCCTTTTTCATCAGAATGCTCCATGAGCCTTGTCACCACAAGTCTCCATGGTCATCTCATCACAATGCTGCAGGACCTTGTCATCACCATGCTTCATTCCCTTGTCATCACAATGCTCCATGACCACTGTCATCACAATATTTCATGAATATTTTCAGCCCAATGCTCCATGACCTTCTCATCACAATGCTCCATGACCAATATCATCACAATGCTCCATGACCACTGTCAACACAACACTCAATGACACCTGACAACACAATGATCCGGGACACTTGTCATCACAATGCTCCTTTCCCTAGTCATCACAATGCTCCATGACCCCTGTCATCACAATACTCCATGAACATTTTCAGCCCAATGTTCCATGACCCTTGTCATCACAATGATCCATGCCCTTGTCATCCCAATGCTCCATGACCCCTGTATTCACAATGCTCCTTGACGCTTGTCATCACAATGTTCCCTGACACCTCTCTTCACAATACTGCATGACCTGGTCATCAAAATGCTCCATGTCCTTGTCATCACAATGTGCCATTTCAACTGTCATCACAATAATCCATGAAACTTATTAGACCAATGCTCCATGCCATTGTCATCACAATGGACCATTACATATGTCATCACAATGCTCCCTGACACGTCTTCACAATACTCCATGCCCTTGTCATCACAATGCTCCATGTCCTTGTCATCACAATGCTACATGCCCACTGTCATCACAATAATCTATGAAACCTGTCAGACCAATTCTCCATGCCCCTTTCATCACAATGCTCCATGCCCTATTCATCACAATGCTCCATGACCCCTGTCATCACAATGCTCCGTGACTCCAGTCATCACAGTGCTTCATAACGTTTGTCATCACAACGGTCTATGCCCGCGTCATCACAAGGCTCTGTGACCTTTGTAACCACAATGTTCCATGAACTTTTCATCACAATGCTCCGAGACACTTGTCATCACCATGCTCCATGCCTTTGTCAGAACAATGCTCCATGACCTTTGTCATCACATTGTGCCATGTGCATTTCATCACAATGATACACAACCTTGTCATTGCTATGCTCCATAAACCTTGTAATCACAATTCTCCATGCACTTCTCATCCAAATGCTCTCTCACATGGGATATCACAATGTTCCATCACTAGTCATCACAATCCTCCCTTAATCCTGTTATCACAATGTTCCATGACCCCTGTCATAACAATGCTACAGCCCCTTATCAGCACAATACTCCATGACCCCTGTCATCAAAATACTCCATGAACATTTTCAGCCCAATCCTCTATGACCCTTGTCATCACAATCATCCATGCCCTTGTCATCCCAATGCTCCATGAACCCTGTATTCACAATGTTCCGTGATGCTTGTCATCACAATGCTAAATTACCTCTGTCATAACAATGCTCCATGACCCCTGCCATCACAGTGTTCCACGGCCTTGTCATCACAAGGCTCCATGACCCCTGTCATCACAATACTTCATGCCCTTTTCATCACAATGTTCCATGACACATGTCATCAGTATGCTCCATTGCCTTCTCCTCACAATGCTCTATGCCCTTGTCATCACAATGCTCAAAGACCAATATAATCACAATGCTCCATGCCCCTTTTCATCAGAATGATCCATGAGACTTGTCATCACAAGTCTCCATGGTCATATCATCACAATGCTCCAGGACCTTGTCATCACCATGCTCCATTCCCTTGTCATCACAATGCTCCATGACCCCTGTCATCACAATACTCCATGAACATTTTCAGCCCAATGCTCCATGAAATTCTCATCACCATGCTCCATGACAAATATCATCAAAATGCTCCATGACCTCTGTCATCACAACACTCCATGTCACCTGACAACACAATGATCCGGGACTCTTGTCATCACAATGCTCCATTCACTACTCATCACAATGCTCCATGACCCCAGTCATCACAATACTCCATGAACATTTTCAGCCCAATTCTCCATGACTCTTGTCATCACAATGATCCTTGACCTTGTCATCCCAATGTTCCATGACCCCTGTATTCACAGTGCTCCATGACACCTGTCATCACAATGCTCCATGCTTTTGTCAGCAAAATGCTACATGACCTTGTCATTACAATGCTCTATGCGCTTCTCATCACAATACTCCATTACCATTGTCATAACATTCCTCCATGAACCTTGGGATCACATTGCTTCATGCCCTTGGCATCACAATGCTCCATGCTCCTTGAAATAAAATGATCCATGACCTCTGTCATCACAATGCTCCAAACACTTGTGATCACATTGTTCCATAACACTTGTCATCACAATGCTCCATGATGCCTGCCATGACAATAATCCATGCTCTTTTCATCACAATGCTCCATGACCTTTGTCATCACAATTCTCAATACACTTGTCATCACAATGCTCCCTGACACTTGTCGTCAGAATGCTCCTTGTACCCTGTTATGAAAAGGCTCCAAGCATTTTTCATCACAAAGCCCCATGCCATTTTCATCACAATGCTCCATGCCATTGTCATCACAATGCTCCATGACCCCTGTCACCACAATGCTCCCTGACACCTGTCATCACAATGCTTCATGCCCCATGTCATTATAGTGCTCCATGATGCTCGACATCACAATTACCCTAGGTCTTTTCATCACAATGCTCATTGGACAATATCATCACAATGCTCCATGACCACAGTCATCATAACACTCCATGACACCTGACAACACAATGATGCGGGACTCTTGTCATCACAATGTTCCATTCCCTAGTCATCACAATGCTCCATGACACCTGTCATCACAATACTCCATGAACATTTTCAGCCCAATATTCCATGACCCTTGTCATCACAATACTCCAAGCCATTTTCATCACAATGCTCCATTACCTTTGTCATCAGAGTCCTCCATGATATTTGGCATCACAATGCTCCATGCCATTGTCATCACAATGGGCCATTACATATGTCATCACAATTCTCCCTGACACCTGTCTTCACAATACTGCATGACCTGGTCATCACAATGCTCCATGCCCTTGTCATCACAATGCGCCATTCCAAATGTCATCGCAAGAATCCTTGAAACTTATTAGACCAATGCTCCCTGCCCTTGTCATCACAATGCTCCATGCCCTTGTTATCACAATGCTCCATGACCCCTGTCATCACAATGCTCCGTGACTCCAGTCATCACAATGCTTCATGAACTTTGTCATCACAATTGTCCATGTCCTCGTCATCAACAGTCTCTGTGACCTTTTTAATGACAATGCTCCATGAAGTTTTCATAACAATGCTCTTTGACCCTTGACATCACAATGCTCTATGCCTTTCTCAGCACAATGCTCCATGACCCTTGTCATCACAATGCTCCATGCGCTTGTTAGCACAATGCTTCATGACACATGTCATCTCAATGCACCATGCGCTTGTCATCACAGTGCTCCACAAACTTCTCATCACCATGCTGCATAAAACTTCTCATCACAATGCTCCATGCACTTCTCATCAAAATGCTCTCTCACCACTGATATCCCAATGCTACATAACTATTGGTCACAATACCCCCTCACCCCTGTCATCACAATGTTCCATGACTCCTGTCATCACAATGATACATGCACTTATAATCACAATGTTCGATGACCCCTGCCATCACAATGTTCCATAAAACCTGTCATCAAAATGCTCCATGACCTTTTTAATCAAAATGCTCCATGACACCTGACATCACAGTGTCCCATAAAACCTGTCATCAAAATGTTCCATGACATTTTTCATCAAATTGCTCCATGACACTGTCATCAAAAAGCTCCCTGCCTTCTCATCACAATGCACAATGCCTGTGCCTTCAGAATGCTCCATGACCTTTGTCATCACAAAGATCCATGACCCTTGGCATCACAATGCTACATTTCATTGTCATCACAAATATCCATGACCCTTGGCATCACAATGCTACATTTCATTGTCATCACAATGCTCCATAAACTTTTCATCACAATACTCTTTGACCCTTGTCATCACAATGCTCTATGCCTTTCTCAGCAAAATGCTCCATGACCCTTGTCATCACAATGCTCAATACACTTGTCATCAAAATGCTCCCTGACGCTTGTTGTCTGTATGCTCCTTGAACCCTGTCATGACAAGGCTCCATGCCTTTTTCATCACAATGATCCATGCCATTTTCATCACAATGCTCCAAGACCCATATAATCAAAATGCTCCATGCCCTTTTCATCACAAAGCTCAAGGATGCATGCCATCAAAATGCTCCTTGGTCTTCTCCTCACAGTGCTCCATGCCCTTGTCATCACAATGTTCCAAGACAACTGTAATCACAATGCTCCATGCCCCTTTTCATCAGTATGCTCCATGAGACTTTTCATCACAAGGCAACCATGGTTTTGTCATCACAATGCTCCAGGACCTTGTCATCACAATGCTTCTCGACCTTGTCATGAAAATTTTCAATGGCCCTTGTCATCACAATGCGCCATTCCAACTGTCATCACAATAATCCATGAAACATATTAGACCAATGCTCCATGCCCTCATCATCACAATGCTCCATGCCCTTGTTATCACAATGCTCCATGACCCCTGCCATTACAATGCTCAGTGACTCCAGTCATCACAGTGCTTCATGACCTTTGCCAACACAATGGTCCATGCCCTGGTCATCATCAGTCTCTGTGAGCATTTTAACCAAAATGCTCCATGAACTTTTCATCACAATGCTCTTTGACCCTTGTCATCACAATGCTCTATGCCTTTCTCAGCACAATGCTCCATGACCCTTGTCATCACAATGCTCCATGCGCTTGTCAGCATAATGCTCCATGACACATGTCATCACAATGCTCCACGACTCCTGTCATCACAATGCTCCGTGACTCCAGTCATCACAACGTTTCATAACGTTTGTCATCACAATGGTCCATGACCGTGTCATCACAAGTCTCTGTGACCTTTGTAACCAAAATGCTCCATGAACTTTTCATCACAATTCTCTTTGACCCTTGTCATCACAATGCTCCATGTCTTTCTCAGAACAATGCTCCATGACCATTGTCTTCACAATATGCAATGCGCATTTCATCACAACGCTCCAAAACCTTGTCATTGCAATGCTCCATAAACCTTGTAATCACAATGCTCCATGCACTTCTCGTCAAAATGCTCTCTCACCAGAGATATCACAGTGTTCAGTCAATAGTCATCACAATGCTCCCTCACCCCTGTAATCACAATGATCCATGACCCTGACATCACACTGCTACATTCCTTTATCATCACAATGTTCCATGAATGCTGACATCACAATGTTCCATAACCCCTGTCATCAAAATGCTCCATGACCCTTTTCGTCCCAAAGTTCCAAGACCCCTGACATCACAATGTTCTATAACCCATGCCATCAAAATATTCCATTACAATTTTCATCAAATTGCTGCATGACCCGGTCATCAAAATGCTCCCTGCCCTTCTCCTCACAATGCAGCATGCCCTTGTCATCAAAATGCTCCATGACTTGTCATCACAAAGCTCCATGACCCTTGGCATCACAATGCTCCATGTCATTGTCATCACAATGCTCCATGAAAACACTCATTACATTACTCAATGCCCTTGTCATCAGAAGGCTCCATGACACTTGTCATCATAATGCTCGATGCCCTTCTCATCACAATGCTCCATGCCCTTGTCATTACATTCCTGCATGACCCATGTATCATACTGTTCCGTGCCCTTGTCCTCACAATGCTAGAGGCGCACTCTCATCACAATAATCCATGAAAAATTTCAGACCAATATTCCATGCCCTTCTCATCAAAATGCTCCATTACACCTGTCATAACAATGCACCATGACCCATGCCATCACAATGTTCCACGGACTAGTCATCACAAGGTTCCATGACACTTGTCATCACAATGCTCAAGACCACTGAAATAACAATGCTCCATGCCCTTGTCATCACAGAGCTCCATGACGCATGTCTTCAGAATGTTCCATGGTCTTCTCATCACCATGCTCCATGCCCTTGTCATCACAATGCTCCAAGACCCTTGTAATCACAATGCTCCATGCCCCTTTTCATCTCAATGCTCCATGAACCCTGTCATCACAATGCACCATGCCCATCATCATAATGCTTCAGGCTATTGTCATCACAATGAAATCAATATTCTCCATGACATCTGTCATCAAAATGATCCAAACCCTTGTGATCAAAATGTTACATAACACTTATCATCAAAACACCCCATGACGCTCATCTTCACAATTATCCACGGTCTTCTCATCACAATGCTCCATGATCTTTGTCATCACAATGCTCAATACACTTGTCATCACAATGCTCCCTGACACTTGTCGTCAGTATGCTCCTTGAACCCTGTTATGACAAGGCTCCATGCTTTTTTCATCACAATGATCCATGCCCTTTTCATCACAATTTTCCAAGATCCCTGTAATAACAATGCTCCTTGCCCTTGTCATCAGAAAACTCCATGACGCATGTCATCAGAATGCTCCATGGCCTTCTAATCACAATGCTCCATGCCCTAGTCATCACAATGCTCCAAGACCCCTGTAATCACAATGCTCCATGCCCCTTTTCATCAAAATGCTCCATAAGACTTGTCATCACATGTCTCCATGCTACTCTCATCACAATGCTCCAGGACCTTGTCATCACTATGCTCCATTCCCTTGTCATCACAATGTTCCATGACCCCTGTCTTCACAATAATCCATGAATATTTTCAGCCCAATGCTCCACGACCTACTCATCACAATGCTCCATGGCCAATATCATCACAATTCTCCTTGACCACTGTCATCACAACACTCCATGACAACTGACAACACAATGATCCGGGACTCTTGTCATCACATTGTTCCATTCCCTAGTCATCACAATGCTCCATGACCCATGTCATCACAACACTCCATGAACATTTTCAGCCCAGTGCTCCATGACACTTGTCATCAAAATGATCCATGCCCTTGTCATCCCAATGCTCCATGACCCATGTATTCACAATGCTCTGTGACACTTGTCATCACAGTGCTCCATGACACATGTCATCACAATGCTCCATGCCTTTGTCAGCAAAATGCTACATGACCTTGTCATTACACTGCTCTATGCGCTTGTCATCACAATACTCCATTTCCATTGTCATCACAATCCTCCATGAACCTTGGGATCACATTGCTTCATGCCCTTGTCATCACAATGCTCCATGCTCCTTGAAATCAAAATGATCCATGACCTCTGTCATCACAATGCTCCAAACCCTTGTGATCACAGTGTTCCATAACACTTGTCATCACAACGCTCCATGATGCCTGTCATCTCAGTACCCCATGCCCTTTTCATCACAATGCTCCATGACCTTTGTCATCAGAATTCTCAATACACTTGTCATCACAATGCTCCCTGACACTTGTCATCAGAATGCTCCTTGAACCCTGTCACGAAAAGGCTCCATGCCTTTTTCATCACAATGCGCCATGCTGTTTTCTTCACAATGCTTCATGTCATTGTCATCAAAATACTCCACAAGATTGTCCTCAGAATGCTCCATGACCCTTGTCATCACAGTGCTCCATGCACTTGTCAGCACAATGCTCCATGACACATGTCATCACAATGCACCATGCGCTTGTCATCACAGTGCTCCATAAACCTTGTCATCCCAATGCTCCATGCACTTCTCATCAAAATGCTCTCTCACCACTGATATCACAATGCTACATCACTATGTGTCACAATACTCCCTCACCCCTGTCATCACAATGTTCCAAGACTCCTTTCATCACAATGCTACATGCACTTATCATCACAATGTTCGATGACCCTTGACATCACAATGTTCCATAACACCTGTTAGCAAAATGTTCCATGACACTTTTCATCAAATTGCTCCATGACCCTGTCATCAGAATGCTCCTTGCCCTTCTCATCACAATGCACAACGCCCTTGCCATCAAAATGCTCCATGACCTTTGTCATCACAAATATCCATGACCCTTGGCATCACAATGCTCCATGTCATTGTTATCACAATGCTCCATGAACGCTCTCATCACATTGCTCCATGCCTTTGTCTTCACAAAGCTCCATGACACGTCTTCAGAATGCTCCATGGCCTTGTCATCACAATGCTCCATGCCCTTGCCATCACAATGCTCCATTACCCCTGTCATAACAATGCCCCATGACCACTGCCATCACGATGTTCCGTGGCCTTGTCATCACAAAGCTCCATGACCTTTCTCAACACAATGCTCCAAGAACCCTGTAATCACAATGCTCTATGCCCCTTTTCATCTCAATGAACCATGAACCCTGTCATCACAATGCACCATGCCCATCATCACAATGCTTCATGCTATTGTCGTCACAATGAAATCAAAATGCTCCATGACCTCCGTCATAACAATGATCCAAACCCGTGGGATCACAATATTCCATAACACTTGTCATCACAATGCCCCATGACGCTCGTCATCACAATTATCCATGGTCTTGTCATCACAATGCTCCATGATCTTTGTCATCACAGTGCTCAAAACACTTGTCATCACAATGCTCCCTGACACTTGTAGTCAGTATGCTCCTTGAACCCTGTCATGACAAGGCTCCATGCATTTTTCATCACAATGATACATGCCCTTTTTATCACAATGCTCCAAGACTCATGTAATCACAATGCTCCATGCCCTTGTCATCACAAAGCTCAATGATGCATGCCATCAGAATGCTCCTTGGTCTTCTCCACACAATGCTCCATGCCCTTGTCATCACAATGTTCCAAGACCCCTGTAATCACAATGCTCCATGCCCCTTTTCATCAGTATGCTTCTTGAGATTTGTCATCACAAGGCTCCATGATTTTGTCATCACAATGATCCAGGATCTTGTCATCACAATGCTTCTCGACCTTGTCATGAAAATTTTCAATGGCCCTTGTCATCATAATGCTCCAAGCACTAATCATCCCAATGCTCCATTATATTTGTCATCACAATTTTCCATTACATTTGGCATCACAGTGCTCCATGCCATTGTCATCGCAATGGACCTTGACATATGTCATCACAATGCTCCCTGACACCTGTCTTCACAATACGCCCTGACCTCCTCATCACAATGCTCCATGACCTTGTCATCACAAAGCTCCATGCCCTTGTCATCACAATGCACCATGTCCACTGTCATCACAATAATCTATGAATCTTGTCAGACAAATGCTCCATGCTCCTGTCATAACAATGCTCCATCCCCCTGTCATCAAAATGTTCCATGACTTGTCATCACAATCCTCCATGACCCATGACACATGTATCACAGTGTTGCATGCCCTAGTCATCACAATGCTCAAAGACCCCTGTAATCAGAATGCTCCATGCCCCTTTTCATCAGAATGCTCCATGAGACTTTTCATGACAAGTCACCATGGTCTTCTCATCACAATGCTCCTGGACCTTGTCATCACCATGCTCCATTCCCTTCTCATCACAATGCTCCATGACCCATGTCATCACAATAATCCATGAATATTTTCAGCCCAATGCTCCAAGACCTATTCATCAAAATGCTCCATGGCCAATATCATCACAATGCTCCATGCCTTTGTCAGCAAAATGCTACATGACCTTGTCATTACAATGCTCTATGCGCTTGTCATCACAATACTCCATTTCCATTGTCATCACAATCCTCCATGAAACTTGGGATCACATTGCTTCATGCCCTTCTCCTCACAATGCTCCATGCTCCTTAGAAATCAAAATGATCCATGACCTCTGTCATCACAATACTCCAAACCCTTGTTATCACAATGTTCCATAACACTTGTCATCACAACGCTCAATGATGCCTGTCATCACAATAATCCATGCTCTTTTCATCACAATGCTCCATGACCTTTGTCATCACAATTCTCAATACACTTGTCATCACAAGGCTCCCTGACACTTGTCATCAGTATGCTCCTTGAACCCTGTCAGGAAAAGGCTCCATGCCTTTTTCATCACAATGCCCCATGCCGTTTTCATCACAATGCTCCATGCCATTGTCATCAAAATACTCCACAAGCTTGTCATCAGAATGCTCCATGACCCTTGTCATCACATTTCTCCATGCACTTGTCAGCACAATACTCCCTGACACTTGTCATCACAATGCTCCAAGCCATTGTCATCACAATGCTCCATTACCTTTGCCATCAGAATGCTCCATGACACTTGGCATCCCAATGCTCCATGCCATTGTAATCACAATGGTCCATTACATATGTCATCACAATGCTCCCTGACACCTGTCTTCACAATACTGCATGACCTGGCCATCACAATGCTCCATGCCCTTGTCATCACAATGAGCCATTCCAACTGTCATCACAATAATCCATGAAACTTATTAGACCAATGCTCCTTGCCCTGGTCATCACAATGCTCCATGCCCTTGTTATCACAATGCTCCATGACCCCTGCCATCACAATGCTCTGTGACTCCAGTCATCACAATGCTTCATGACCTTTGTCACCACAATGGGACATGCCCTCGTCATCATCACTCTCTGTGAGCTTTTTAACCAAAATGATCCATGAACTTTTCATCACAATGCTCTTTGACCCTTGTCATCACAATGCTCTATGCCTTTCTCAGCACAATGCTCCATGACACTTGTCATCACAATGCTCCATGCGCTTGTCAGCACAATGCTCCATGACACATGTCATCACAATGCCCCATGACACCTGTCATCACAATGCTCCGTGACTGCAGTCATCACAATGCTTCATAACGTTTGTCATCACAATGATCCATGCCCGTGTCATCACAAGGTTCTGTGACCTTTGTAACCACAATGCTCCATGAACTTTTCATCACAATTCACAGTGAACCTTGTCATCACAATGCTCCATGTCTTTGTCAAAACAATGCTCCATGACCATTGTCTTCACAATGTGCCATGCGCATTTCATCACAACGGTCCACAACCTTGTCATTGCAATGCTCCATAAACCTTGTAATCACAATGGTCCATGCACTTCTCATCAAAATGCTCTCTCACCAGAGATATCACAGTGTTCCATGACTAGTCATCACAATACACCCTCACCCCTGTAATCACAGTGCTCCATGACCATGTCATCACACTGCTACATCCCCTTATCATCACAATGTTCCATGACCCCTGACATCACAATGTTCCATAACCCCTGTCATCAAAATGCTCCATGATCCTTTTCATCCCAAAGCTCCAAGACCCCTGACATCACAATGTTGTATAACACCTGCCATCAAAATATTCCATTACACTTTTCATCAAATTGCTGCATGGCCCGGTCATCAAAATTCTCCCTGCACTTCTCATCACAATGCACCATGCCCTTATCATCAAAATGTTCCATGACTTGTCATCACAAAGCTCCATGACACTTGGCATCACAATGCTCCATGTCATTGTCATCACAATGCTCCATGAACCCTCTCATCACATTGCTCAATGCCCTTGTCATCACAAAGCTCCATGACACTTGTCATCACAGTTCTCGATGCCCTTCTCATCGCAATGCTCCATGCCATTGTCATTACAATCCTGCATGACCCATGTATCATAGTGTTCCGTAACCTTGTCATCACAATGCTCCATGCCCACTCGCATCACAATAATCCATGAAACATTTCAGACCAATGTTCCATGCCCTTCTCATCACAATGCTCCATTACCTCTGTCATAACAATGCACCATGACCCCTGCCATCACAATGTTCCATGGCCTAGTCATCACAAGGTTCCATGACACTTGTCATCACAATGCTGAAGGCCCCTGTAATCACAATGCTCCTTGCCCTTGTCATCACAAAGCTCCATGACGCATTTCATCAGAAAGTTCCATGGGATTCTCATCACAATTCTCCATGCCCTTGTCATCACAATGCTCAAAGGCCTTTGTAAACACAATGCTCCATGCCCCTTTTCATCACAATGCTCCATGAATCCTGCCATCACAATGCACCATGCCCATCATCATAATGCTTCAGGCTATTGTCATCAAAATGAAATCAATATTCTCCATGACCTCTGTCATCATAATGCTCCAAACACTTGTGATCACAATGTTCCATAACACTTATCATCACAACAAACCATGACGCTCATCATCACAATTATCCATGGTCTTCTCTTCACAATGCTCCATGATCTTTGTCATCACAATGCTCAATACACTTGTCATCACCATGCTCCCTGACACTTGTCGTCAGTATGCTCCTTGAACCCTGTCATGAAAAGGCTCCATGCCTTTGTCATCACAATAATCCCTGCCATTTTCATCACAATGCTCCACGATCCCTGTAATCACAATGATCCATGCCCTTGTCATCAAAAAGCTCCATGAGACTTGTCATCACAAGTCTTCATGGCATTCTCATCATAATGCTCCAGGACCTTGTCATCACCATGCTCCATTCCCTTGTCATCACAATGCTCCATGACCCCTCTCATCACAATAGTCCATGAATATTTTCAGCCCAATGCTCCACGACCTACTCATCACAATGCTCCATTGCCAATATCTTCACAATGCTCCATGACCACTGTTATCACAACAATCCATGACAACTGACAACAATATGATCTGGGACTCTTGTCATCACAATGCTCCAATCCCTAGGCATCACAATGCTCCATGACCCCTATCATCACAACACTCCATAAACATTTTCAGCCCAGTGCTCCATGACCCTTGTCATCACAATGATCCATGCCCTTGTCATCCCAATGCTCCATGACCCCTGTATTCACAATGCTCCGTGACGCTTGTCATCACAGTGCTCCATGACACATGTAATCACAATGCTCCATGCCTTTGTCAGCAAAATGCTACATGACCTTTCCATTACAATGCTCTATGCGCTTGTCATCAAAATACTCCATTTCCATTGTCATCACAATCCTCCATGAACCTTGGGATCCCATTACTTCATGCCTTTGTCATCACAATGCTCCATGCTCCTTGAAATCAAAATGATCCATGACCTCTGTCATCACAATACTCCAAACCCTTGTGATCACAATGTTCCATAACACTTGTCATCACAACGCTCCATGATGCCTGTCATCACAATACTCCATGCACTTTTAATCACAATGCTCCATGACCTTTGTCATCACAATGCTCAATACACTTGTCATCACAATGCTCCCTGACACTTGTCATCAGAATGCTCCTTGAACCCAGTCACGAAAAGGCTCCATGCCATTTTCATCACAATGCCCCATGCCGTTTTCATCAAAATGATCCATGCCATTGTTATCAAAATACTCCACAAGCTTGTCATCAGAATGCTCCATGACACTTGTCATTACAATTCTCCACGCACTTGTCAGCAAAATGCTCCCTGACCCTTGTCATCACAATGCTCCAAGCCATTGTCATCACAATGCTCCATTACTTTTGTCATCAGAATCCTCCATGACACTTGGCATCACAATGCTCCCTGCGATTGTCATCACAATGGGCCATGACATATGTCATCACAATGCTCGCTGACAACTGTCTTCACAATAATGCTTGGCCTGGTCATCACAATGCTCCTTGCCGTTGTCATCAAAATGCGCCATTCTAACTGTCATCGCAATAATTCATGAAACATATTAGACCAATGTTCCATGCCCTTGTCATCACAATGCTCCATGCCCTTGTTATCACAATGCTCCATGACCCCTGTCATCACAATGCTCCGTGACTCCAACCATCACAATGCTTCATGACCTTTGTCATCACAATGGTCCATGCCCTGGTCATCAACAGTCTCTGTGACCTTTTTAACCACAACGCTCCATGAACTTTTCATCAAAATGCTCTTTGACCCTTGTCATCACAATGCTCCATGCGCTTGGCAGCACAATGCTCCATGACATATGTCATCACAATGCACCATGTGCTTGTCATCACAGTGCTTCACAATCTTGTCAT
Organism: Mesoplodon mirus; assembly: GCF_964341445.2. Taxonomy (NCBI): domain Eukaryota; kingdom Metazoa; phylum Chordata; class Mammalia; order Artiodactyla; family Ziphiidae; genus Mesoplodon; species Mesoplodon mirus. Next base: position 431,953 of record NW_028295604.1, read on the forward strand.
CACAATGCTCCATAAATTTTGTCATCACAATTCTCCATGCACTTCTCATCAAAATGCTCTCTCACCAGAGATATCAAAGTGTTCCATCTCTAGTCATCACAATACACCCTCACCACTGTAATCACAATGCTCCATTACACTGTCATCACACTGCTACCTCCCCTTATCATCACAATATTCCATGACCCATGTCACCAAAATGCTCCATGACCCTTTTCATCCCAAAACTCCAAGAACCCTGACATCATAATGATCTATAACCCCTGCTATCAAAATATTCCATTACACTTTTAATCACATTGCTGCATGAACCTGTCATCAGAATGCTCCCTTCGCTTCTCATCAGAATGCACCATGCCCTTGTCATCAAAATGCTCCATGTCTTCTAATCACAAAGCTCCATGACCCTTTGAATCACAATGCTCCATATCATTGTCATCACAAAGCTCCATGAAACCTCTCATCACATTGCTCCATGCCCTTCTCATCACAAAGCTCCATGACACTTGTCATCACAATGCTCGATGACTTTCTCATCACAATGCTCCATGTCCTTGTCATTACAATTCTGCATGACCCAAGTATCATAGTATTCCGTACCCTTGTCATTACAATGCTCCATGCCCACTCTCATCACAATAATCCATGAAACATTTCAGACCAATGTTCCATGCCCTTCTCATCACAATGCTCCATTTCCCCTGTCATTACAATGCACCATGATACCTGCCATTACAAAGTTCCACGGCCTGGTCATCACAAGGTTCCATGACACTTGTCATTACAATGCTGGAGACCCCTGTAATCACAATGCTCCATGCCCTTGTCATTACAAAGCTCCTTGATGCATGTCATGAGAATGTTCCATGGCCTTCTCATCACAATGCTCCATGCCCTTTTCATCACAATGCTCCAAGACCCCCGTAAACACAATGCTCTATGCCCCTTTTTATCTCAATGCTCCATGAACCCTGTCATCACAGTGCACCATGCCCAACATCATAATGCTTCAGGCAATTGTCATCACAAAGAAATCAATATTCTCCATGACCTGTGTCATCATAATGCTCAAAACTCTTGTGATCACAATGTTCCATAACACTTATCATCACAACACGCCATGTCGCTCATCATCACAATTATCCATGGTCTTCTCATCACAATTCTCCATGATCTTTGTCATCACAATGCTCAATACACATGTCATCACAATGCTCCCTGAGACTTGTCGTCAGTATGCTCCTTGAACCCTGTCATGACAAGGCTCCATGCCTTTTTCATCACAATAATCCATGACCTTTTCATCACAATGCTCCAAGATCCCTGTAATCACAATGCTCCATGCCCTTGTCATCAAAAAGCTCCATGACGCTTATCAGAATGCTTCATGGCCTTCTCATCGCAATACTCCATGCCCTTGTCATCACAATGCTCCAAGACCCATGTAATCATAATGCTCCATGCCCCTTTTCATCAGAATGCTCCATGAGACTTGTCATCACAAGTCTCCATGGTCTTCTCATCACAATGCTCCAGGACCTTGTCATCACCATGCTCCATTCCCTTGTCATCACAAAGCTCCATGATCCCTGTCATCACAATAATCCATGAATATTTTCAGCCCAATGCTCCACGACCTACTCATCACAATGCTCCATGGCAAATATCATCACAATGCTCCATGACCACTGTCATCACAACACTCCATGACACCTGACAACACAATGATCCGGGACTCTTGTCATCACATTGCTCCATTCCCTAGTCATCACAATGTTCCTGACCCCTGTCATCACAACACTCCATGAACATTTTCAGCCCAATGCTCCATGACACTTGTCATCACAAAGATCCATGCCCTTGTCATTCCAATGCTCCATGACCCCTCTATTCACAATGCTCCGTGACGATTGTCATCACAGTGCTCCATGACACCTGTCATCACAATGCTCCATGCCTTTGTCAGCAAAATGCTACATGACCTTGTCATTAGAATGCTGTATGCACTTGTCATCACAATACTCCATTTCCATTGTCATCACAATCCTCCATGAACAGTGGGATCACATTGTTTCATGCCCTTGTCATCACAATGCTCCATGCTCCTTGAAATCAAAATGATCCATGAGCTCTGTCATCACAATGCTCCAATTCATTGTGATCACTATGTTCCATAACACTTGTCATAACAGCGCTCCAAGATGCCTGTCATCAAAATACTCTATGCCATTTTCATCACCATGCTCCATGACATTTTTCATCACAATTCTCAATACACTTTTCATCACAAGGCTCCCTGACACTTTTCATCAGAATGCTCCTTGAACCCTGTCACGAAAAGGCTCCATGCCTTTTTCATCACAATTCCCCATGCCGTTTTCATAACAATGCTCCATGCCATTGTCATCAAAATACTCCACAGGCTTGTCATCAGAATGCTCCATGACCCTTGGCATCACAATTCTCCATGCACTTGTCAGCACAATGCTCCCTTACCCTTGTCATTTCAATGCTCCAAGCCATTGTCATCTCAATGCTCCATTACATTTGTCACCAGATTCCTCCATGACACTTGGCATCAGATGTTCCATGCCATTGTCATCACAATGGGCCATTACATATGTCATTACAATGCTCCCTGACACCTATCTTCACAATACTGCATGACCTGGTCTTCACAATTATCCATTCCAAATGTCATCACAATAATCCATGAAACATTTTAGACAAATTTCCATGCCCTTGTCATCACAATGCTCCATGGCCTTGTTATCACAATGCTCCATGACACCTGTCATCACAATGCTCCGTGACTCCAGTCATCTAAATGCTTCATGACCTTTGTCATCACAAGGGTCCATGCCCTCGCCATCAACAGTCTCTGTGACCTTTTTAACCACAATGCTTCATGAACTTTTCATCACAATGCTCTTTGACCCTTGTCAGCACAATGGTCCATGCACTTCTCATCACAATGCTCCATGACACATGTCATCACAATGCACCATGCGCTTGTCATCACAGTGCTCCACAATCTTGTTATCACAATGCTCCATAAAATTTGTCATCACAATGCTCCATGCACTTCTCATCAAAATGCTCTCTCACCACTGATATCACAATGCTACATCACTATTTCTCACAATACCCCCTCACCCCTGTCAACACATTGTTCCATGACTCCTGTCATCACAATGCTACATGCACTTATCATCACAATGTTCGATGACCCCTGACATCACAATGTTCCATAACACCTGTCAACAAAATGTTCCATGACACTTTTCATCAAATTGTTCCATAACCCTGTCATCACAATGATCCCTGCCCTTCTCATCACAATGCCCAACGCCCTTGCCATCAAAATGCTCCATGACTTTTGACATCACAAAGATCCATGACCCTTGGCATCACAATGCTCCATGTCATTGTCATCACAATGCTCCATGAACACTCTCATCACATTGCTCCATGCCCTTGTCTTCACAAAGCTCCATGACACATATAATCAGAATGCTCCATGGCCTTCTCATCACAATGCTCCATACCCTTGCCATCACAAAGTTCCATTACTGCTGTCATAATTATGCTCCATGATCCCTGCCATCACGATGTTCCTTGGCCTCGTCATCACAAAGCTCCATGACCCTTCTCATCACAATGCACCCAGAACCCTGTATTCACAATGCTGTATGCCACTTTTCATCTCAATGATCCATGAACCCTGTCATCACAATGCACCATGCGTATCATCATAATGCTTCATGCTATTGTCATCAAAATGAAATCAAAATGCTCCATGACTTCTGTCATAAAACTGCTCCAAACCCTTGTGATCACAATATTCCATAACACTTGTCATCACAATGCCCCATGACGCTCGACATCACAATTATCAATGGTCTTCTCATCACAATGCTCCATGACCTTTGTCATCACAATGCTCTATACACTTGTCATCAAAATGCTCCCTGACACTTGTGGTCTGTATGCTCCTTGAGCCCTGTCATGACAAGGCTCCATGCCATTTTCATCACAATGATCCATGCTCTTTTCATTACAATGCTCCAAGACCCATGTGATCAAAATTCTCCATGCCCTTTTCATTACAAACCTCAATGATGCATGCTAGCAGAATGCTCCTTGGACTTTTCCTCACAATGCTCCATGCCCTTGTCATCACAATGTTCCAAGACCCCTGTAATCACAATGCTCCATGCCCCTTTTCATCAGTATGCTCCATGAGACTTGTCATCACAAGGATCCATGGTTTTGTCATCACAGTGATCCAGGACCTTGTCATCACAATGCTTCTCGACCTTGTCATGACAATTTTCAATGGCCCTTGTCATCATAATGCTCCACGCCCTAATCATCACAATGCTCCATTATATTTGTCATCACAATTCTCCATTACATTTGGCATCACAATGTTCCATGCCATTGTCATCGCAATGGACCATGACATATGTCATCACAATGATCCCTGACACCTGTCTTCACAATATTCCATGACCTTCTCATCACAATGCTCCATGCCCTTGTCATCACTATGCACCATGCCCACTGACATCACAATAATCTATGAAACTTGTCAGACCAATGCTCCCTGCCCCTGTCATCACAATGCTCCATGCCCTTGTCATCACAATGCTCCAAGACCCCTGTAAACACAATGCTCCATGCCCATTTTCATCTCAATGCCCATGAACCCTATCATCTCAATGCACCATGCCCATCATCATAATGCTTCAGGCTATTGTCATCACAATGAAATCAATATTCTCCATGACCTCTGTCATCATAATGCTCCAAAACCTTGTGATCACAATGTTCCATAACACTTATCATCACAACACCCCATGACGCTCATCATCACAATTATCCATGGCCTTCTCATCACAATGCTCCATGATCTTTGCCATCACAATGCGCAATACACTTGTCATCACAATGCTCCATGACACTTGTCGTCATTATGCTCCTTGAATCCTGTCATGACAAGGCTACATGCCTTTTTCATCACAATGATCATTGCCCTCTTCATCACAATGCTCCATGACATTTGTCATCACAATTCTCAATACACTTATCATCACAATGCTCCCTGCCACTTGTCATCAGAATGCTCCTTGAACCCTGTCATGAAAAGGCTCCATGCCCTTTTCATCACAATGCCCCATGCCGTTTTCATCACAATGCTCCATGCCATTGTCATCAAAATACTCCACAAGCTTGTCATCAGAATGCTCCATGACCATTGTCATCACAATTCTCCATGCACTTGTCAGCACAATGCTCCCTGACCCTTGTCATCACAATGCTCCAAGCCATTGTCATCACAATGCTCCATTACCTTTCTCATCAGAATCCTCCATGAAACTTGGCATCACAATGCTCCATGCCATTGTCATCACAATGGGCCATTACATATGTCATCACAATGCTCCCTGACACCTCTCTTCACAATACTGCATGACCTGGTCATCACAATGCTCCATGCCCTTGTCATCACAATGCACCATTCCAACTGTCATCGCAATAATCCATGAAACGTATTAGACCAATGCTTCATGTCCTTGTCATCACAATGTCCATTCCCTTGTTATTACAATGCTCCATGACCCCTGTCATCACAATGCTCCCCGATTGCACTCGTCACAATGCTTCTTGACCTTTGTCATCACCATGGTCTATGCCCACATCATCAACAGTCACTGTGACGTTTTTAACCACCATGCTCCATGAACTTTTCATCACAATGCTCTTTGACCCCTGTCTTCACCATGCTCTATGCCTTTCTCAGCACAATGCTCCATGACATTTCTCATCACAATGCTCCATGCGCTTGTCAGCACAATGCTCCACGACACATATCATCAAAATGCACCATGCACTTGTCATAACAGTGCTCCACAATCTTGTCATCACAATGCTCCATAAACCTTGTCATCACAATGCTCCATGCACTTCTCATCGAAATGCTCTCTCACCACTGATATCACAATATTACATCACTATTCGTCACAATACTCCCTCACCCCTGTCCTCACAATGTTCCATGACTCCTGTCATCACAATGCTACATGCATTATCATCACAATGTTTGATGACCACTGACATCACAATGTTGCATAACCCCTGTCATCAAAATGCTCCATGACCATTTTCATCAAAATGCTCCATGACCCCTGACATCCCAATGTTCCATAACACCTGTCATCAAAGTGTTCCATGACACTTTTCATCAAATTGCTCCATGACCCTGTCATCACTATGCTCCCTGCACTTCTCATTACAATGTACAACGCCCTAGTCATCAAAATGCTCCATGACATTTGTCATCAAAAATATCGATGACGCTTGGCATCACAATGCTCCATGTCTTTGTCATCACGATGCTCCATGAACGCTCTCATCACATTGCTCCATGCCCTTGTCCTCACAAAGTTCCATGACACATGTCATCAGAATGTTCCATGGCTTTTTCATCGCAATGCTCCATGCCCTTGCCATCACAATGCTCCATTACCCCTGTCATAACAATGCTCCATGTCCCAAGCCAACACGATGACCCATGGCCTTTTCATCACAAGGCTCCATGACCCTTCTCATCACAATGCTCCAAGAACACTGTAATCACAATTCTCTATGCCCTTGTCATCACAAAGTTCCATGACACATGTCATCAGAATGTTCCATGGCCTTCTCATCAAAATGCTCCATGCCCTTTTCATCACAATGCTCCCAGACCCCTATAATCACAGTGCTCCATGCCCCTTTTCATATCAATGGTCCATGAACCCTGTCATCACAGTGCATCATGCCCATCATCATAATGCTTCTGGCTATTGTCAGCACAATGAAATCAAAATTCTCTATGACCTCTGTCATCACAATGCTCCATGACCCCTGTCATCACAATACTCCATGAACATTTTCAGCCCAATGCTCCATGACACTTGTCATCACAATGATCCATGCCCTTGTCATCCCAATGCTCCATGACCCCTGTATTCACAATGCTCCGTGACGCTTGTCATCACAGTGCTCCATGACACCTGTCATCACAATACTCCATGTCTTTGTCAGCAAAATGCTACATGATCTTGTCATTACAATGCTCTATGCACTTGTCATCAAAATACTCCATTACCATTTTCATCACAATCCTCCATGAACTTTGGAATCACATTGCTTCATGCCCTTGTCATCAGAATGCTCCATGCTCCTTGAAATCAAAATGATCCATGACCTCTGTCATCACAATGCTCCAAACACTTGTGATCACAATGTTCCCTAACACTTGTCATCACAACGCTCCATGATGCCTGTCATCACAATATTCCATGCCCTTTTCATCACAATGCTCCATGACCTTTTTCATCACAATTCTCTATACACATGTCATCACAATGCTCCCTGACACTTGTCGTCAGAATGCTCCATAAACACTGTCACGAAAAGGCTCCATGATGTTTTCATCACAATGCCCCATGCCGTTTTAATCACAATGCTCCATGCCATTGTCATCACAATGGGCCATTACATATGTCATCACAATGCTCCCTGACACCTATCTTCACAATACTGCATGACCTGGTCATCATAATGCTCCATGCCCTTGTCATCACAATGCGCTATTAAAAATGTCATCACAATAATCCATGAAACTTATTAGACCAATGTTCCATTCCCTTGTCATCACAATGCTCCATGCCCATATTATCACAATGCTCCATGACCCCTGTCATCACAATGCTCCGTGACTCCAGTCATCACAATGATCCATGGAGTTTGTCATCACAATGGTCCATGCCCTCATCATCAACAGTCTCTGTAACCTTTTTAACCACAATGCTCCATGAACAATTCATCACAATGCTCTTTGCCCCTTGTCATCACAATGCTATATGCCTTTCACAGCCCAATGCTCCATGTCCTTGTCATCACTATGCTCTATGACACCTGTCATCACAATGCTCTTTGACTCCAGTCATCACAATTCTTCATAACATTTGTCATCACAATGGTCGATGCCTGTGTCATCACAGGGCTCTGTTACATTTGTAACCACAATGCTCCATGAACTTTTCATCACAATGCTCCGTGACCCTTGTCATCACAATGCTCCATGCCTTTGTCAGAAAAATGCTCCATCACCCTTATCATCACAACGTGCCACGCGCTTTTCATCCCAACGGTCCACAAATTTCTCATGGCAATGCTCCATAAACCTTGTAATCACAATATTCCGTGCCCTTCTCATCACAATGCTCCATTACCCCTGTCATAACAATGCTCCATGACCCCTGCCATCACAATGTTCCATGGCCTTGCAATCACAAGGCACCATGACCCTTGTCATCACAATGCTCCAAAACACCTGTAATCACAATGCTCCATGCCCTTGTCATCACAAAGCTCCATGACACAGGTCATCAGAATGTTCCATGGCCTTCTTATCAAAATGCTCCATGCCCTTGTCATCACAATGCTCCCAGAACCCTGTAATCACAATGCTCCATGCCCTTTTTCATCTCAACGCTCCATGAACCCTGTCATCACAATGCACCATGCCCATCATCATAATGCTTCCGGCTATTGTCAGCACAATGAAATCAAAATTCTCCATGACCTCTGTCATCACAATGCTCCATGACCCCTGTCATCAAAATGATCCATGCTCTTGTCATCCCAATGCTCCATGACCCCTGTATTCACAATGCTCCGTGACGCTTGTCATCACAGTGCTCCATGACACCTGTCATTACAATGCTCCACGCCTTTCTCAGCAAAATGCTACATGACCTTGTCATTACAATGCTCTATGCGCTTGTCAACACAATACTCCATTACCATTGTCATCACAATCCTCCATGAACCTTGGGATCACATTGCTTCATGACCTTGTCATCACAGTGCACCATGCTCCTTGAAATCAAAATGATCCATGACCTCTGTCATCGCAATGCTCAATACACTTGTCATCACAATGCTCCCTGACACTTGTCTTCAGTATGCTCCATTAACCCTGTCATGACAAGGCTCCATGCCTTTTTCATCACAAAGATCCGTGCCCTTTTCATCACAATGCGCCAAGACCCCTGTAATCACAATGCTCCAAGCCCTTTTCATCACAAAGCTCCATGACCCATGTCGTCAGAATGCTGCATGGCCAACTCATGACAATGCTGCATGCCCTTTTTCATCAGTATGCTCCATGAGAATTGTCATCAAAAAGCTCCATGGTTTTCTCATCACAATGCTCCAGGATCTTGTCATCACAATGCTTCACGACCTTGTCATGAAAATTCTCAATGTCCCTTGTCATCATAATGCTGTAAGCCCTAGTCATCACAATGCTCCATTTTATTTGTCATCACAATCCTCCATTACATTTGGCATCACAATACTCCCTGCCATTGTCTTCCCAATGGACCATGACATATGTCATCACAATGCTCCCTGACACCTGTCTTCACAATACTCCATGAGCTTCTCTTCACAATGATCCATGGCCTTGTCATCACCATGCACTATGTCCACTGTCATCACAATAATCTCTGAAACTTGTCAGACCAATGTTCCATGCCGCGGTCATAACAATGCTCCATGTCCCTGTCATCACAATGCTCCATTATATTTGTTATCACAATGCTCTATGATTTTTCATCACAAAGCTCCATGACCCATGACCCATGTATCACAGTGTTCCATGCCCATGTCATCACAATGCACCATGCCACTCTCTTCACAATAATCCATGAAATATTTCAGACCAATGCTCCATGCCCTTCTCATCAAAATGCTCCATTACCCCTCTCATAACAATGCTCCATGACCACTGCCATCACAATGATACATGGCCTTGTCATCACAAGGCTCCATGACACTTGTCATCACAGTGCCCCATGATGCTCGTCATCACAATTATCCATGGTCTCCTCATCACAATGTTCCATGATCTTTGTCATCAGAATGCTCAAAACACTTGTCATCACAATGCTCCCTGACAGTTGTCGTCAGGATGCTCCTTGAACCATGTTATGACAAGGCCCCATGCCTATTTCATCACAATAATCCATGCCCTTTTCATCACAATGCTCCAAGATCCCTGTAATCACAATGTTCCATGCCCTTGTCATCACAAAGCTCCATGACGCATGTCATCAGAATGCTCCATGGCCTTCTCATCACCATGATTCATGCCCTTGTCATCACAATGCTCCAAGACCCCTGTAAACACAATGTTCCATGCCCCTTTTCAACAGAATGCTCCATGAGACTTCTCAACAAAAGTCTCCATGGTCTTCTCATGACAATGCTCCAGGACTTTGTCATCAACATGCTCCATTCCATTGTCATCGCAATGCTCCATGACCAATATCATCACAATTCTCCATGACCACTGTCATCAAAACACGCCATGACACCTCACAACACAATGATCCGAGACTCTTGTCATCACAATGCTCCATTCCTTAGTCATCACAATGCTCCATGACACTTGTCATCACAATGATCCATGCACTTGTCCTCCCAATGCTCCATAACCCCTGTATTCACAATGCTCCATGACGCTTGTCATCACAGTGCTCCTTGACACCTGTCAACACAATGCTCCTTGCCTTTGTCAGCAAAATGCTACATGACCTTGTCATTACAATGCTCTATGTGCTTGTCATCACAATACTCCATTTCCACTGTCATCACAATCCTCCATGAACCTTGGGATCACATTGCTTCATTCCCTTGTCATCAAAATTCTCCATGCTCCTTGAAATCAAAATGATCCATGACCTCTGTCATCACAATGCTCCAAGCCCTTGTGATCACAATGTTTCATAACACTTGTCATCACAACGCTCCATGATGCCTGTCATCACAATACTCCATGCCCTTTTCATCACAATGCTCCATGACCATTGTCATCACAATGCTCAATACACTTGTCAGCACAATGCTCCCTGACACTTTTCGTCAGAATGCTCCTTGAACCCTGTCACGAAAAGGCTCCATGCCTTTTCATCACAATGCCCCATGCCATTTACATCACAATGCTCCATGCCATTGTCATCAAAATTGTCCACAAGTTTGTCATCAGAATGTTAGATGACCCTTGTCATCACAAATCTCCATGCACTTGTCAGCACAATGCTCCCTGACATTTGTCATCACAATGCTCCAAGCCATTGTCATCACAATGCTCCATTACTTTGTCATCAGAATCCTCCATGACACTTGGCATCACAATGTTCCATGCAATTGTCATCACAATGGGCCATTACATATGTCTTCACAATGCTCCCTGACACCTGTCTTCACAATACTGCATGACCTGGTCATCACAATGCTCCATGCCCTTGTCATCACAATGCGCCATTCCAACTCTCATCGCAATGATTAATGAAAGTTATTAGACCAAAGTTCCATGCCCTTGTGATCACAATGCTCCATGCACTTCTCATCAAAATGCTCTCTCACCACTGGTATCACAATTCTACATCACTATTTTTCACAATACTCCCTCACCCCTCTCATCACATTGTTCCATGACTCCTGTCATCACAATGCTACATGCACTTATCATCACCATGTTCGATGACCCCTGACATCACAATGTTCCATAACACCTGTCATCAAAATGCTCCATGACCCTTTTCATCAAAATGCTCCATGACCCCTGACATCACAATGTTCCATAACAACTGTCATCAAAATGTTCCATGACACTTTTCATCAAATTGTTCCATGACCCTGTCATCACAATGATCCCTGCCCTTCTCATCAAAATGCACAGCGCCCTTGCCATTAAATGCTCCATGACCTTTGTCATCACAAAGATCCATGACCCTTGGCATCACAATGTTCCATGTCATTGTCATCCCACTGCTCAATGAACACTCTCATCACATTGCTCCATGCACTTGTCTTCACAAAGATCCATGACACATGTCATCAGAATGATCCATGGCCTTCTCTTCACAATTCTCCATGCCCTTACAATCACAATGCTCCATTAAACCTGTCATAACAATGCTCCATGACCCATGCCATCACGATATTCCATGGCCTTGTCATCACAAGGCTCCATGACCCTTCTCATCACAATGCTCCAAGAACCCTGTAATCACAATGCACTATGCCCCTTTTCATCTCAATGATCCATGAACCCAGCCATCACAATGCACCATGCCCATCATCATGCTTCATGCTATTGTCATCACAATGAAATCAAAATGCTCCATGACCTCTGTCATAACAATGTTCCAAACCCTTGTGATCACAATATTCCATAACACTTGTCATCACAATGCCACATGACGCTCGTCATCACAATTATCCATTGTTTCTCATCACAGTGCTCCATGACTTTTGTCATCACAATCCTCAATACACTTGTCATCAAAATGCTCCCTGACACTTATTGTCTGTATGCTCCTTGAACCCTGTCATGACAAGGCTCCACGCCCTTTTCATCACAATGCTCCAAGACCCCTGTAATCACAATGCTCCATGCCCTTGTCATCACAAAGCTCAATGACACATGTCATCAGAATGCTCCTTGGCCTTCTGATCACAGTGCTCCATGCCATTGTCATCACAATGTGCCAAGGCCCCTGTAATCACAATTCTCCATGCCCCTTTTCATCAGTATGCTCCATGAGACTTGTCATCACATGGCTCCATGATTTTCTCATCACAATGCTCCAGGACAGTATCATCACAGTGCTTCACGACCTTGTCATGAAAATTCTCAATTGCCCTTGTCATCATAATGCTCCAATCCCTAGTCATCACAATGCTTCTTTATATTTGTCATCATAATCCTCCATTATATTTGGCATCACAGTACTCCCTGCCATTGTCATCGCAATGGACCATGACATATGTCATCAAAATGCTCCCTGACACCTGTCTTCACAATACTCCATGACCTTCTCTTCAAAATGATACATGCCCTTGTCATCACAATGGACCATGTCCAATGTCATCACAATATTCTATGAAAATTGTCAGACCAATGCTCCATGCCCTTGTCATCACAAAGATCCATGCCCTTGACATCACAATGCTCCATGACTTGTCATCACAAAGCTCCATAACAATGACCCATGTATCACAGTGTTCCGTGCCCTTGTCATCCCAATGCTCCATGCCCACTCTCATCAAAATAATCTATGAAACATTTTAGACCAAAACTCAATGCCCTTCTCATCACAATGCTCCATTACCTCTGTCATAACAATGCTCCACGACACCTGCAATCACATTGTTCAACGGCATGTCATTACAAGGCTCCATGACCCTTGTCATCACAATGCTCCAAGACCCCTGTAATCACAATGCTCCATGCCCTTGTCATCACAGTGCTCCATGACGCATGTCATCAGAATGTTCCATGACCCTTGTCATCACAATTCTCCATGCACTTGTCAGCAAAATGCCCCCTGACACTTGTCATCACAATTCTCCAAGCCATTGTCATCACAATGCTCCATTACTTTGTCATCAGAATCCTCCATGACACTTGGCATCACAATGCTCCATGCCATTGTCATCACAATGGGCCATTACATATGTCATCACAATGCTGCCTGACACCTGTCTTCACAATACTGCATGACCAGGTCATCACAATGCTCCATGCCCTTGTCATCACAAAGCGCCATTCCAACTGTCATCGCAATAATCCATGAAACTTTTTAGACCAAAGCTCCAAGCCCTTGTCATCACAAAGCTCCATGACACATGTCATCAGAATGTTACATTGCCTTCTCATAACAATGCTCCATGCCCTTGTCATCAAAATGCTCCATGCCCTTGTTATCACAATGCTCCATGACCCCTGTCATCACAATGCACCGTGACTCCAGTCATCACAATGCTTCATGACCTTTGTCTACACAGTGGTCCATGCCCTCGTCATCAACAGCCTCTGTGACCTTTTTAAACACAATCCTCCATGAACTTTTCATCACAATGCTCTTTGACCCTTGTCATCACAATGCTCTATGCCTTTCTCAGCACAATGCTCCATGACCATTTTCATCACAATGCTCCATGCGCTTGTCAGCGCAATGCTCCATGACATATGTCATCACAATGAACCATGCACTTGTCATCACAGTGCTCCTCAATCTTGTCATCACAATGCTCCATAAAACTTGTTATCACAATGCTCCATGCACTTCTCATCAAAATGCTCTCACACCACTGATATCACAATGTTACATCACTATTCGTCACAATACTCCCTCACCCCTGTCATCATAATGTTCCCTGACTCCTGTAATCACAGTGCTACATGCACATATCATCACAATGTTCGATGACCCCTGACATCACAATGCTCCATAACCCCTGTCATCAAAATATTCCATGACACTTTTCATCAAATTGCTCCATGACCCTGTCATCACAATGCTCCCTGCCCTTCTCATCACAATGCACAACGCCTTTGTCATCAAAATCCTCCATGACCTTTGTCATCAGAAAGATCCATGACCCTTGGCATCACAATGCTCCATGTCATTGTCATCACAATGCTACATGAACGCTCTCATCACATTGCTCCATTCCCTTGTCATCACAAAGCTCCATGACACATGTCCTCAGAATGCTCCATGGCCTTCTAATCACAATGCTTCATGCCCTTGCCATCACAATTCTCCATTACCCCTGTCATAACAATGATCCATGACCCCTGCCATCACAATGTTCCATGGCCTTGTCATCACAAGGCTCCATGAAACTTGTCTTCACAATGCTCCAAGAACCCTTAAATCACAATGATCCATGCCCCTTTTCATCTCAGTGCTCCATGAACCCTGTCCTCACAATGCATCATGCCCATCATTATAATGATTCAGGCTATTGTCAGCACAATTACATCAAAAATCTTCATGACCTCTGTCATAACAATGATCCAAACCCTTGTAATCACAATATTCCATAACACTTCTCATCACAATGCCCCATGACGCTCGTCATCACAATTATCCATGGTCTTCTCATCACAATGCTCCATGACCTTTGTCATCACAATGCTCAATACACTTGTCATCAAAATGCTCCCTGACATTTGTTGTCTGTATGCTCCTTGAACCCTGTCATGACAAGGCTCCATGCCTTTTTCATCACAATGATCCATGCCCTTTTCATCACAATGCTCCAAGACCCATGTAATCACAATGTTCCATGCCATTGTCATCACAAACCTCAATGACGCATGTCTTCAGAATGCTCCTTCGCCTTCTCCTCACAATGCTCCATACCCATGTCATAACAAAGTTCCAAGACGCCTGTAATCACAATGCTCCATGCCCCTTTTCATCAGTGTGCTCCAAGAGATTTGTCATCACAGTGCTCCATGGTTTTCTCATCACAATGCTCCAGGACAGTATCATCACAGTGCTTCACGACATTGTCCTGAAAATTCTCAATGGCCCTTGTCATCATAATGCTCCAAACCATAGTCCTCACAATGCTCCATTATATTTGTCATCAAAATCCTCCGTTACATTTGGCATCACAATGCTCCCTGCCATTGTCATCGCAATGGACCATGACATATGTCATCACATTGCTCCCTGGCACCTGTCTTCACAATACACCATGACCTTCTCATCACAATGATTCATGCCCTTGTCATCACAATGCACCATGTCCACTGTCATCACAATAATCTATGAAACCTGTCAGACCAATGATCCATGCCGCTGTCATCACAATGCTCCATGACCCTTGTCATCACAATGATCCATGCCCTTGTCATCCCAATGCTCCATGACACCTGTATTCACAATGCTCCGTGATGCTTGTCATCACAGTGCTCCATGACATCTGTCATCACAAAGCTCCATGCCCTTGTCACCACAATGCATCATTCCAACAGTCATCGCAATAATCCATGAAACATATTAGACCAATGCTCCATGACCCTTTCATCAAAATGCTCCATGACCATTGTCATCAAAATGCTCCATGAGCTTTTCATCACAATGCTCTTTGATCCTTGTCATCACAATTCTCTATGCCTTTCTCAGCACAATGCTCCATGACCCTTGTCATCACAATGCTCCATGCGCTTTTCAGCACGATGCTCCATGACACATGTCATCACAATGCACCATGCACTTGTCATCACAGGGCTCCACAATCTTTTCATCACAATGCTCCTTAAACCTTGTCATCACAATGCTCCATGCACTTCTCATCAAAATGCTGTCTCACCACAGATATCACAATGTTACAAAACTATTTGTCACAATACTCCCTCACCCCTGTTATCACAATGTCCCATGACTCCTGTCATCACAATGCTACATGCACTTATCATCACAATGTTCGATGACCCCTGACATCACAGTGCTCCATAACACCTGTCATCAAAATGCTCCATGACCCTTTTCATCAAAATGCTCCATGACCCCTGACATCACAATATTCCATAACCACTGTCATCAAAATATTCCATGACCCTGTCATCACAATGCTCCCTGCCCTTCTCATCACAATGCACAACACACTTGTCATCAAAATGCTCCATGACCTTTGTCATCACAAAGAACCATGACCATTGGCATCACAATGCTCCATGTCATTGTCATCACAATGCTCCATGAACACTCTCATCACATTGCTCCATGCCTTGTCATCACAAAGCTGCATGACACATGTCATCAGAATGCTCCATGGCCTTCTCATCACAATGCTCCATGTGCTTGGAATCACAATGCTCCATTACCTCTGTCATAACAATGCTCCATGACCCATGCCATCACGATGTTCCGTGGGCTTGTCATCACAAGGCTCCATGACCCTTCTCATTACAATGCTCCAAGACCCCTGTAATCACAATGCTCCATGCCCCTTTTCATCTCAATGATCCATGAACCCTGTCATCAGAGTGCACCTTGCCCATCATCATAATGCTTCATGCTATTGTCCTCACAATGAAATCAAAATGCTCCATGACCTCTGTTATAACAATGCTCCAAACCCTTGTGATCACAATATTCCATAACACTTGTCATCACAGTGCCCCATGACGCTTGTCATCACAATTATCCATGTCCTTCTCATCACAATGCTCCATGACATTTGTCATCACAATGCTCAATACCCTTGTCATCACAATGGTCCCTGACACTTGTCATCAGTATGCTCCTTGAACCCTGTCATGACAAGGCTCCATGACTTTTTCATCACAATGTTACATGCCCTTTTCCTCACAGTGCTCCAAGACCCCTGTAATCACAATGCTCCATGCACTTGTCATCACAAAGCTCCATGATGCATGTCATCAGAACGCTCCATGACATTCTCATCCCAATGTTCAATGCCTTGTCATCACAATGCTCCATTACATTTGTCATAACAATGCTCCATGACCCCTGCCATCACAATGTTCCACGGCCTTGTCATCACAATGCTCCATGACCCTTGTCATCACAGTGCTCTAAGACCCCTGTAATCACAATGCTCCAAGCCCTTGTCATCACAAAGCTCCATGACGCATGTCATCAGAATGTTCCATGGACTTCTCCTCACAATGCTCCATGCCCTTGTCATCACAATGCACCATGCACCTTGTGATCACAATAATCTATGAAACTTGTCAGACAACTGCTCCATGCCCCTGTCATCACAAAGCTCCATGCCATTGTCAGAACAGTGTTCCATTACCCTTGTCATCACAATGTGCCACACGGTTTTCGTCTCAACAGTCGACAACCTTGTCATTGCAATGCGCCATAAAACTTTTCATCACAATTATCCATGCCATTGTTATCACAATGCTCCATGACCCCTGTCATCACAATGCTCCGTGACTCCAGTCATTACAATGCTTCATGACCTTTGTCATCACAATGGTCCATGCCTTCGTCATCAACAGTCTCTGTGACCTGTTTAACAACAATGCTCCATGAACTTTTTATCACAATGCTCTTTGACCCTTGTCATCACAATGCTCCATGACACATGTCATCACAATGCACCATGCGCTTGTCATCACAGTGCTACACAATCTTGTCATCACAATGCTCCATAAAACTTGTCATCACAATGCTCCATGCACTTCTCATCAAAATGCTCTCTCACCACAGATATCACAATGTTACATCACTATTCGTCACAATACTCCCTCACCCGTCATCACAATGTTCCATGACTCCTGTCATCACAATGCTACATGCACTTATCATCACAATGTTCGATGAACCCTGACATCACAATGCTCCATAACCCCTGTCATCAAAATTCTCCATGACCCTTTTCATCATAATGCTCCATGAACCCTGACATCACAATGATCCATAACACCTGTCATCAAAATATTCCATGACACATTTCATCAAATTGCTCGATGACCCTGCCATCACAATGCTCCCTGCCCTCCTCATCACAATGCACAACGCCCTTGTCATCAAAATGCTCCATGACATTTGTCATCACAAAGATCCATGACCCTTGGCATCACAATGCTCCATATCATTGTCATCACAATGCTCCATGATCACTCTCATCACATTGCTCCATGCCCTTGTCATCACAAAGCTCCATGACACATGTCATCAGAATGCCCCATGGCCTTCTCATCACAATGCACCATGCCCTTGCTGTCACAATGCTCCATTACCCCAGTCATAAAAATTCTCCATGAACCCTGCCATCACAATGTTCCGTGGCATTGTCATCACAAGGCTCCATGACCCTTCTCATCACAATGCTCCAAGACCCCTGTAATCACAATGCTCCATGCCCCTTTCCATCTCAATGATCCATGAACCCTGTCATCACAATGCACCATGCCCATCATCATAATGCTTCATGCTATTGTCATCACAATGAAATCAAAATGCTCCATGACCTCTGTCATAACAATGCTCCAAACCCTTTTGATCACAATGTTCCATAACACTTGTCATCACAGTGCCCCATGACGCTCGTCATCATAATTATCCATGGTCTTCTCATCACAATGCTCCATGACCTTTGTCATCACAATGCTCAATACACTTGTCATCACAATGCTCCCTGACACTTGTCATCAGTATGCTCCATAAACCCTGTCATGACACGTCTCCATGCCTTTTTCATCACAATGATCCATGCCCTTTTTATCATAATGCTCCAAGACACCTGAAATCACAATGCTCCATGACCTTGTCATCACAAAGCTCAATGACGCATGTCATCAGAATTCTCCATGGTCTTCTCCTCACAATGCTCCATGCCCTTGTCATCACAATGCTCCTAGACACCTGTAATCACAATGTTCCATGTCCCTTTTCATCAGAATGCTCCATGAGACTTGTCATCACAAGTCTCTATTGTCCTCTCATCAAAGTGCTCCAGGAACTTGTCATCAAAATGCTCCATGATACTTGTCATCACAATACTCCATGAATATTTTCAGCCCAATGCCCTATGACCTTCTCATCAAAATGCTCCATCACCCCTGTCATCACAATACTCCATGAACATTTTCAGCCCAATGCTCCATGACATTTGTCATCACAATGATCCATGCCCTTGTCATCACAATGCTCCATGACCCCTTTATTCACAATGCTCCGTGACGCTTGTCATCACAGTGTTCCATGACACCTGTCATAACAATGCTCCATGCCTTTGTCAGCAAAATGCTACCTGACCTTGTCATTGCAATGCTCTATTCGCTTGTCATCACAATACTCCATTACCATTGTCATCACAGTCCTCCATGAACATTGGGATCACATTGCTTCATGCCCTTGTCATCACAATGCTCCATGCTCCTTGAAATCAAAATGATCCATGAACTCTGTCATCACAATGCTCCAAACCCTTGTGATCACAATGTTCCATAACACTTGTCATCACAACGCTCCATGATGCCTGTCATCACAATACTCCATGCCCTTTTCATCACAATGCTCCATGACCTTTGTCATCACAATTCTCAATACACTTTTCATAACAATGCCTCATGCATTTTTCATCACAATGCTCCATGCCATTGTCATCAAAATACTCCACAAGCTTTTTATCAGAATACTCCATGACCCTTTTCATCACAATTCTCCATGCACCTGTCAGCACAATGCTCCCTGACCCTTGTCATCACAATGCTCCAAGCCATTGTCATCACAATGCTCCATTACCTTTCTCATCAGAATCCTCCATGACACTTGTCATCACAATGCTCCAAGCCATTGTCATCACAATGCTCCATTAGCTTTCTCATCAGAATCCTCCATGACCACTGTCATCACAATGCTACATCCCCTTATCATCACAATATTCCATAACCCCTGTCATCAAAATGCTCCATGACCCTTTTCATCCCAATGCTCTATGACACCTGACATCACAATGTTCTATTTCCCCTGTCATCAAAATGTTCCATTACAGTTTTCATCAAATTGCTGCATGACCCTGTCATCAAAATGCTCCCTGCCCTTCTCATCACAATGCACCACGCCCTTGTCATCAAAATGCTCCGTAACTTTTGTCATCACAAAGCTCCATGACCCTTGACATCACAATGCTCCATGTCATTGTCATCACAATGCTCCATGAACCCTCTCATCACATTGCTCCATGCCCTTGTCATCACAAAGCTCCATGACACTTGTCATCACAGTGCTCGATGCCCTTCTTATCACTATGCTCCATGCCCTTGTCATTACAATCCTCTATGATCATTGTATCACAGTGTTCCGTGCTCTTGTCATCACAATGCTCCATGCCCACTCTCATCACAATAATCCATGAAACATTTCACACCAATGCTTCCTGTCCTTCTCATCACAATGCTCCATTACAACTCTCATAACAATGTTCCATGACCCCTGACATCACAATGTTCCATGGCCTTGTCATTCACAAGTCTCCATGACACTTCTCATCACAATGTTCCAAGACCCCTGTAATCACAATGCTCCATGCCCTTGTCATCACAAAGCTCCATGACTCATGTCATTAGAATGTTCCATGGACTTCTCATCACAATGCTCCATGCCCTTGTCATCACAATGCTCCAAGACACATTTTTTCACAATGCTCCATGCCCCTTTTCATCTCAAAGCTCCATGAATCCTATCATCACAGTGCACCATGCCCATTATCATAATGCTTCAGGGTATTTTCATCATAATGAAATCAAAATGCTCCATGACCTCTTTCATCACAATGCTCCAAACCGTTGGGGTCACAATGTTCCATAACACTTCTCATCACAACAACCCATGATGCTCATAATCACAATTATCCATGGTCTTCTCATCACTATGCTCCATAAACTTTGTCATCACAATGCTCAATACACTTGTCATCACAATGCTCCCTGACACTTGTCGTCAGTATGCTCCTTGAACACTGTTATGACAAGGCTCCATGCCTTTTTCATCACAATGTTCCATGCCCTTTTCATCACAATGCGACAAGACAACTGTAATCACAATGCTCCATGCACTTGTCATCACAGTGCTCCATGACGCATTCATCAGAATGCTCCATGGCATTCTCTTCACAATGATCCATGCCGCTTGTCATTATAGCGCTCCATGACGCTCGTCGTCACAATTATCCATGGTCTTCTCATCACAGTGCTCCACGGTCTTGCCATCACAATGCTCCATGCCCTGGTCATCACAATGCTTTATGTTCCCTCTCATCACAGTTCTCCACGTTCTGGGCATCACTATGTTCCATGACACTTCCCATCACAGTGTTAAATGCTTTTCATCACAATACTCCACAAGCTTGTCATCAGAATACTCCATGACCCTTGTAATCACAATGACCCATGACCCCTGTCATCACAATGCTCCATGAGAAGTATCATCACAATGCTCCATGCCCCTTGTCATTACAGTGCTCCATGTTGCTCGTCACCAGAATTATCCATGGACTTCTCATCACAGTGCTCCACGGTCTTGCCATAACAATGCTGCATGCCCTGGTCATCACAATGCTCCAAGTCCCTTGTCATCACAATTCTCCACGTCCTTGTCATCACAATGCTCCATGACAGTTCTCATCACAATGTTACATGCTCTTGTCATCACAATTCTCCATGCACTTGTCATCGCAATGCCCCATGACCCCTGTCATAGCAAGCTCCATTCATTTGTCATCACAATGCTTCACGAACTTTTCATCAAAATTCTCAATGGCCGTTGTCATAACAATGCTACATGCGCTTGTCATCACAAAGCTCCATGACACATGTCATCAGAATGTTCCATGGCCTTCTCATCAAAATGCTCCATGCCCTTTTCATTACAGTGCTCCAAGACCCCTGTAATCACAATGCTCCATGCCCCTTTTCATCTCAATGCTCCATGAACCCTGTAATCACAATGCATCATACCCTTCATCATAATGCTTCAGGCTATTGTCAGCACAATGAAATCAAAATTCTCCATGACCTCTGTCATCACAATGCTCCATGACCCCTGTCATCACAATACTCCATGAACATTTTCAGCCCAATGCTCCATGACATTTGTCATCAAAATGATCCATGCCCTTGTCATCCCAATGCTCCATGACCCCTGTATTCAAAATGCTCCGTGACGCTTGTCATCACAGTGCTCCATGACACCTGTCATCACAATGCTCCAGGGCTTTGTCAGCAAAATGCTACATGACCTTGTCATTATAATGCTCTATGCGCTTGTCTTCACAATACTCCATTACCATTGTCACCACAATCCTCCATGAACCTTGGGATCACATTGTTTCATGCCTTTGTCATCACATTGATCCATGCTCCTAGAAATCAAAATGATCCATGACCTCTGTCATCACAGTGCTCCAAACACTTGTGATCACAATGTTCCATAACACTTGTCATCACAACGCTCCATGATGCCTGTCATCACAATACTCCATGCCCTTTTCATCACAATGCTCCATGACCTTTGTCATCACAATTCTCAATACACTTGTCATCACAATGCTCCCTGACACTTGTCCTCAGAATGCTCCTTGAACCCTGTCACGAAAAGGCTCTATGCCTTGTTCATCACAATGCCCCATGCAGTTTTCATCACAATGCCCCATGCCATTGTGATCAAAATACTCCACAAGCTTGTCATCAGAATGCTCCATGACCCTTGTCATCACAATTCTCCATGCACTTGTCAGCACAATGCTCCCTGACCCTTGTCATCACAATGCTCCAAGCCATTGCCATCACAATGCTCCATTACCTTTGTCATCAGAATCCTCCATGACACTTGGCATCACAATGCTCCATGCCATTGTCATCACAATGGGCCATTACATATGTCATCACAATACTCCCTGACACCTGGCTTCACAATACTGCATGACCTTGTCATCACAATGCTCCATGCCCTTGTCATCACAATGCGCCATTCCAAATGTCATCGCAATAATCCATGAAATTTATTAGACCAATGCTTCATGCCCTTGTCATCACAATGCTCCATGCCCTTTTTATCACAATGCTCCATGACCCCTGTCATCACAATTCTCCGTGACTCCAGTCATCACAATGCTTCATGACATTTGTCATCACAATGGTCCATGCCCTCGTCATCAACAGTCTCTGTGACCTTTTTAACCACAATGCTCCATGAACTTTTCATCACAATGCTCTTTCAACCTTGTCATCACAATGCTCTATGCCTTTCTCAGCACAATGCTCCATGACCCTTGTCATCACAATGCTCCATGCGCTTGTCAGCACGATGCTCCATGACACATGTCATCACAATGCACCATGCGCTTGTCATCACAGTGCTCCACAATCTTGTCATCACAATGCTCCATAAACCTTGTCATCACAATGCTCCATGCAATTCTCATCAAAATGCTCTCTCACCACTGATATCACAATGTTACATCACTATTCGTCACAATACTCCCTCACACCTGTCATCACAATATTCCATGACTCCTGTCATCACAATGCTACATGCACTTATCATCACAATGTACGATGACCCCTGACATCACAATGTTCCATAACCCAGTCATCAAATTGCTCCGTGACCCTTTTCATCAAAATGTTCCATGACCCCTGACATCACAATGTTCCATAACCCCTGTCATCAAAATGTTCCATAACCCTTTTCATCAAATTGCTCCATGACCCTGTCATCGCTATGATCCCTGCCCTTCTCATCACAATGCACAATGCCCTTCTCATCAAAATGCTCCATGACCTTTGTCATCACAAAGATCCATGACCCTTGGCATCACAATGTTCCATGTCATTCTCATCACAATGCTCCATGAACGCTCTCATCACATTGCTCCATGCACTTTTCATCACAAAGATCCATGAAACATGTCCTCAGAATGCTCCATGGCCTTCTCTTCACAATGCTCCATGCCGTTGCCATCACAATGCACCATGTCCACTGTCATCACAGTAATCTATGAAACTCGTCAGACCAATGCTCCATGACCCTGTCATCACAATACTCCATGCCCTTGTCATCACAATGCTCCATGACCCATGTCATCACAATGCTCCGTGACTCCAGTCATCACAATGCTTCATAATGTTTGTCATCACAATGGCCCATGCCCGGGTCATCACAAGGCTCTGTGACCTTTGTAACCACAATGCTCCATTAACATTTCATGACAATGCTCCGTGACCCTTGTCATCACAATGCTCCATGCCTTTGTCAGAACAATACTCAATGACCCTTGTCATCACACTGTGCCACATGCTTTTCATCACAACCTGCCACAACCTTGTCATTGCTATGCACCAAAAAATTTGAAATCACAATGCTCCATGCACTTTTCATCCAAATTCTCTCTCACCAGAGATATCACTATATTCCATCCGTAGTCATCAAAATACTCCCTCACCCCGGTAATCACAATGTTCCATGACCTCTGTCATCACAATGCTACATCCCCTTATCATCTCAATGTTCCATAACCCCTGTCATCAAAATGCTCCATGACCCTTTTCATCCCAAGGCTCCATGATCCCTGGCATCACAATGTTCTATAACCCCTGTCATCAAAATGTTCCATTACAATTTTCATCAAATTGCTGCATGACCCTCTCATCAAAATTACCCTGCCCTTCTCATCACAATGCACCATGCCCTTGTCATCAAAATGCTCCGTGACATTTGTCATCACAAAGCTCCATGACCCTTGACATCACATTGCTCCATGTCATTGTCATCACAATGCTCCATGAACCCTCTCATCATATGGCTCTTGCCCTTTTCATCACAAAGCTCCATGACACTTGTCTTCACAATGTTCGATGCCCTTCTCATCCCAATGCTCCATGCCCTTGTCATTAAAATCTTCTATGATCATTGTATCACAGTGTTCCGTGCTCTTGTCATCACAATGCTCCATGCCCACTCTCATCACAATAATCCATGAAACATTTCACACCAATGTTTCCTGTCCTTCTCATCACAATGCTCCATTACACCTTTCATAACAATGTTCCATGACCCCTGCCATCACAATGTTCCACGGCCTTGTCATTCACAAGGCTTCATGACACTTGTCATCACAATGTTAC
The DNA here is from genome assembly GCF_964341445.2 of Mesoplodon mirus. Classification (NCBI taxonomy): domain Eukaryota; kingdom Metazoa; phylum Chordata; class Mammalia; order Artiodactyla; family Ziphiidae; genus Mesoplodon; species Mesoplodon mirus. Next base: position 457,490 of record NW_028295604.1, read on the forward strand.
AAGACCCCTGTAATCACAATGCTCCATGCCCTTTTCATCACAAAGCTCCATGACGCATGTCATTAGAATGTTCCATGGACTTCTCATCACAATGCTCCATGCCCTTGTCATCACAATGCTCCAAGACACATTTTATCACAATGCTCCATCCCCCTTTTCATCTCAAAGCTCCATGAATCCTATCATCACAATGCACCATGCCCATTATCATAATGCTTCAGGGTATTTTCATCACAATGAAATCAAAATGCTCCATGACCTCTGTCATCACAATGCTCCAAACCATTGGGATCACAATGTTCCATAACACTTCTCATCACAACAACCCATGATGCTCATAATCACAATTATCCATGGTCTTCTCATCACTATGCTCCATAAACTTTGTCATCACAATGCTCAATACACTTGTCATCACAATGCTCCCTGACACTTGTCGTCAGTATGCTCCTTGAACACTGTCATGACAAGGCTCCATGCCTTTTTCATCACAATGATCCATGCCCTTTTCATCACAATGCTCCAAGACACCTGTAATCACAATGCTCCATGCACTTGTCATCACAGTGCTCCATGACGCATTCATCAGAATGCTCCATGGGCTTCTCTTCACAATGCTCCATGCCCTTGTCATCACAATGCTCCAAGACCCCTGTAATCACAATGCTCCATGCCGCTTGTCATTATAGCGCTCCATGACGCTCGTCATCACAATTATCCATGGTCTTCTCATCACAGTGCTCCACGGTCTTGCCATCACAGTGCTCCATGCCCTGGTCATCACAATGCTCTATGTTCCCTGTCATCACAATTCTCCACGTTCTTGGCATCACTATGTTCCATGACACTTCCCATCACAGTGTTAAATGCTTTGTCATCACAATACTCCACAAGCTTGTCATCAGAATACTCCATGACCCTTGTCATCACAATGATCCATGACCCCTGTCATCACAATGCTCCAAGAGACGTATCATCACAATGTTCCATGCCCCTTGTCATTACAGTGCTCCATGATGCTCGTCACCAGAATTATCCATGGTCTTCTCATCACAGTGCTCCACAGTCTTGCCATAACAATGCTCCATGCCCTGGTCATCACAATGCTCCATGTCCCTTGTCATCACAATTCTCCACGTCCTTGTCATCACAGTGCTCCATGACAGTTCTCATCACAATGTTACATGCTCTTGTCATCACATTTCTCCATGCACTTGTCATCGCAATGCCCCATGACCCCTGTCATAGCAAGCTCCATTCCTCTGTCATCACAATGCTTCACGACTTTTTCATCAAAATTCTCGAAGGCCGTTGTCATCAGAATGCTTCATGCCCTTGTCATCGCAATGCTCCATGACCCTTGTCATCTCAATGCTCCAAGCCCTTGTCGTCACAGTGCTCCATTACCTTTGTCATCAGAATCCTCCATAACACTTGGCATCACAATGCTCCATGTCATTGTCATCACAATGGAACATGAAATATGCCATCACAATGCTCCCTGACACCTGTCTTCACAATACTCCATGACCTTGTCATCACAATGCTCCATTCCCTTGTCATCACAACGTGCCATGCCCACTGTCAACACAATTATCCATGAAACTTGTCAGACCAATGCTTCATGCTCCTGTCATCACAATGCTACATGACCCCAGTCATCACAATGCTCCGTGTGTCCCGTCATCACAAGGCTCCATGACCTGTGTCACCACAAATATCAATGTCCTCATCATCACAAGACTCTGTGAAATGTGTCACCACAATGCTCCATGAACTTTTCATCACAATGCTCAATGTCATTGTCATCACAATGCTCCATGAACGCTCACATCACATTGCTCCATGACCTTGTCATCACAAAGCTCCATGAGGCAAGTCATCAGAATGCTCCATGGCATTCTCATCACAATGTTCCATACCCTTGCCATCACAATTCAAAATAACCCCTGTCATAACAATGCTCCATGACCACTGCCTTCACGATGTTCCATGGGCTTGTCATCACAAGCCTCCATGGCCCCTGTCATCACAATACTCCATGAACGTTTTCAGCTCAATGCTCCTTGACCTTCTCATCACAATGCTCCATGACCCCTGTCATCACAATTCTCCATTACTCCTGTCATCACAATGATCCATGAACCCTGTCAACACAATGATCTGGGACTCTTGTCATCAAAATGCTCCATGCCCTTGTCATCCCAATGCTCCATGACCCCTGTAATCACAATGCTCCGTGACACTTGTCATCACAGTGCTCCATGAAACTTGTCATCACAATGCTCCATGCCTTTGTCAGCAATATGCTACATAATCTTGTCATCACAATGCTCCATGCGCTTGTCATCACAATCCTTCATGACACTTTGGATCATATTGCTTCATGCCCTTGTCATCTCCCTCTTGCCTTTCTGGTTTTTACAGATTTTCAGATGTCCCTTTTGACCCGTGGGAAGTGACAATTCTTTGTAGTGTGGATTTGCATTGTGCGCTTGCTTGATTGTCCAAAAAGGTCGTATGCGTTTTCTCCTGAATATATTCAGGAGAAAACGCATACGCCCTTTTTGGCCAAGTGCATCATTGTCGAAGTTGTGATGCTTTTCCTGTGCTTTAAAGGCGATTCCTATTTACCTCTTGAAATATGTTTTGTGCAATTCTGCCTCATTTTCAAGTCAGCTTCGTTGCCTTCCCTCAACAGATTTTTGGAAGACAGTAGTCCTTTATAACTGTAGGTTTGTGAATTTGCTGTGCCCGTGAGCTCCAATTTTCAAATCCCATTTTTGGGAGCTGACCGCAAATCCACAATTTTGCTTCAGGACCTATACTTGTTCCAGGGGTGGATATACTGTTCCCTGCAGGTGGTTGAGGCTTTGGTTAATTCTTCTTCCTGACTGGAATTTAGAGTGACATGTGCCCGTCCAAATGCCTACATCTACTCTCTGATTGGTTCTCCCTCTTCCCTTTCATCCTCTGCACAATTAGCAAACTGTGCGAACCAGGAGGTTATAGGGGCTGGCTCTCCAAGTTGGGAGATTGATAGTAAAGCAGTTGGAATGCCAAACTGGAGCACAAGGAGAGGAAAAATTAGGAGACTTTTAGAAATCTTTCACGATCACAGGGTGTCCATTCTCTAGGTTTCCCATACATGTTATAACTGTAGTGATATTCCCTACTACCTGGAGATTTGGGATCCATGGAATCGTGGCATGCATTACTACTTTAAAGGGTCTGCATTTTCTCTCCCAATCTCACCAGTCCTCTCAGTCCCAAGCGTCCAGCCTTATGTCTCATCCAGCTGTCTTTGCAGATATGGTCATTCCCGGTTTCATCAGAACCCCTGAAGGAATTGTGTAAGAATTTTGCTGTTTTTTTGTTTGTTTTTGAAATTCATTTTTATAGTGCGGTTGAGCTGATTTTCACTGACGTGTTTATGCCAGTCTAGACACACTTGATTCCCTTATGGAGACAAATCTATACATAGGTTTTAAGATTCTCACTAGTCAGATATATTCCTCTGTGTGGAATAGGGGGTTTGAGTCCCGTTCACTGAGTAAGGGGTAGGTCTCGTCTATTCTCTATTTGGTTTATGGAATGGTACCTGTGCTAATATCAAACTGTGGTTTTATGCATCACCCCACCTCTCCTATCCCATTAAACAGGTATAAGAGTGTTTTCTAAATGTGAGACTCTGTTCTCTTTCTTAATTCAGTTCATGTGTTGTGATGTTGACATTCCCTCTGTAAGTGATATCTTATGAATAGATTCTTTTTCTGTGTGACTAATTTCACTTAGAATCATCATACCTAAATCCACTCTTTATGCTGCTACTGGCCTTATGACATTGATTCCACGTCTGAGTAATATTCCGTTGTACAAAATTATCCCAAGTTATTTATGCATTTCTCTTTTTCCTGGGATATTTTAGGTGTACCGAAGTTGAGGTTCTTGTATGCAGAGCAGCCCTAAACTTTGGGGTGCCTGTGTCTTGTCGATATTTAGTCTTCCCAAGTTATATGTCCATGAGTTGAAGTCCCCTTTGCTCGGGGCCTTTGTATTTAAATGTTTTAGGAAACAACATACACTTCTTCAGAGTGGCTCTTGGATATTTATACCCCACCCATCAGAGTGGCTAGGCTCCCTGTTCTCCATGGCCTCTCCAGCATTTCTGGTTTGTACACATTTTTTGGATGGCCTTTCTGAGCAGTGGAAATTGAGACTTCTTTGTTGTGCGGATTTGCATTTCCCGCTTGGTTGGTTGGCCAAAAACTCTGTATGTGTTTTTTTTCCTGAAGATATTCACGAAAAAAAGGCATACACCCTTTTGCCCAACTACATCATTTTAGAAATTCTGCTGCTTTTCATATGCTTTAAATGTGAGTACAATCTACCTTTTGAAATCTGTTTCCTGCAATTCTGCCTCTCATTCAGATCCTCTTCGTTGCCTTACCTGAATATATTTTTGGACGTTGGTTATCATTTATATCTTTGCAGGTCTTTGAATTGTCTGCTCCTGAGCTCCATTTTGCAACTCGCTTTTTTTGTGAGCTGGCCGCCAAACCTTTGGATTGCTTCTGGCCCTATTCTGGTTCTGAGGAGGCAGGCTGAGCCTTTGGTTAATTCTTCTTCTAATGGGAAATTAGAGTGACATGTGCCTGTCAAAAATCCTACAGCTAATCTCTCATTGGTTCCCCCCTTCCCATTTATCCTCTGCACAAATTGCAAACTGTGTGAAACAGGAGGTTAAAGGTGCTGATTCTCAAAGTGGTGAGATTTTTAGTAATGTGGCTGGAATGGCGAACCCCAGCACCAGGAGATCAAAAATGAGGTGCATTTTAGACACCTTTCCTGAGCACACGGTGTACATTCATCTCGGTTTCGCAGGCATGTTTTCGCTGTCAGAAGATTCCCTTGAACCTGCCGATTTGGGACCCATGGAATGGGTACCAGGCAGTATTACTTTAAAAGGTCTGCATTTCCTCACCCAGCCTCTCTAACATCTCTTAGCGTGCATAGCTTCCAGCCTTATATATCATCCTGCTGTGGGTCTACATGTGTTCAATCCATGTTACATCGTAGCCCTTCAACAAAAGTTGTAAGAATTTTTGTCTGTCTCACCGTTTTTATAAATATTTTTAAATTTATTTTTATATTGGTTACAGCTGATTTTCAAAGCTCTGTTTTTTGCTGCTGTACATCCACTTGATTCATGTACTGTGAGACAACAAGAAATTATTTTTCAGATGCTTACGAGTCATATGTATTATTGGCCAGTGACTTGAGTGGGCTGAGTGCAGTTCTTTGAGGTACCGTGTAGGCCTTGTCAGTTATTCAATTTGGTACTTGGAATGGTATATTTGCTAATTTCAACCTCCTGGATAATACCTCACCATTCCCCACCTTTCCCATTTAGCAGCCTTATGTCTATTTTCTACATATTTGACTATGTTTCTGTTTTGTAGTTTATTTCATGTGTAGCCATTTTTGATTCCACCTTTAAGTGACATCTTATGATATGTGTCTTTTTCTTTCTGACATATGTCACTTAGAATGATCGTATGTAACTCCTCCAGAGTTGTTCCAACTGGCCTTATTTCATTGATTTCGGGATGAGTAATATTCCACTCTACATAAGTACCCCATCTCTTTTATCCATTTTATCCTTCCAGGGACATTTAGGTTATATCCAAGTGGAGGCCCTTTTTAACAGAGAGGTGGTAAACGTTGTGGTGCCTGTTTACTATCCATTTTTGTTTTTCCCAAGGTATACGCCCATGAGTGCAAGTGCCCTATGCTCTGTAGCTCAGTTTTCAGATGTTTTAGCAAACACAATACACTTCTCCAGAGTGGCCATTGGCAAATTACATTTCCACTATCAGCCTCACAGGGCTCCCTTTTCTCCTCGCCCTGTCCTGCATTTCTGGTGTTTACACTTTATGTGGATGGCCCTTCTGACTGATGTGAAGTGATACATTTTGTAGTATTGATTTCCAGTGCCCACCTGTTTGGTTGGATAAAACGTGTGTATGGCCTTTACTTGAATATATTCAGAAAAAATGCATACGCCCTTTTGTGCCAACTGCATCATTGGCGATGCTGAGCATCTTTTCTTGTGCTTTAATCGGGAGTCCTTTCTACCTCTTCAAATCTGTTTCCTGCGACTCTCCCTTGCTTACAAGTCCTTTTCTGTGACTTACCTCAAGACATTTTTCGACGATAGATATTTTCAACTCTGCAGTTTCATGAATTTTAGTGACCCCGAGTTCCATTTTTCAACTTGTGTTTTTGGAAACTGGACACAAAACAGCGGGATTTCCTCTAGCCCTATTCTGTTTCCGTGGGCAATTCTAGCCTTTGATTAATTTGTCTTCCAGATTGGAAATTAGAGTGGCATGTGCCTGTCCGAACACCTAAGACTTGTCTCTAAATTTTTCTCATCCTTCCGCTTCATCCTCTGGACAAATTCCAAACTGTGTGCAACAGGATATTGACGGTGCTGATATCCCCAAGTGAGGAGATTGTCAGGAAAGATGCTGGTGGGGTGAACCCGAGCACCAGGCGATGAGGAGAAGAGGTGCCTTTTCCAAAGTCTTTCCGATCAAATGGTGTACCATCCTCTAGGTGTGACAGGCATGTTTTAGCTGTAGGAAGGGTCCCGTGCATGGAAGGAGAACGCCAGGGATTTTTCCAAATCAGTGCCTCCCCGTACCCCAAACTGGGGAATTTTTAAGCTACAGCTACACATATGTCCATTAAGGGCCTTAGGAAATAGGCAGAGCCCAAACTTTAGATGATTGAAATCTTCAGGGTCAGAAGCGTTCACCATCGGCCTTGCTTAGGTTACATTTTATCTGTCATTGATAGATGATGTCAATAAAAATATCTATTCTTTTTCAGATTATTTCCCCTTATAGGTTATTGCAAAATATTCAGTGTAGTTCCCTGTGCTATACAGTTGTTCTTTGTTGATGATCTATTTTATACATAGCAGTGTGTATGTGTTAATTCCAAACAGTTAATTTATCCCTTGTCCTACCTTTCCCCGTTGGTAATAATAAATTATAAGATTTTATACTTCTCAGAAATGGGGGAGCTGAAAGAGAGGTATCCTTTTCAATGGAAATCATTCAAAACAAGATTGAAGCTTCAGCCAAGAGTATTTGATGTACATCCATGGAAATAAATCACTTCATTTCTCTAATGTTGACCTGACAAATAAGACAGACGTCTTCAATGAACTAGCTTATAGTAAAGTGATGGAAATATCAAAGGTAAGTCTTAGAAACATCTTATTTTACCCGAGCATTATACACTGCTCTATGTTAACTACAGTTTGTCTCACACATCTGTTCATTGAAGTTACAATGTTCTCAATTTCTGTTACTGATCCTCCAGAGTGGACCCCAACAGGAGTCCCCGTGCCCAGTGTCATTGGAGCCAACAGATCAAGACTGAGTTTGGTTCAGAAGCAAAGGAAACATTATTTTGAAAACGGAATGGAGAGGTGAGAGTGTGCACTCCCCCACGGGCTGTCGGCTGGGCTGCTGTGTAGGGATCCCGGCAGCGTCAGTGGGAGGGAGGGGATGGAGCTCTCGAGGGCTGGGTTGGCTGCAGCTCAGGCTCTATGCCGTGGAGTCTGCATGGGACCCCGCTAGCTGAGGTGTCGACCCAGCCATTCTGCACTAGGAAATCGGGTCTGAAGTGCCGGTTGTGGGACCTCTGCATGCGGAACCCTAGGAGCACGTGAAATTAGACAAAGCACAAAGGAAAAACAGGTTAGACTTTATTTTATTGCCCAGGTTCTCTTTTTATCTCCCAGGAATTTTTAATGAACGTTGCCGGAGACGAACCCCTCCTCTGCTTTTTGTTCTGTTCCTCATTCATGGGGTGTTGAGGGTGCAGACCCCTCTTTTGTAACTGCTTCATGCTGTGGTGGCAGACCTGATACCTGGGGGAGGGGCAAAATGTCTCCCCACCAGCCTCCAGGTGAGGTTGACTGTCCCAAGGCCTCCTGCCTCACTTCCCGTACGCCTGAGAACCAGCATTGGATGTGTTATAGATTCTAATGACCTTTAAGTGTCCAGGAAAGAGATGCGCAGAGATGCTGAGGTGGCAGGTTTCACCCCACCCCACATTTGTTCAGCGACTTTAGGCTGACGGTTTTTGCCAGTCTACATGCTCTGACCAGTAGTCTGTGCTTTCTTTAATTAGGTCCCTGAATTAATGTACAAACAGCACCATGTGTCAGAACCGTGCCCGCACAACTCCCAGACAGTCCAGGGTCAGTGGTGATCCAGGACCATGACGTCCACTGAGTCAACGGCATTTAGAAGTAGCCAGCAGTCCAGCCAGTCATATTGGCCACCATCACCGCGGTGTCTGTAGGGTTTTCTATGGTGAAAGCGTGATATACGTTTCCCCCGCCAAGCTTATTAGCTCCCCTCTGGGTGCAGTAAGTCCTGCAAGCAGTAGTCTGCTCTTTCGGGGCACAGTCTTGTTGTTTTCTGAGAGAAACTCCAGGTCAAGTGATGGTCACACGAGTCATCTTGGGGCCCCGTTGCCCCCGTTTGTCTCTCTGGAGGTGGAGTTGGAGGGCCTCCTCACTCGATGTCAGTGTGTCCACAGAGCGACACCTGCAACTTCAGGGCATGATAGGTGGTTAGGATCACGACGTGGGGTCCTTTTCCCTTAGGAGGGAGCTGGCCTTGTGGGCTGCTGATTTATACCTTTTTAGATACCCCAGTATCCTGGCCTGATGAGTTGGTGGGCAAAGCCCTTGGTGACCATAGTTTATCATACCTGAAGGGCATTCTTGTGTTGCTCCATTTCAAGTGGTCCCAGTTTTTGCACTAAGTCTCCAAGGGCAATTAAACTTTGACCGGGTATGTAAAGGTCAAAGGGTTTAGCTAAATTAGGGAGTTCCTGGGCAAGGGTCTAAATTGACTGCTCTTTCCATTCTTGAAAGGCTGCTTCTGGATTCTATTCAAAAGGATCATCATCTTTTCGTGTCAGTGTTTCAGGTAGAGGCCCAGCTATCAGACTGTAGTTAGGGATCCAGATGCAGAAAACCTTGGCCTCCCCAGGAACCCCTAAGCTGTCTTCTACTTTTAGAAGAGGTAAGGCTGCAAGTGGCTTCTTCCCTATCCTGGGATGCGTTTCTCCGAGTATCTGTGAGAATGAAGCCCATTCATGTCACCTGAGCCTGGCATATTTGAGCCTTTTCCTTGGACACCTTCTATCCTTTCTTGGCTAGGTAGTTCAGAGGCGTCTTTAGTAGGCCTGGCGATCAGAATGTCATCTGCATATTGAAGGAGTGTTCCCTTTTACAGAGGTAGAACGTTTAGGTCTTTAGAGGACATTTCCCCAATGATGGTGTGGGGATTTTTGAACCATTGGGGCAGGACGGCCCAGCATTATTGCTTGTGTTGCATGTAGTGTCCTGCCACTCACAAGCCAAAAATTCTTGTGACTCTGAGATGAATGGAATACAGAAGAAGGCATCATTGAAGTGTAATACAGAATGTCATGGCCTGGTGGATGGTAGAATGAGCAGCAGGGTGTAGGAAACAGGAGCTACTGGATGTATATCATCGGTGGCTTCACTGACTGTCCTGATGTCCTTTACCAGGTCTCCAGCAGCCCATGGGACTCTCATGGTCAGGCCAATCCCACGATATGGAGCTCACCTGGGCTGCATCCCGCACCCCACATCCCACGGGGCTCTCGTGGTCAAGTCCTTCCAAGGGTATGGAGCTCACCTGTGCAGCTACCCAGCAGCCCATGGGGCTCTCCTAGTCAGGCCCTTCCCAGGATACGGAGCTACCCAGGGCAGGTACCCCAGCAGGGCTGGACACACAGGAACTGTGCACATAGCCCACCTTGCAGAGAACCCCCAGCTCACCTGTCGCTCACAGCTGACACAGAACACCTCAGAGCAGGACTTGAACTAACAAACAGCAGCTCTGACAGGTCTGTGACCCTGGCTATCACTCTGTGCAGCCTCTCTCTGCCTGGTCTTCCAGACACTTCCACTGCAGCCAGGGCTCCAGGCCTCTGTCTCCACCCACCATCACTCCTCTCCCTGACTCCTGGGTTCCTCTCATTAGGATAGGGTCTTCTTGAAGTTGTTTTCCACTCATGGACCAGATAAAATGATAAGAAAACAAGCTGCAGCTGCAGCCCCTTGTCTAGCCTGACTCTCAAGAGCCCACACCTCTTCCTTGGGCCTGGCCCGTTTAACAAGTTTCATTTTCTGCAACTGTGAGCCACTGAGGGGTGAGGATTGGTTGATATGGGCAGCCTGACAATGCCTGCCATCCCTCCCCAGGTGTGCCTGTGTTGAAGTCAATATAAACACCTCTCCAGTCAGCAAGAGCCCCTGTAGCTGTGCCTGACGCCATATTCTCTGCCCCGTCAGCAGTGTCGGGGCTGGGGTGGTGGTACGGAGGGAGAACCCGTGGCTTTGTGGGTGGCCCAGTGTGAGTGGGGCTCTGCTGGACTTTCTGCAGGAGTTGCCAGGCTGCCACCTGCTAAAGAAGAGGATGTGTCATCCATACCTGCCGCTGGAATTTCTCCCCAGGCAGAGGTGAGGAAGTAAAAAAGCAGTGGGGGCCATGGCAGGAGGGGTATCTCAGGCAGGGAAATGGAAAGATTCCAGAAGAGCATCTGGGGCCAGGACCATCCTGGCTGGCCTTCAGGCACAAAGTCGGCCTGTGTGCTCTCGCTAGTGTGGCTCCACAGCCCTTCCTCTAGGCTTGCAATTGCTTGTACATATTCAGGTGTTTTACCTGGAAAGGGTGGGAAGAGTTCAGCTGCAGCAGGACTGGGGCTCAGCTCACATTTACTCACAGACGCCTCGACACAGTCCCCCAGCTTTGCAATGAGGATGCTCCTTGTGGGGGGGAGTGCTGCTGAGTGCTTGGGAGACGATTTCCCACCTCTGACCAACTTAAGAATTTTTTACCACTGGAGCAAGTGCCCTGATACGATTTTCCTCTGTATAACTGGTGGGTTCTGTTTTTTTTTTTTTTTCTTTTTTTCTTTTTTTCTTTTTGGTTCAAGGTAGATTTTATTTATTCTTCTTTTTTTTTAAATTTGGAGATATAAACATGGAAATAATGCATTAATATAAAGACATCTATGTGAAGGGAAAAACTTTTTTTCTGTTTTATTTGATTAAATGTTATTTATTTATTTCTAATTTTTTAAAATTTATTTATTTCTTTTATACAGCAGGTTCTTATTGGATATCTATTTTATACATATAAGTGTGCACATGTGAATCCTAGTCTCCCAATTCATCCCACCACCACCCTCACATGGTGTTCCCCCCTTGGTGTCCATATGTTTGTTCTCTACATCTGTGTCTCTATCTCTGCCCTGCAAACCGGTTCATCTGTACCATTTTTCTAGGTTCCACATATATGCATTAATATACAATATTTGTTTTTCTCTTTCTGACTTACTTCACTCTGTATGACAGTCTCTAGATCCATCAAGGTCTCTACAAATGACCCAATTTCATTCCTATGTTTGGCTGAGTAATATTCCATTGTATATATGTGCCAGATCTTCTTGATCCATTCATCTGTTGATGGACACTTAGGTTGCTTCCATGTCCTGGCTATTGCAAATAGAGCTGCAATGAACATTTTTGTACATAACTCTTTTTGAATTATGGTTTTCGCAAGGCAAATGCCCAGTACTTGGATTGTTGTGTCGTATGGTACTTCTATTGTTAGTTATTTAAAGGAACCTCCGTACTGTTCTCCCTAGTGCCCATATCAATTCACATTCCCAACCACAGTGCAAGTGTGTTCCCTTTTCTCCAATAAAGGCCTCTCCAGCATTTATTGTTTTGTAGATTTTTTTGATGAGTGCCACTCTGACTGCTGTGAGGTGATACCTCACGGTAGTTTTGATTTGCATTTCTCTAATGATTAGTGATGTTCATCATCCTTTCATGTGTTTCTTGGTAATCTGTATATCTTCTTTGGAGAAATGTCTATTTAGGTCTTCTGCCCGTTTTTGGATTGGGTTGTTTGTTTTTGTGATATTGAGCTACATGAGGGGCTTGTAAAGTTAGGAGATTAATCCTTTGTCAATTTTTTCATTTGAAAATATTTTCTCCCATTCTGAGGGTTGTTTTTGCATCTTGTTTATGTTTTCCTGTACTGTGTAAAAGCTTTTAAGTTTCATTAGGTCCCATTTGTTGATTTCTGTTTTTATTTCCATTTCTCTAGGAGGTGGGTCCAAAAGGATCTTGCTGTGATTTATGTCATAGAGTGTTCTGCCTATGGTTTCCTCTAAGTGTTTTATAGTGTCTGGTCTTATATTTAGATCTCTAATCAATTTAGAGTTTATTTTTGTGTATGGTGTTATGGAGTGTTCTAATTTCATTCTTTTATGTTTAGGGGTCCAGTATTCCCAGCACCAATTACTGAAGAGACTGTCTTTTCTCCATTGTATATCCTTAGCTCCTTTGGCATAGATGAGATAGCCATAGTTATGTAGGTTTATCTCTGGGCTTTCTGTCCTGTTCCATTGATCTGTGTTTATGCCAATCTACATACACTTGATTTCATTATGCAGACATATAAATACATAAGTTTCAAGGTTATTACCAGTCAGATATATTCCTCTTCAGTGAATAGGGTGTTTTGTGTCCAGTTCATTGAGAAAGGAGTAGGTCTTGTCTATTACATATTTGGTATATGGAATGGGATCTGTGCTAATTTCAAACTCTGCTTTTACACATCACCCCACGTCACCTTTCCCCTTAAGGAGGCATAAGTGTGTTTTCTAAATGTGTAACTCTGTTCTCTTTTGAAATTCAGTTCATGTGTAGCCATGTTTACATTCCTTCTATAAGTGATATATTACAATAAGTTTCTTTTACTTTGTGGCTCATTGCACTTAGCATCATCATACCTAAAGCCACTCATTAAGCTGCTATTGGCCTTATGACATTGATTTTATGTCTGAGTGACATTCCATTGTCTATAAGTACCACAACATCTATATCTATTTTTTTTCCTTTCCTGGGATATTTAAAGTGTACTGAAGTTGAGGTTCTTGTAAACAGAGCAGCCCTAAAGTTTGGGCTGGCTGTGTGTTGTGGATTTTTAGTTTTCCCAAAATACACGCCCATGAGTGGAAGTGTGCTATGCTCTGTAGCTCTGTTTTAGAAAACAACATACAGTTCTCCAGAGAGGCTGTTGGCAATTTACATCCTGTCCATCGGCATAACCAGGCTCCCTTTTCTCCATGGCCTGTCCTGCATTTGCGGTTTTTACACTATTTGTGGATGGCCCTTTTGACTGGTGGTAAGGGACACTTCTCTGTAGTGTGGATTTGCAATGCCTGATGGCTTGCTTGGCCAAAAAGGGCATATGCATTTTTTCCCGAATATATTCAAGAAAATACACATAGTCCATTTTCAGCCAAGGGCAACATTGTCGAAATTCTGTCGCTTTTCATGTGCTTTAAAGACGACTCCAATCTACCTCTTGAAATCTGTTTCCTTCAATTCTGCCTTGCATTCAAATCCTCTTCACTGCCTTTCCTCAATATATTTCTGGATGATAGTTGTCCTTTATAACTCTGCAAGTTTGTGAATTGCTGTGCCCCTGATTTCCATTTTTCAACTCGCCTATTTGTGAGCTGGCTGCAATACCGCAGGATGGCTTTAGGCACTAGTCTGGTTCCGGGGCTTCAGGCTGAGCCTTTGGTTAATTCTTCTTCCTGGTGGGAAAGTAGAGTGACATGTTCCCATCCAAACACCTACAGCTAATCTCTCATTTATTCCCCCTCTTCCTGTTCATCGTCTGCACAATTTGCAAACTGTGCATATCAGGAGGGTAAAGGCGCTGATACTCCAAGTGGGGAGATTTTTAGTAATGCAGATGGAATGGTGAAGCCGAGCACGACAAAAGGAAAAATGAGGTACCTTTTAGAAAACTTTCCCAATTACACAGTGTACCATCCACTGGGTTTCCCATGCATGTTTTAACTGTAGGAAGATTCCCTTAAACCTGGAGAGTTGGGACCATTAGAATGGGTAGCACAGAGTATTGCTCTAAGTGGTGTTCTTTTGCTCACACAACCTCAGCAATCTTGTCAGCCCCAAGTGTCCAGTCTTATGTCTCATCCAGCTGTGGGTGTAAAGGTGGTCAATCCAGGTTGCATCACAGGCCCTGTACGTAATTTTTAAGACTTGCTCACTGTTTCGCTGTTTTTGCATTTTGCTTTTGAAATTTATTTTTATAAGTGGGTTTAACTGAATTTCAGTGCTCTGTTCATGCCGTTATACACACACATGATTCCTTTATGGAGACATGAGAATACATATGTTTTAAAATACTGAGAGTCAGACATATTCCTTGCAATGAATAGGGGGTGTTGAGTCCAGTTCATTGTGGCGGGATTAGGTGTTGTCTATTACATACTTGGTTTATGTAACGGTATCTGTGCTAATTTAAAACTGTGATTTTATGCATCACCCCACCTCGCCTTTCCCATTAAGCAGGCAGAAGCTTGTTTTCTAAATTTGTGACGCCGTTGTGTTTGTAAATCATTTCATGTGTAGCCATTTGTACATTCCCGCTATGAGTGATATATTATGATAAGATTCGTTACTCTGGTATCTTTCCTAACTCAGTTCATGTGAGGCCATGTTTACAGGACCTTCATAAGTGATATCTTATGATAAGATTCTTTTTCTGTGTGACTTATTTCACATAGAATCATCGTACCTGAATCCACTCATTTTGCTGCTACTGGCCTTATGAAATTGATTTCATGGCTGAGGGATATACCATCGTACGTAAGTACCACAATTTCTTGAACCATTTTTGTCTTTCCTAGGATATTTAATGTATACCCAAGTTGAGGTTCTTGTAAGCAGTGAAGCCCTAAATTTTGTGGTGGCTCTGTCTTATTGATTTTCAGTTTTCCCAAGGTATATTTGCTAGACTGGAAGTGCCCTTGACTCTGTAGCTCTGTTGTTTACTTGTTTTAGGGAACACAATGCACTCCTCCAGTGAGGCAGTTCACAATTTAAATCCCGCCCATCAGCATAACAAGGCTCCCTGTTCTCCAGGGCCTGTCTTGCCTTTCTGGTTTTTACACATTTTGCAGATGTCCCTTTTGACCAGTGGGAAGTGATACTTCTTTGTAGTGCAGATTTGCATTTCCCGCTTGCTTGCTTGTCCAGAAAGGGTGTATGCATGTTCTCCTGCATATATTCAGGAGAAAACATATACGCCCTTTTTGGGCAAGTGCATCATTGTCGAAGTTGTGCCCCTCTTCCTGTGCTTTAAAGGCGATTCCAACATACCTCTTGAAATCTGTTTCCTGCTATACTGCCTCGCTTTCAAGTCCGCCTCGTTGCCTTCCCTCAGCAGATTTTTGGGCGATAGTTGTCCTTTATTACTCTGCCAGTTTCTGAATTGCTGTGCCCCTGAGCTCCATTTTTAAATTCGTTTTTTGTGAGCAGACCGCAAGTCCAAAATTTTGGTTCAGGACCTATACTGGTTCCCGGCGTGTGGCTGAGACTTTGGTTAATTCTTCTTCCTGCCGGGCAATTAATGTGACATGTACCCGTCCAAATGCCTAACATCTACTCTCTCATTTGTTCTCCCTCTTCCCTTTCATCTTTGCCAAATTGACAACTGTGCGAACCAGGAGGCTAAAGAGGCTGTCTCTCCAAGTTGGCAGATTGATAGTAAAGCAGTTGGAAAGTCAAACTGGAGCACCAGGAGAGGGATTATTAGTTGAGTTTTAGAAACCTTTCGTATTCACTGTGTGTCCATTCTCTAGGTTTCCCATACATGTTATAGCTGTAGTAATATTCCCTTCAACCTGAACAGTTGGGACCCATGGAATGGGTGCCACACATTATTGTTTTAAAGGGTCTGCATTTGCTCACCCAATCTCACCAATACTCTTAGACCCAAGTGTCCAGCCTTATGCCACATCCAGCTGTCATTGTAGATAGGGTCATTCCAGGTTTCATCAGAGACCCTGAAAGAATTGTAAAGAATGTCCCTGTTTTATTGTTTTGTGTTTGAAATTCCATTTTAGAGTGGGTTTGAGCTTATTCTCACTGCTATGTTTATGCCAGTCTAGACACACTTGATTCCCTTTTGGAGACATATCAATACATAGGTTTTAAGATTCTTACTAGTCAGATATATTCCTCTGCGGGGAATATGCGAGGTTGAGTCCCTTTCACTTAAGAAGGTGTAGGTAATATCTATTCTGTATTTGGTTTTTAGAATGGTAGCTGTACTAATATCAAACTCTGGTTTTATGCATTACCCACCTCTCCTTCCCCTTTAAGCGGGCATACTATTGTTTTCTAAATGTGAGAATCTCTTACATTCCTAACTCAGTTCCTGTGTAGCCATGTTTACAGGACCAACATAAGTGATATCTTATGATAAGATTCTTTTTCTGTGTGACGTAATTCACTTAGAATCATCGTACCTGAATCCACTCAATTTGCTGCTACTGCCCTTATGACATTGATTTCATGGCTGAGGGATAATCCATCATACGTAAGTACCACAATTTTTTGATCCATTTTTATCTTTCCTGGGATATTTAAAGTGTACCAAAGTTGACGTTTTTGTAAGCAGTGCAGCCCTAAATTTTGGGGATGCTCTGTCTTTTTGATTTTCAATTTTCCCAAGGTATATTCCCTAGACTGGAAGTGCCCTTGGCTCTGTAGCTCTATTGTTTACTTGTTTTAGGGAACACAATGCACTCCTCCAGAGAGGCAGTTGGCAATTTACATCCCGCCCATCAGCATAAAATGGCTCCCTGTTCTCAAGGGCCTGTCTTGCCTTTCTGCTTTTTACACATTTTGAGGATGTCCCTTTTGACCAGTGGGAAGTGATACAACTTTGTAGTGCAGATTTGCATTGCCCGCATGCTTGCTTGTCCAAAAAGGGTGTATGCGTTTTCTCCTGAATATATTCAAGAGAAAACGCATAAGCCCTCTTTGGCCAAGTGCATCATTGTCGAAGTTGTGTCCCTTTTCCTGTGCTTTAAAGCCGATTCCAACGTAACTCTTGAAATCACTTTCCTGCTATTCTGCCTCGTTTCAAGTCCGCCACGATGCCTTCCCTCAACAGATTTTTGGACGATAGTAGTCCTTTATTACTCCGCCAGTTTGTGAATTGCTGTGCCCCTGATCTCCATTTTTCTTCTCGTTTTTTGTGAGCTGAACCCAAGTCCAAAATTGTAATTCAGGACCTATACTGGTTCCCGGTGGGTGGCTGAGACTTTGGTTAATTCTTCTTCCTGCTGGGAAATTAGAGTGATATGTGCCCGTCCAAATGCCTAACAGCTACTCTCTCATTGGTTCTCCCTTATTTCTTTCATCCTTTCCCAAATAGGCAACCTTAGAGGACCAGGAGGTTAAAGGGGCTGTCTCTCCAAGTTGGCAGATTGATAGTAAAGCAGTTGGAAAGTCAAAGCGGAGCACCAGGAGAGGGACTATTTGTTGAGTTGTAGAAACATTTTGTATTCACAGTGTGTCCATTCTCTAAGTATCCCTTACTTGTTATATCTATAGTAATATTACCTTCAACCAGGAGAGTTGGGACCAATGGAATGGGTGCCATGCATTATTGCTTTAAAGGGTCTGCATTTGCTCACCCAATATCAACAATCCTCTTAGTCCCATGTGTCCATCCTTATGCCACATCCAGCTGTCATTGAAGATAAGGTCATTCCAGGTTTCAAAGGAGACCCTGAAGGAATTGTAAAGAATTTCCAAGTATTTTTGTTTTGTTTTTGAAATTCCTTTTTATAGTGGGTTTGAGCTGATTCTTGCTGCCATGTTTATGCCAGTCTAGACACACTTGATTCCCTTACAGAGACATATCAATACATAGGTTTTAAGATTCTTACTAGTCAGATATATTCTTCTGCGGGAAATATGGGATTTTGAGTCCCTTTCACTGAGGATGTTGTAGGTAGATCTTGTCTATTCCATAGTTGGTTTTTGGAACGGTACCTGTGCTTATATCAAACTCTGGTTTTATGCATCAACCCACCTCTCCTTCCCCCTTAAGCAGGCATAAGAGTGTTTTCTAAATGTGAGAATCTGTTCTCTTTCCTAACTCAGTTCATGTGTAGCCATGTTTACAGGATCTTCATAAGTGATATCTTATGATAAGCTTCTTTTTCTGTGAGACTTATTTCACTTAGAATCATCGTACCTGAATCCACTCATTTTGCTGCTAATGGTCCTGTGACATTGATTTCATGGCTGAGGGATATTCCATCGTACGTAAGTACCACAATTTTTTGAACCAATTTTATCTTTCCTGGGATATTAAAGGTATACCCAGGTTGAGGTTCTTGTAAGCAGTGCAGCCCTAAATTTTGGGTTGGCCCTGTCTTATTGATTTTCAGTTTTCCAAAGGTATATTCCCTAGACGGGAAGTGCCCTTGGCTCTGTAGCTCTGTTGTTTACTTGTTTTAGGGAACACAATGCACTCCTCCAGAGAGGTAGTTGGCAATTTACATCCCGCCCATTAGCATAACAAGACTCCCTGTTTTCCAGGGCCTGTCTTGCCTTTCTGGTTTTTAACCATTTTGTGGATGTCCCATTTAACCAGTGGGAAGTGATACTACTTTGTAGTGCAGATTTGCATTGCCCGCTTGCTTGCTTGGCCAAAAAGGGCGTATGTGTTTTCTCCTGAATGTACTCAGGAGAAAACGCACACGCCCTTTTTGGCCAAGTGCATCATTGTCGAAGTTTTGCCCCTCTTCCTGTGCTTTAAAGGGGATTCCAACGTACCTCTTGAAATCGGTTTCCTGCTATTCTGCCTCGCTTTCAAGTCCACCTCATTGCCTTCCGTCAACAGATTTTTGGACGATAGTTGTCCTTTATTACTCTGCCAGTTTGTGAATTGTTGTGCCCCTGAGCTCCATTATTTAACTCGTTTTTTGTGAGCTGAACGCAAGTCTAATATTTTAGTTCAAGACCTATACTGGTTCCCAGTGGGTTGCTGAGACATTGAGTAATTCTTCTTCCTCACCGGAAATAAGAGTGACATATGCCCGTCGAAATGCCTAACAGCTACTCTCTCATTGGTTCTCTCTCTTCCCTTTCATCGTCTGCCAAATTGGCAACCTGTGCGAACCAGGAGGTTAAAGATGCTGTCTCTCCAAGTTGGGAGATTGATAGTAAAGCAGTTGGAAAGTCAAACGGGAGCACCAAGAGAGGGACTATTCACTAAGTTTTAGAAACCTTGCGTATTCACAGTGTGTCCATTCTCTAGGTTTCCCGTACATGTTACAGCGGTAGTAATATTCCCTTCACCCTGGAGAGGCGTGACCCAAGGAATGGGGGCCATGCCTTATTGCTTTAAACGTTCTGCCTTTGCTCACCCAATCTCACCAATCCTCTCAGTCCCATGTGTCCAGCCTTATTCCACATCCAGCTGTTTTTGTAGATAGGGACATTCCAGGATTCATCAGAAACCCTGAAGGAATTGTGAAGAATTTCCCTTTTTTTTGTTTTTGAAATTCCTTTTTATAGTAGGTTTCAGCTGATTCTCGCTGCCATGTTTATGCTAGTCACGACACACTTGATTCCCTTATGGAGACATATCAATACATAGGTTTTATGATTCTTACTAGTCAGATATATTCCTCTGCGGGAAATATGTGGTTTTGAGTCCCTTTCACTGAGGAATGTGTAGGTCTTGTCTATTCCAAAGTTTGTTTTTGGAACGGTATTTGTGCTTATATCAAAGTCTGGTTTTATGCATCACCCCACCTCTCCTTCCCCCTTAAGCAGGCATAAGAGTGTTTTCTAAATGTGAGAATCTGTTCTCTTTCCTAACTCACTTCAAGTGTAGCCATGTTTACAGGATCTTCATAAGTGATATCTTATGATAAACTTCTTTTTCTGTGTGACATATTTCACTTAGAATTATCGTACCTGTATCCACACACTTTGCTACTACTGGTCTTATGATATTGATTTCATTGCTGAGGGATATTCCATCGTACGTATGTACCACAATTTTTTGAACCATTTTTATCTTTCCTGGGATACTTAAGTTGTACCCAAGTTGAGGTTCTTGTAAGCAGTGCAGCCCTAAATTTTGGGGTGGCTCTGTCTTATTGATTTTCAGTTTTCACAAGGTATATTCCCTAGACTGGAAGTGCCCTTGGCTCTGTAGCTGTGTTGTTTACTTGTTTTAGGGAGCACAATGCACTCCTCCAGATTGGCAGTTGGCAATTTACATCCTGCCCATCAGCATATCAAGGCTCCTTGTTCTCCAGGGCATATCTTGCTTTTCTGGTTTTTACCCATTTTGTGGATGTCCATTTTGACTGCTGGGAATTGATACTTCTTTGTATTGCAGATTTGCATTGCCCGCTTGTTTGCTTGGCCAAAAAGGGCGTATGCGTTATTTCCTGAATATATTCAGGAGAAAACACATACGCACTTTTTGGCGAAGTGCATCATTGTCGAAGTTGTGCCCCTGTTTCTGTGCTTTAAAGGCAATTCCAACGTACCTCTTGAAATATGTTTCCTGCTATTCTGCCTCGCTTTCAAATCCGCCTCGTTGCCTTCGCACAACAGATTTTTGGACGATATTTGTCCTTTATTTTTCTGCCTGTTTGTGAATTGCTGTGCCCTGAGCTCCATTTTTTAACTCGTTTTTTCTGAGCTGAACGCAAGTCCAATAATTTGTTTCAGGAACTATACTGGTTCCCAGTGGGTGGCTGAGACATTGGTTAATTCTTCTTCTTCCCGGGAAATAAGAGTGACATGTGCCCGTCCAAATGCCTAACAGCTACTCTCTCATTGGTTCTCCCTCTTCCCTTTCTTCCACTGTCAAATTGGCAACCTGTGCGAACCAGGAGGTTAAAGCGGCTGTCTCTCCAAGTTGGGAGATTGATAGTAAAGCAGTTGCAAAGTCAAACCGGAACACCAGGAGGGTGAGAATTCGTTGAGTTTTAGAGACCTTTCTTATTCACAGTGTGCCCATTCTCTAGGTTTCCCGTACATGTTATAGCTGTAGTAAAATTCCCTTCAACCTTGAGACATGGGACGCATGGAATGGGTGTCATGCACTATTGCTTTAAAGGGTCTGCATTTGCTCACCCAATCTCAAAAATCCTCTCAGTCCCATGTGTCCAGCCTTATGCCACATCCAGCTGTCATTGTAGATAGGGTCATTCCAGGTTTCATCAGAGACCCTGAAGGAATTGTAAAGAATTTCCCTTTTTTTTGTTTTTCAAATTCCTTTTTATAGTGGGTTTGAGCTGATTCTCACTGCCATGTTTATGCCAGTCTAGACACTCTTGATTCCCTTATGGAGACATATCAATACATAGGTTTTAAGATTCTTACAAGTCAGATATATTCCTCTGTGGGATATGGGGTTTTGAGTCCCTTTCACTGAGGAAGGTGTCTGTCTTGTCTATTCCATAGTTGGTTTTTGGAACAGTACCTGTGCTTATATCAAACTCTGGTTTTATGCATCACCCCACCTCTCCTTCCCCCTTAAGCAGGCATAAGAGTGTTTTCTAAATGTGAGTCTCTGTTCTCTTGCCTAAGTCACTTCAAGTGTAGCCAAGTTTACAGGATCTTCATAAGTGATATCTTATGATAAGCTTCTTTTTCTGTGTGACTTATTTCACTTAGAATCTTCGTACCTGAATCCAGTCATTTTGCTGCTACTGGTCTTATGACATTGATTTCATGGCTGAGGGATATTCCATCGTATGTAAGTACCACAATTTTTTGAACCATTTTTATATTTCCTGGGATATTTTAGTTGTACCCAAGTTGAGGTTCTTGTAAGCAGTGCAGCCCTAAATTTGGGGGTGGCTCTGTCTTATTGATTTTCAGTTTTCCCAAGGTATATTCCCTATACTGGAAGTGCCGTTGGCTCTGTAGCTCTGTTGTTTACTTGTTTTAGGGAACACAATGCACTCCTCCAGTGAGGCAGTTGGCAATTTACATCCCCCCCATCAGCATAAGAAGTCTCCCTGTTCTCCAGGGCCTGTCTTGCATTTCTGGTTTTTATGCATTTTGTGGATGTCCCTTTTGCCCGGTGCGAAGTGATACTTCTTTGTAGTGCAGATTTGCATTGCCCGCTTGCTTGCTTGGCTAAAGAGTGCTTATGCGTTTTCCCCTGCATGTATTCAGGAGAAAATGCATAAGCCCTTTTTGGCCAAGTGCATCATTGTCGAAGTTGTGCCCCACTTCCTGTGCTTTACAGGTGATTCCAACGTACCTCTTGAAATCTGTTTCCTGCTATTCTGCCTCGCTTTCAATTCCGCTTCGTTGCCTTCCCTCAACAGATTTTTGGATGATAGTTGTCCTTTATTACTTTGCCAGTTTGTGAATTGCTGTGCCCTTGAGCTTCATTTTTCAACTAGGTTTTTGTGAGCTGAACGCATGTGCAAAATTTTGGTTCAGGACCTATACTGGTTCCCGGTGGGTGGTTGCATCTTTGGTTAATCCTTCTTCCTGCAGGAAATTAGAGTGACATATGCCCCTCCAAATGCCTAACAGCTACTTTCTCATTGGTTCTCCCTCTTCCCCTTCATCCTCTTCCAAATTGGCAACCTGTGAGAACCAGGAGGTTAAAGGGTCTGTCTCCCCAATTTGGGAGATTGATAGTAAAGCAGTTGGAAAGTCAAACTGGAGCACCAGGAAAGGGACTGTTCGTTGAGTTTTTGAAACCTTTCGTATTCACAGTGTTTCCATTCTCTAGGTTTCCCGTACATGTTATAGCTGTAGTAATATTCCCTTCAACCTAGAGAGTTGGGACCCATGGAATGGGTGCCATGGATTATTGCTTTAAAGCGTCTGCATTTGCTCACCCAGTCTCACCAGTATTCTCAGTCCCAAGTGTCCAGCCTTATGCCACATCCAGCTGCCATTGTAGACAGGGTCATTCCAGGTTTCATCAGAGACCCTGAAGGAATTGTAAAGAATGTCCCTGTTTTTTTGTTTTGTTTTTGAAATTCGTTTTTATAGTGGGTTTGAGCTGATTCTCGCTGCCATGTTTATGCCAGTCTAGACACACTTGATTCCCTTATGGAGACAAATCAATACATAGGTTTTAAGATTCTTACTAGTCAGATATATTGCTCTGAGGAAAATATGGTGTTTTGAGTCCCTTTCACTTAGGAAGGTATAGGTAGGTCTTGTCTATTCCATAGTTGGTATTTGGAACGGTACCTGTGCTTATATCAAACTCTGGTTTAATGCATCACCCCACCTCTACTTCCCCCTTAAGCAGGCATAAGTGTGTTTTCTAAATGTGAGACTCTGGTCTCTTTCCTAACTCAGTTCATGTGTAGCCATTTTTACAGGACCTACATAAGTGATATCTTATGATACGTTTATTTTTCTGTGTGACTTATTTCACTTAGATTCATCGTATATGAAAGCAATCATTTTGCTGCTACTGGTCTTATGACATTGATTTCATGGCTGAGAGATATTCCATCGTACGTAAGTATCACAATTTTTTGAACCATTTTTATATTTCCTGGGATATTTAAGGTGTACCCAAGTTGAGGTTCTTGTAAGCAGTGCAGCCCTAAATTTGGGGGTGGCTCTGTCTTATTGATTTTCAGTTTTCCCAAGGTATATTCCCTAGACTGGAAGTGCCCTTGACTCTGTAGCTCTGTTGTTTACTTGTTTTAGGGAACACAGTGCACTCCTCCAGTGAGGCAGTTGGCAATTTACATCCCGCCCATCAGCATAACAAGGCTCCCTGTTCTGCAGGGCCTGTCTTTCCTTTCTGGTTTTTACATATTTTGTGGATGTCCCTTTTGACCTGTGGGAAGTGATACTTCTTTGTAGTGCAGATTTGCATTGCTCGCTTGCTTGCTTGGCCAAAAAGTGCATATGCGTTTTCCCCTGCATATATTCAGGGGAAAATGCATACGCCCTTCTTGGCCAAGTGCATCATTTTCGAAATTGTGCCCCTCTTCCTGTGCTTTACATGTGATACCAATGTACCTCTTGCAATCTGTTTCCTGCTATTCTGACTCGCATTCAAGTCCGCTTCGTTGCCTTCCCTCAACAGATTTTCGGATGATAGTTGTCCTTTATTACTCTGCCAGTTTGTGAATTGCTGTGCCCTTGAGCTCCATTTTTCATCTCGTTTTTCGTGAGCTGAACGCATGTGCAAAATTTTGGTTCAGGACATATACTTGTTGCAGGTGTGTGGCTGCAACTTTGGTTAATTCTTCTTCCTGCCGGGCAATTAGAGTGACATATGCCCGTCCAAATGCCTAACAGCTACTTTCTCATTGGTTCTCCCTCTTCCCTTTCATCCTCTGCCAAATTGGCAACCTGTGAGAACCAGGAGGTTAAAGGGGCTGTCTCTCCAATTTGGGAGATTGATAGTAAAGCCGTTGGAAAGTCAATCTGGAGCACCAGGAGAGGGACTATTCGTTGAGTTTTAGAAACCTTTCATATTCACAGTGTGTCCATTCTCTAGGTTTCCCGTACATGTTATAGCTGTAGTAATATTCCCTTCAACCTGGAGAGTTGGGACCCATGGAATGGGTGCCATGCATTATTGCTTTAAAGGGTCTGCATTTGCTCACACAGTCGCAACAATCCTCTCAGTCCCAAGTGTCCAGCCTTATGACACATCCAGCTGTCATTTTAGACAGGGTCATTACAGGTTTCATCAGAGACCCTGAAGGAATTGTAAAGAATTTCCCTGTTTTTCTGTTTTGTTTTAGAAATTCCTTTTTAAAGTGGGTTTGAGATGATTCTCGCTGCCATGTGTATGCCAGTCTAGACACACTTGATTCCCTTACGGAGACATATCAATACTTAGGTTTTAAGATTCTTACTAGTCAGATATATTCTTCTGCGGGAAATATGGGGTTTTGAGTCCCTTTCACTGAGGAAGGTATAGGTAGGTATTGTCTATTTCATAGTTGGTTTTTGGAACGGTACCTGTGCTTATATCAAACTCTGGTTTTATGCATCACCCCACCTCTCCTTCCCCCTTAAGCAGGCATTAGAGTGTTTTCTAAATGTGAGACTCTGTTCTCTTTCCTAACTCAGTTCATGTGTAGCCATGTTTACAGGTTCTTCATAAGTGATATCTTATGATAAGCTTCTTTTTCTGTGCGACTTATTTCCCTTAGAATCATCGTACCTGAATCCACTCATTTTGCTGCTACTGGTCTTATGACATTGATTTCATGGCTGAGGGATATTCAATCATACATAAGTACCACAATTTTTTGAATCATTTTTATATTTCCTGGGATACTTAAGGTGTACCCAAGTTGAGGTTCTTGTATGCAGTGCAGCCCTAAATTTAGGGGTGGCTCTGTCTTACTGATTTTTAGTTTTCCCAAGGTATATTCCCTAGACTGGAACTGCCGTTGGCTCTGGAGCTCTGTTGTTTCCTTCTTTTAGGGAACACAATGCACTCCTCCAGAGAGGCAGTTGGCAATTTACATCCCGCCCATCAGCATTACAAGGCTCCTTATTCTCCAGGGCCTGTCTTGAATTTCTGGTTTTTACCCTTTTTGTGGATGTCCTTTTGGACCGGTGGGAATTGATACTTCTTTGTAGTGCAGACTTACATTGTCCGCTTGCTTGCTTGGCCAAAAAGGGCGTATGCATTTTCTCTTGAATATACTCAGGAGAAAACGCATACGCCCTTTTTGGCCAAGTGCATCATTTTCGAAGTTGTGCCCCTCTTCCTGTGCTTTACAGGTGATTCCAACGTACCTCTTGAAATCTGTTTGCTGCTATTCTGCCTCACTTTCAAGTCTGCCTCGTTGCCTTCCCTCAAATGATTTTTGGATGTCAGTTGTCCTTTATTACTCTGCCAGTTTGTGAATTGCTCTGCCCTATAGCTCCTTTTTTTAACTCGTTTTTATTGAGCTGAACGCCAGTCCCATATTTTGGTTCAGGACCTATACTGGTTGCCGGTAGGTAGCTGAGACTTTGGTTAATTCTTCTTCCTCCCGGGAAATAAGAGTGACATGTGCCCGTCCAAATGCCTAACAGCTACTCTCTCTTTGGTTCTCCCTCTTCCCTTTCATCCTTTGCCAAATTGGCAACCTGTGCAAAACAGGAGGTTAAAGGTGCTGTCTCTCCAGGTTGGTAGATTGATAGTAAAGCAGTTGGAATGTCAAACCGGAGTACCAGGAGAGGGACTATTCGTTGAGTTTTAGAGACCTTTCGTATTCACAGTGTGTCCATTCTCTAGGTTTCCCGTACATGTAATAGCTGTAGTAATATTCCCTTCAACCTGGAGAGTTGGAGCCCATGGAATGGGTGCCACACATTATTGCTTTAAGGGGTCTGCATTTGCTCTCCCAATCTCACCAATCCTCTCAGTCCGAAGTGTCCAGCCTTTTGCCACATCCAACTGTCAATATAGATAGGGTCATTTCAGGTTTCGTCAAAGACACTGAAGAAATTGTAAAGAATTTCCTCTTTTTTTTGTGTGTTTGAACTTCCTTTTTATAGTGGGTGTGAGCTGATTATTGCTGCCATGTTTATGCCAGTCTAGAAACACTTGATTGCCTCATGGAGACATATCAATAAATAGGTTATAGGATTCTTACTAATCAGATATATTCCTCTGCAGGTAATATGGGGTTTTGAGTGCCTTTCACTGAGGTAGGTGTAGGTCTTGTCTATTCCATATCTGATTTTTGGAAAGGTACATGTACTAATATCAAACTCTGGGTTTATGCATCACCCCACCTCTCCTCCCCCTTAAGCAGGCATAAGAGTGTTTTCTAAATGTGAGACTCTGTTCTCTTGCCTAACTCAGTTCATGTGTAGCCATGTTTACAGGACCTTCATACGTGATATATTATGATAAGTTTCTTTTTCTCTGTGACTTATTTCACTTAGAATCATCATACCTAAATCCACTCATTTTGCTGCTACTGGTCTTTTGACATTGATTTCATGGGTGAGGGATATTCCATCGTACATATGTACCCCAATTTCTTGAACCATTTTAATCTTTCCTGGGATATTTAAGATGTACACAAGTTGAGGTTCTTGTAAGCAGTGCAGCCCTAAATTTGGGGGTGGCTCTGTCTTTTTGATTTTCAGTTTTCCCAAGGTATATTCACTAGGCTGGTAGTGCCCTTGGCTCTGTAGCTCTGTTGTTTACTTGTTTTGGGGAACACAATGCACTCCTCCAGAGAGGCAGTTGTCAATTTACATCCCGCCCATCAGCATAACAAGTCTCCCAGTTCTCCAGGGGCTGTCTTGCCTTTCTGCTTTTTACACATTTTGCAGATATCCCTTTTGACTGGTTGGAGGTGATAATTCTTTGTAGTGCAAATTTGCATTGCCCGCTTGCTGGATGGCCAAAAAGGGCGTATTCATTTTTTCCTGAATATATACAGGAGAAAAGGAATACACACTTTTTGGCCAAGTGCATCATTGTCGAAGTTGTGCCCGTCTTCCTGTGATTTAAAGTCGATTCCATCATACCTCTTGAAATCTGTTTCCTGCTATTCTGCCTCGCTTTCAAGTCCGCCTCGTTGCCTTCCATTAAACAGATATTTGGACGATAGTTGTCCTATATTTCTCTGCCAGTTTGTGAATTGCTGTTCCCCTGAGCTCCATTTTTCAACTCGTTTTTTTGTGAGTTGAATGCAGTTCCAAACTTTGGTTCAGGACCTATACTGGTGTCCGGTGGGTGGCTGAGACTTTGGTTAATTCTTCTTCCGGCCGGGAAATTAGAGGGACATGTTCCCGTCCAAATGCCTAACAGGTACTCTCTCATTGGTTCTCCCTCTTCCCTTTCATCCTCTGCCAAATTGGCAACCTGTGAGAACCAGGAGGTTAAAGGGGCTGTCTCTCCAATTTGGGAGATTGATAGTAAAGCAGTTGGAAAGTCAAACTGGAGCACCAGGAAAGGGACTATTAGTTGAATTTTAGACACCTTTCGTATTCACAGTGTGTCCATTCTCTAGGTTTCCCGTACATGTTATAGCTGTAGTAATATTCCCTTCAACCTGGAGAGTTGGGACCCATGGAATGGGTGCCACTCATTATTGCTTTAAAGGTTCTGCATTTGCTCAACCAATCTCACCAATCCTCTCAGTCCCAAGTATCCAGCCTTATGCCACATCCAGCTGTCATTGTACATAGGGTCATTTCAGGTTTCATCAGAGACCCTGAAGGAATTGTAAGAAATTTCGCTGTTTTTTTGTTTTGTATTTGAAATTCCATTTTTATAGTGGGTTTGAGCTGATTCTCACTGTCATGTTTATGCCAGTCTAGACACACTTGATTCCCTTACGGAGACATATCAATACACACGTTTTAAGATTCATACTAGTAAGATATATTACTCTGTGGTGAATATGGGGTGTTGAGTCCCTTTCACTGAGGAAGGTGTAGGTCTTGTCTATTCCGTATTTGGTTTTTAGAAAGTTACCTGTACTAATATCAAACTCTGATTTTATGCATCACCCCACCTCTCCTTCCCCCTTAAGCAGGCATAAGTGTGTTTTTTAAATGTGAATCTCTCTTCTCTTTCCTAACTCAGTTCATGTGTAGCCATGTTTACAGGATCTTCATAAGTGATATCTTATGATAAGTTTCTTTTTCTGTGTGACTTATTTCACTTAGAATTATCGTACCTAAATCCACTCATTTTGCTGCTACTGGCCTTATGACATTGATTTCATGGCTGAGGGATATTCCATCATACGTAAGTTCCACAATTTCTTGAACCATTTTTGTCTTTCCTGGGATATTTAAGGTGTACGCAAGTTGAGGTTTTTGTAAGCAGTGCAGCCCTGAATTTTAGTGTCGATGTGTCTTATTTATTTTCAGTTTTCCCAAGATATATTCCCTAGACTGGAAGTTCCCATGGCTCTGTAGCTCTGTTGTTTACTTGTTTCAGGGAACACAATGCACTCCTCCAGAGAGGCAGTTGGCAATTTACATCCCGCCCATCAGCATAACAAGGCTCCCTGTTCTCCAGGGCCTGTCTTGCCTTTCTGGTTTTTACACTTTTTGCGGATGTCCCTTTTGACTGGTGGGAAGTGATACTTCTTTGTAGTGCCGATTTGCATTGCCCACTTGCTTGCTTGTCCAAAAAGGACATATGTGTTTTCTCCTGAATATATTCACGTGAAAACCCATATGCCCTTTATGGCCATTTCCATAATTTTCGAAGTTGTAATGCTTTTCCTGTGTTTAAAGGCGATTCCAATGTACCTCTTGAAATCTGTTTCATGCCATTCTTCCTCATTTTCCCTTCCGCCTCGTGGCTTTTCCTCAACAGATTTTTGGCAGTGAGTAGTCCTTTATAACTCTGCAGGTTAGTGAATTGCTGTGGCCCTGAGCTCCATTTTTCAACTCGCGTTTTTGTGAGATGACTGCAAATCAACAGTTTTGCTTCTAGACTTATACTGGTTCTGGGGAGCAGGCTGAGACTTTGGTTAATTCCTCTTTGTGACGGGAAATTAGAGAGACATGTGGCCGTCCAAATGCCTACAGCTACTCTCTCATTGGTTCTCTCTCTTCCCTTATATCCTGTGCAAAATTTGTCAACTGTGCGAAACATGAGGTTATAGTGGCTGACTTTCCAAGATGGGAGATTGATAGTAAAGCAGTTGGAATGTCAAACTGGAGTACAAGTAGAGTTTTAGAAACCTTTCACCATCAGATGGTTTCCATTCTCTAGGTTCCCATACACGTTATAACTGTAGTGATATTCCCTTCTACCTGGAGAGTTGGGAACCATGGAATGGGTGGCACGCATTATTGCTTTAAAGTGTCTGCATTTTTTCACCCAATCTCACCAATCCTCTCAGTCCCAAGTGACCAGCCTTACGCCACATCCAGCTGTCATTGTAGATAGGGTCATTCCAGGTTTCATCAGAACCCCTGAAGGTATTGTGTAAGAATTTTACTGTTTTTATGTTTTGTTTTGAAATTCATTTTTATAGTGGGTTTGAGCTGATTCTCACTGCCATGTTTATGTCGTTCTAGACACACTTGGCTCCCTTACGGAGACATATCAATACATAGGTTTTAAAATTCTTACTAGTCAGATATATTTCTCTGCGGGGAATAGGGATGTTGAGTTCCATTCACTGAGGAAGGAGTAGGGTTTGTCTCTTCCGTTTTTGGATTATGGAACGGTACCTGTGCTAATATCAATCTTATGTTTTGTGCATCTCCCCACCTCTCTTTCCCCTTAAGCAAGCGTTAGATTGTTTTCTAAATCTGAGACTCTGTTCTCTTCCCTAAATCAGTTCATATGTAGCCATGTTTACATTCCTTTCATAAGTGATATCTTATGTGAAAATGCACCATGGCCGTTCTCATAATAATGCTCCATGTCCCATGTCATCACAGTGCACCATGTCCTGGTTATCAAAATGCTCCATGTCCCATGTCATCACAATTCTCCACATCCTTGTCATCACAATGCTACATGACATTTCTCATCAAAATGTTACATGCTCTTGTCATCACAATTCTCCATCCACTTGACATTGCAATGCTCCATGCACTTGTCATTACAATGCTCCATGCACATGTCATCACAAAGCTCCATGCCCTTGTCATCACAATGCTCCATGACGCCTGTCATCACAATGCTCCCTGACACCTGTCATCACAATGCTTCATGCCCCATGTCATTACAGTGCTCCATGATGCTCGACATCACAATTACCCAAGGTCTTTTCATCACAATGCTCATTGGCCAATATCATCACAATGCTCTATGACCACTGTCATCACAACACCCCATGACACATGACAACACAATGATTCCGGACTCTTGTCATCACAATGTTCCATTCCCTAGTCATCACAATGCTCCATGACACCTGTCATCACAATACTCCATGAATATTTTCAGCCCAATGTTCCATGACCCTTGTCATCACAATACTCCAAGCCATTGTCATCACAATGCTCCATTACCTTTGTCATCAGAATCCTCCATGACACTTGGCATCACAATGCTCCATGCCATTGTCATCACAATTTGCCATTACATATGTCATCACAATTCTCCCTGACACCTGTCTTCACAATACTGCATGACCTGGTCATCACAATTCTCTATGCCCTTGTCATCACAATGCGCCATTCAAACGGTCATCACAAGAATCCTTGAAACTTATTAGACCAATGCTCCATGCCCTTGTCATCACAGTGCTCCATGCCCTTGTTATCACAATGCTCCATGACCCCTGTCATCACAATGCTCCGTGACTCCAGTAATCACAATGCTTCATGAACTTTGCCATCACAATTGTCCATGTCCTCGTCATCAACAGTCTCTGTGACCTTTTTAACGACAATGTTCCATGAACTTTTCATCACAATGCTCTTTGACCCTTGTCATCACAATGCTCTATGCCTTTCTCAGCACAATGCTCCATGACCCTTGTCATCACAATGCTTCATGCGCTTGTTAGCACAATGCTTCATGACACATGTCATCTCAATGCACCATGCGCTTGTCATTACAGTGCTCCACAAACTTCTCATCACCATGCTGCATAAAACTTCTCATCACAATGCTCCATGCACTTCTCATCAAAATGCTCTCTCACCACTGATATCCCAATGCTACATAACTATTGGTCACAATACCCACTCACCCCTGTCATCACAATGTTCCATGACTCCTGTCATCACAATGATACATGCACTTATAATCACAATGTTCGATGACCCCTGCCATCTCAAAGTTCCATAACACCTGTCAACAAAATGCTCCATGACCCTTTTCATCAAAATGCTCCATGACACCTGACATCACAGTGTTCCATAAAACCTGTCATCAAAATGTTCCATGACATTTTTCATCAAATTGCTCCATGACCCTGTCATCAAAAAGCTCCCTGCCCTTCTCATCACAATGCACAATGCCCGTGCCATCAGAATGTTCCATGACCTTTGTCATCACAAAGATCCATGACCATTGTCATCACAATGCTACATTTCATTGTCATCACAATGCTCCATGAACTTTTCATCACAATGCTCTTTGACCCATGTCATCACAATGCTCTATGCCTTTCTCAGCAAAATGCTCCATGACCCTTGTCATCACAATGCTCAATACACTTGTCATCAAAATGCTCCCTGACACTTGTTGTCTGTATGCTCCTTGAACCCTGTCATGACAAGGCTCCATGCATTTTTCATCACAATGATCCATGCCCTTTTCATCACAATGCTCCAAGACCCATATAATCAAAATGCTCCATGTCCTTGTCATCACAAAGCTCAAGGATGCATGCCATCAAAATGCTCCTTGGTCTTCTCCTCACAATGCTCCATGCCCTTGTCATCACAATGTTCCAATACAACTGTAATCACAATGCTCCATGCCCATTTTCATCAGTATGCTCCATGAGACTTTTCATCACAAGGCTCCATGGTTTTGTCATCACAATGCTCCAGGACCTTGACATCACAATGCTTCTCGACCTTGTCATGAAAATTTTCAATGGCAATTGTCATCACAATGCGCCATTCCAACTGTCATCGCAATAATCCATGAAACTTATTAGACCAATGCTCCTTGCCCTGGTCATCACAATGCTCCATGCCCTTGTTATCACAATGCTCCATGACCCCTGCAATTACAATGCTCTGTGACTCCAGTCATCTCAGTGCTTCATGACCTTTGTCATCACAATGGTCCATGCCCTCGTCATCATCAGTCTCTGTGAGCTTTTTAACCACAATGTTCCATGAACTTTTCATCACAATGCTCTTTGACCCTTGTCATCACAATGCTCTATGCCTTTCTCAGCACAATGCTCCATGACCCTAGTCATCACAATGCTCCATGCGCTTGTCAGCACAATGCTCATTGACACATGCCATCACAATGCTCCATGACCCCTGTCATCACAATGCTCCGTGACTCCAGTCATCACAATGCTTCGTAACGTTTCTCATCACAATGGTCCATGCCCGTGTCATCACAAGGCTCTGTGACCTTTTTATCCACAATCATCCATCAACGTTTCATCACAATTCTCTGTGACCTTTGTCATCACAATGCTCCATGTCTTTGTCAGAACAATGCTCCATGACCATTGTCTTCACAATGTGCCACACGCATTTCATCACAACGGTCCAAAACCTTGTCATTGCAATGCTCCATAAAACTTGTAATCACAATGCTCCATGCACTTCTCATCAAAATGCACTCTCACATGAGATATCACAGTGTTCCATCACTAGTCATCACAATACTCCCTCACCCCTGTTATCAAAATATTCCATGACCCTGTCATCACACTGCTACATCCCCTTATCATCACAATGTTCCATGACCCCTGACATCACAATGTTCCATAAACCCTGTCATCAAAATGCTCCATGACCCATTTCATCCCAAAGCTCCAAGACCACTGATATCACAATGTTCTATAACCCCTGCCATCAAAATGTTCCATTACACTTTTCATCAAATTGCTGCATGACCCGGTCATCAAAATGCTCCCTGCCCTTATCATCACAATGCCCCATGCGCTAGTCATCAAAATGGTCCATGACTTGTCATCACAAAGCTCCATGACCCTTGTCATCACAATGCTCCATGTCCTTGTCATCACAATGCGCCATTCCAACTGTCATCACAATAATCCATGAAACATATTAGACCAATGTTCCATGCCCTTCTCATCACAATGCTCCATGCCCTTGTTTTCACAATGCTCCATGCGCTTGTCAGCACAATGCTCCATGAAGCATGTCATCACAATGCTCCATGAACCCTGTCATCACAATGCTCCGTGACTCCAGTCATCTCAATGCTTCAAAACGTTTGTCATCACAATGATCCTTTCCTGCGTCATGACAAGACTTTGTGACATTTGTAACCACAATGCTCCATGAACATTTCATCACAATTCTCTGTGACACTTGTCATCACAATGCTCCATGTATTTGTCAGAACAATGCTTCATGACCATTGTCTTCACAATGTTCCACACGCATTTCATCACAATGGTCCTCAACTTTGTCTTTGCAATGCTCCATAAAACTTGTAATCACAATTATCCATGCACTTCTCATCAAAATGCTCTCTCACCACTGATATCACAATGCTACCTCACTATTTTTCACAATACTCCGTCACTCCTGTCATCACAGTGCTACATGCACTTGTCATCACAATGTTCGATGACCCCTGACATCACAATGTTCCATAACACCTGTCATCAAAATGTTCCATGACACTTTTCATCAAATTGCTCTAAGACCCTGTCATCAGAATGTTCCCTGCCTTTCTCATCACAATGCACAACGCCCTTGCCATCAAAATGCTCCATGACCTTTGTCATCACAAAGATCCATGACCCTTGGCATCAGAATGATCCATGTCATTGTCATCACAATGCTCCATGAATGCTCTCATCACATTGCCCAATGCCCTTGTCATCACAAAGCTCCATGACACTTGTCATCACAATGCTTGATGACCTTCTTATCACATTGCTCCATGCCCTTGTCATTACAATCCTGCTTGACCCATGTATCATAGTGTTCCGTACCCTTGTCATCACAATGGTCCATGCACACACTCATCACAATAATCCATGAAACATTTCGGACCAATGTTCCATGCCCTTCTCATCACAATGCTCCATTACCCCTGTCATAACAATGCACCATGACACCTGCCATCACAATGATCCACGGCCTTGTCATCACATGGTTCCATGACACTTGTCATCACAATGCTGAAGACCCCTGTAATCACAATGCTCCATGCCTTTGTCATCACAAAGCTCCATGACGCATGTCATCAGAATGTTCCACGGCCTTCTCATCACAATGCTCGGTGCCCTTGTCATCACAATGCTCCAAGACCCCTGTAAACACAATGTTCCATGCCCCTTTTCATCTCAATGCTCCATGAACCCTGTCATCACAATGCACCATGCCCATCATCATAATGCTTCAGGCTATTGTCATCACAATGAAATCAATATTCTCCATGACATCTGTCATCATAATGCTCCAAACTCTTGTGATCACAATGTTCCATAACATTTATCATCACAACACCCCATGACGCTCATCATCACAATTATCCATGGTCTTCTCATCACAATGCTCCATGATCTTTGTCATCACAATGCTCAATACACATGTCATCACAATGCTCCTTGACACTTGTCATCAGTATGCTCCTTGAACCCTGTCATGACAAGGATCCATGCCTTTTTAATCACAATTATCCATGCCCTTTTCATCACAATGCTCCAAGATCCCTGTAATCACAATGCTCCAGGACCTTGTCATCAAAAATCTCCATGACGCTAATCATCAGAATGCTTCATGGCCTTCTCCTCACAATGCTCCATGCCCTTGTCATCACAATGTTCCAAGACCCCTGTAATCACAATGCTCCATGCCCCTTTTCATCAGTATGCTCCATGAGACTTGTCATCACAAGGCTCCATGGTTTTCTCATCACAATGCTCCAGGACCTTGTCATCACAATGCTTCTCGACATTGTCATGAAAATTTTCAATGGCCCTTGTCATCATAATGCTCCACGCCCTAATCATCACAATGCTCAATTATATTTTTCATTACAATTCTCAAATACATTTGGCATCACAATGCTCCATGCCATTGTCATAGCAATGGACCATGACATATGTCATCACAATGCTCCCTGACACCTCTCTTCACAGTATTCCATGATCTTCTCATCACAATGCTCCATGCCCTTTTCATCACAATGCACCATGCCCACTGTCATCACAATAATCTGTGAAACTTGTCAGACCAATGCTCCATGCCCCTGTCATCACAATGCTCCATGCCCTTGTCACAAAAATGCTCCATGAACCCTGTCATCACAATGCTCCGTGACTCCAGTCATCACAATGTTTCATAACGTTTGTCATCACAATGGTCCATGCCCGCGTCATCACATGGCTCTGTGACCTTTGTAACCACAATGCTCCATGAAATTTTCATCACAATTCTCTGTGACCCTTGTCATCACAATGCTCCATGTCTCTGCCTGAACAATGCTGTATGACCATTATCATCACAATGTGCCACGTGCATTTCATCACAACGGTCCACAACCTTGTCATTGCAAAGCTCCATAAACCTTGTAATCACAATGGTCCATGCACTTCTCATCAAAATGCTCTCTCACCAGAGATATCACAATATTCCAACAATAGTCATCACAATACTCACTCACACCTGGAATCACAATGTTCCATGAATCTGTCATCACAATGCTACATCCCCTTATCATCACAATGTTCCATGACCCCTGATATCACAATCTTCCATAACCCCTGTGAAGAAAATGCTCCATGACCCGTTTCATCCCAAAGCTCCAAGACCCCTGACATCAAAAAGTTCTATAACCCCTGCCATCAAAATGTTCCATTACACTTTTTATCAAATTGCTGCATGACCCTGTCATCAAAATGCTCCCTGCCCTTCTCATCACAATGCACCATGCCATTGTCATCAAACTGCTCCATGACTTGTCATCACAAAGCTCCATGACCCTTGGCATCACAATGCTCCATGTCATTGTCATCACAATGCTCCATGAACACTCTCATCACATTGGTCCATGCCCTTGTCATCACAAAGCTCCATGACACTTGTCATCACAATGCTCGATGCCTTTCTCATCACAATACTACATGCCCTTGTCATTACAGTCCTGCATGACCCATGTATCATAGTGTTCCGTACCCTTGTCATCAAAATGCTCCATGCCCACTCTCATCACAATAATCCATGAAACTTTTCAGACCAAGGTTCCATGCCCTTATCATCACAATGCTCCATTACCTCTGTCATAACAATGCACCATGACCCCTGACATCACAATGTTCCAAGGCCTAGTCATCACAAGGTTCCAAGACACTTGTCATCACAATGCTGAAGGTCCATGTAATCACAATGCTCCTTGCCCTTGTCATCACAAAGCTCCATGACGCATGTCATCAGAAAGTTCCATGGCCTTCTCATCACAATGCTCCATGCCCTTGCATCACAATGCTCCAAGACCTTTGTAAACACAATACTCCATGCCCCTTTTCATCTCAATGCTCCATGAACCCTGCCATCACAATGCACCATGCCTATCATCATAATGCTTCAGGCTATTGTCATCACAATGAAATCAATATTCTCCATGACCTCTGTCATCATAATGCTCCAAACACTTGTGATCACAATGTTCCATAACACTTATCATCACAAAACTCCATGACGCTCATTATCACAATTATCCATGGTCTTCTCATCACAATGCTCCATGAACATTGTCATCACAATGCTCAATACACTTGTCATCACAATGCTCCCTAACACTTGTCGCCAGTATGCTCCTTGAACCCTGTCATGACCAGGCTCCATGACTTTTTCATCACAATAATCCATGCACATTTCATCACAATGTTCCAAGATCCCTGTAATCACAATGTTCCATGCCCTTGTCATCAGAAACTCCATGACGCAGGTCATGAGAATGCTTCATGGCCTTCTCATCACAATACTCCATGCCCTTGTCATCACAATGCTCCAAGACCCCTGTAATCTCAATGCTGCATGCCCCTTTTCATCAGAATGCTTCATGAGACTTGTCATCACAAGTCTCCATTGTCTTCTCATCACAATGCTCCAAGACCTGTCATCACCATGCTCCATTCCCTTGTCATCACAATGCTCCATGACCACTGTCATCACAATAATCCATGAACATTTTCAGCACAGTGCCCCAGGACCTACTCATCACAATGCTCGATGGCCAATATCATTGCAATGCTCCATGACCACTGTCATCACAACACTCCATGACACTTGACAACACAATGATCCGGGACTCTTTTCATCACATTGCTCCATTCCCTAGACATCACAATGCTCTATGTCCCCTGTCATCACAACACTCCATGAACATTTTCAGTCCAGTGCTCCATGACTCTTGTCATCACAATGATCCATGCGCTTGTCATCACAGTGCTCCATGACACATGTCATCACAATGATCCATGCCTTTGTCAGCAAAATGCTACATGACCTTGTCATTACAATGCTGTATGTGCTTGTCATCACAATACTCCATTTCCATTGTCATCACAATCCTCCATGAACCTTGGGATCACATTGTTTCATGCCCTTGTCATCACAATGCTCCATGCTCCTTGAAATCAAAATGATCCATGACCTCTGTCATCACAATGCTCCAAACACTTGTGATCACAATATTCCATAGCACTTGTCATCACAACGCTCCATGATGCCTGTCATCACAACACCCCATGCCCTTTTCATCACAATGCTCCCTGACATTTGTCATCACAATTCTCAATACACTTGTCATCACAATGCTCCCTGACACTTGTCATCAGAATGCTCCTTGAAACCTGTCACGAAAAGGCTCCATGACTTTTTCATCACAATGCCGCATGTGGTTTTCATCACAATGCTCCATGCCATTGTCATGAAAATACTCCACAAGCTTGTCATCAGAATGCTCCATGACCCTTGTCATCAAAATTCTCCATGCACTTGTCAGCACAATGCTCCCTGACCCTTGTCATCACAATGCTCCAAGCCATTGTCATCACAATGCTCCATTACCTTTGTCATCAGAATCCTCCATGACACTTTGCTTCACAATGCTCCATGCCATTGTCATCACAATGGGCCTTTACATATGTCATCACAATGCTCCCTGACACCACTCTTCACAATATTGCATGACCTGGTCATCACAATGCTCCATGCCCTTGTCCTCACAATGCGCCATTCCAACTGTCATCGCAATAATCCATGAGACTTATTAGACCAATGTTCCATGCCCTTGTCATCACAATGCTCCATGCCCTTGTTATCACAATGCTCCATGACGCCTGAAATCACAATGCTCCGTGACTCCAGTCATCACAATGCTTCATGACCTTTGTCATCACAATGGTCCATGCCCTCGTCATCAACAGTCTCTGTGACCTTTTTAACCACAATGCTCCATGAACTTTTCATCACAATGCTCCTTGACCCTTGTCATCACAATGCTCCATGTGCTTGTCAGCACAATGCTCCATGACACATGTCATCACAATGCACCATGCGCTTGTAATCACAGTGCTCCACAATCTTCTCATCACAATGCTCCTTAACATTTGTCATCACAATGATCCATGCACTTCTCATCAAAATGCTCTCTCACCACAGATATCACAATGCTACATCATTATTTGTCACAATACTCCTTCACTCCTCTCATCACAATGTTCCATGACTCCTGTCATCAGAGTGCTACATGCACTTATCATCACAATGTTCGATGACACCTGACATCACAATATTCCATAACACCTGTCATCAAAATGTTCCATGACACTTTTCATCAAATTGCTCCATGACCCTGTCATCAGAATGCTCCCTGCCTCTCTCATCTCAATGCACAACGCCCTTGCCATCAAAATGCTCCATGACCTTTGTCATCACAAAGATCCATGACACTTGGCATCACAATGCTCCATGTCATTGGCATCACAGTGCTCCATAAACGCTCTCATCACATTGCTCCATGCCCTTGTGTTCACAGAGCTCCATGACACATGTCATCAGAATGCTCCGTGGCCTTCTCATCACAATGCTCCATGCCCTTGCCATCACAATGCTCTACTACACTTGTCATAACTATGCTCCATGACCCCTGCCATCACGATGTTCCATGGCCTTGTCATCACAAAACTCCATGACCCTTCTCATCACAATGCTCCAAGAACCCTGTAATCACAATGCTTTATGCCCCTTTTCATCTCAATGACCCATGAATCCAGTCATCTCAATGCATCATGCCCATCATCATAATGCTTCATGCTATTGTCATCACAATGAAATCAAAATGCTCCAAGACCTCTGTCATGACAATGCTCCAAACCCTTGTGATCACAATATTCCATAACCCTTGTCATCACAATGCCCCATGACGCTCATCATCACAATTATCCATGGGCTTCTCATCACAACGCTCCATGACCTTTGCCATCACAATGCTCAATACACTTGTCATCAAAATGCTCCCTGACACTTGTTGTCTGTATGCTCCTTGAACCCTGTCATGACAAGGCTCCATGCCTTTTTCATCACAATGATCCATGCCCTTTTCATCACAATACTCCAAGATCCCTGTAATCACAAACTCCATGCCCTTTTCATCAAATGCTCCATGACGCATGTCATCAGAATTCTTCATGGCCTTCTCCTCACAATGCTCCATGCCCTTTTCATCACAATGCTCCAAGACCCCAGTAATCAAAATGCTCCATGCCCCTTTTCATCAGAATGCTCAATGAGTCTTGTCATCACAAGTCTCCATGGTCTTCTCATCACAATGCTCCAGGACCTTGTCATCACCATGTTCCATTCCCTTGTCTTCACAATGCTCCATGACCCGAGTCATCACAGTACTCCATGAACATTTTCAGCCCAGTGCTCCATGACCCTTGTCTTCACAATGATCCATGCCCTTGTCATCCCAGAGCTCCATGACCCCTGTATTCACAATGCTCCGTGACACTTGTCATCACAATGCTTCATGCCTTTGTCAGCAAAATGCTACATGACCTTGTCATTACAATGCTCTATGCAATTTTCATCACAGTACTCTATTTCCATTGTCATCACAATCCTCCATGAACCTTGGGATCACATTGCTTCATGCCTTTGGCATCACAATGCTCCATGCTCCTTGAAATAAAAATGATACATGACCTATTTCATCACAATGCTCCACTCCCTTGTGATCACAATGTTCCATAACACTTGTCATCACAATGCTCCATGATGCCTGGCATCACAATACTCCATGCCCTTTTTTTTTTTTTTTTTTTTTTTTTTTTGCTGTACGCGGGCCTCCCACTGCTGTGGCCTCTCCCGTTGCGGAGCACAGGCTCCGGACACACAGGCTCCGCGGCCATGGCTCGCGGGCCCAGCCGCTCCGCGGCATGTGGGATCCTCCGGGATCGGGGCACGAACCCGCGTCCCCCGCATCGGCAGGCGGACTCTCAACCACTGCGCCACCAGGGAAGCCCCATGCCCTTTTCATCACAATGCTCCATGACCTTTGTCATCACAATTATCAATACACTTGTCATCACAATGCTCCCTGACACTTGTCATCAGTTTGCTCCTTGAAACCTGTCACGAAAAGGCTCCATGCAATTTTCATCACAATGCCCCATGCCGTTTTCATCACAATACTCCATGCCATTGTCGTCAAAATACTCCACAAGCTTGTCATCAGAATGCTCCATGACCCTTGTCATCACAATTCTCCATGCACTTGTCAGCACAATGCTCCCTGACCCTTGTCATCACAATGCTCCAAGCCATTGTCATCACAAAGCTCCATTACATTTGTCATCAGAATCCTCCATCACACTTGGCATCACAATGCTCCATGCCATTGCCATCACAAAGGGCCATTTCATATGTCATCACAATGCTCCCTGACACCTCTCTTCACATAATTTCATGACCTGGTCATCACAATGCTCCATACACTTGTCATCACAATGCGCCATTCCAACTGTCCTCACAATAATCCATGAAACTTATTAGACCAATGTTCCATGCTCTTGTCATCACAATGATCCATGCCCTTGTTATCACAATGCTCCATGACCCCTGTCATCACAATGCTCCGTGACTCCAGTCATCACAATGCTTCATGACCTTTGTCATCACAATGGTCCATGCCCTCGTCATCAACAGTCTCTGTGACCTTTTTAACCACAATTCTCCATGAACTTTTCATCACAATGCTCTTTGACCCTTGTCATCACAATGCTCCATGCGCTTGTCAGCACAATGCTCCATGACACATGTCATCACAATGCACCATGCGCTTGACATCACAGTGCTCAACAATCTTCTCATCACAATGCTCCTTAAAATTTGTCATCACAATGCTCCATGCACTTCTCATCAAAATGCTCTCTCACCTCTTATATCACAATGCTACATCACTATTTGTCACAATACTCCCTCACTCCTGTCATCACAATGTTCCAAGACTCCTGTCATCACAATGCTACATGCCCTTTTCATCACAATGCTCCATGACCTTTGTCATCACAATTCTCAATACAATTGTCATCACATTGCTCCCTGACAGCTCTCTTCACAATACTGCATGACCTGGTCATCACAATGCTCCATGCCCTAGTCATCACAATGCGCCATTTCAACTGTCTTCACAATAATCCATGAAACTTATTAGATCAATGCTCCATGCCCTTGTCATCACAATGCTCCATGCCCTTGTTATCACAATGTTCCAAGACCCCTGTAATCAGAATGCTCCATGCCCCATTTCATCAGTATGCTCCATGAGACTTGTCTTCACAAGGCTCCATGGTTTTCTCATAACAAACTGCAGGACATTTTAATCACAATGCTTCGCGACCTTGTCATGAAAATTCTCAATGGCCATTGTCATCATAATGCTGCAAGCCCTAGTCATCACAATGCTCCATTATATTTGCCATCACCATCCTCCATTACATTTGGCATCACAATGCTCCCTGCCATTGTCATCGCAATGGACCATGACATATGTCATCACAATGCTGCCTGACACCTGTCTTCACAATACTCCATGACGTTCTCATCACAATGCTCCATGCCCTTGTCATCACGATGCACGATGTCCGCTGTCATCACAATAATTTATGAAACTTGTCAGACCAATGCTCCATGACCCTGTCTTCACAATGCTCCATGCCCTTGTTATCACAATGCTCCATGACCCCTTTCCTCACAATGCTCCATGACTCCAGTCATCACAATGCTTCATAACGTTTGTCATCACAGCGGTCCATGCCCGCGTCATCACAAGGCTCTGTGTCCTATGTAACCACAATGCTCCATGAACATTTCATCACAATGCTCCGTGACACTTGTCATCACAGTGCTCCATGTCTTTGTCACAACAATGCTCCATGACCCTTATCATAACAGTGTGCCACGCGCTTTTCATCACAATGATCCACAACCTTGTCATCACTGTGCTCCATAAACCTTGTAATCACAATGGTCCATGCACTTCTCATCCAAATGCTCTCTCACCAGAGATATCACAGTGTTCCATCAGTAGTCATCACAATACTCCCTCACCCCTATAATCACAATGTTCCATGACCCTGTCATCACAATGCTACATCCCCTTATCATCACAATGTTCCATGACCCCTGACATCAAAATGTTCCATAACCACTGTCATCAAATTCCCCATGACCCATTTCATTCCAAAGCTCCATGACCCCTGTTATCACAATGTTTTATAACCCCTGTCATCAAAATGTTCCATTACACTTTTCATCAAATTTCTGCATGACCCTGTCATCAAAATGCTCCCTGCCCTTCGCATCACAATGCACCACACATTTGTCATCAAAATGCTCCATGACCTTTGTCATCACAAAGCTCCATGACCCTTGGCATCACAGTGCTACATGTCATTGTCGTTACCATGCACAATGAACAATCTCATC
This sequence comes from Mesoplodon mirus, assembly GCF_964341445.2. Taxonomy (NCBI): domain Eukaryota; kingdom Metazoa; phylum Chordata; class Mammalia; order Artiodactyla; family Ziphiidae; genus Mesoplodon; species Mesoplodon mirus. Next base: position 501,060 of record NW_028295604.1, read on the forward strand.
ACATTGCTCCATGCCCTTGTCATCACAAAGCTCCATGACACTTGTCATCACAATGCTCGATGCCCTTCCCATCTCAATGCTCCATGCTCTTGTCATTACAATCCTCCATGACCCATGTATCACAGTGTTCCTTGCCCTTATCATCTCAATGCTCCATGCCCACTCTCATCTCAATAATCCATAAAATATTTCAGACCAATGCTCCATGCCCTTCTCATCAAAATGCTCCATTACTTCTCTCATAACAATGCTCCATGACCACTGTCATCACAATGTTCCACGGCCTTGTTATCACAAGGCTCCATGACACTTGTCATCACAATGTTCCAAGAACCCTGTAACCACAATGCTCCATGCCCTTGTCATCAAAATGCTCCAAGATCCTTGTAATCACAATGCTCCATGCCCCTTTTCATCTCAATGCTCCATGAACCCTGTCATCACAATGCACCATGCCCATCATCATAATGCTTCAGGCTATTATCATCACAATGAATTCAATATTCTCCATGACCTCTGTCATCATAATGCTCCAAAACCTTGTGATCACAATGTTCCATAAGACTTATCATCAAAACACCCCATGAAAATCATCATCACAATTATCCATGGCCTTCTCATCACAATGCTCCATGTCCTTTGTCATCACAGTTCTCAATACACTTGTCATCACAAAGCTCCCTGACACTTGTCGTCAGAATGCTCCTTAAACCCTGTCACAAAAAGGCTCCATGCCATTTTCATCACACTGCCCCATGCCGTTTTCATCACAATGCTCCATACCATTGTCATCAAAATACTCCACAAGCTTGTCATCAGAATGCTCCATGACCCTTGTCATCCCAATTCTCCATGCACTTGTCAGCACAATGCTCCCTGACCCTTGTCATCACAATGCTCCAAGCCATTGTCATCACATTGCTCCATTACCTTTGTCATCAAAATCTTCAATGACACTTTGCATCACAATGCTCCATGCCATTGTCATCACAATGGGCCATTACATATGTCATCACAATGCTCCCTGAAACCTGTCTTCACAATACTGCATGACCTGGTCATCACAATACGCCATTCCAACTGTCATCACAATAATCCATGAAACTTATTAAACCAATGCTCCATGCCCTTGTCATCACAGTGCTCCATGCCCTTGTTATCACAATCCTCCATGACCCCTGTCATCACAATTCTCCGTGACTCCAGTCATCACAATGCTTCATGACCTTTGTCATCACAATGGTCCATGCCCTCATCATCAACAGTCTCTGTGACCTTTTTAACCACAATGCTCCATGAACTTTTCATCACAATGCTCTTTGACCCTTGACATCACAATGCTCTACGCCTTTATCAGCACAATATTCTATGCCCTTGTCATCACAATGCTCCATGACCCCTGTCATCACAATGCTCTGTTACTCCAGTCATCACAATGCTTCTTAACATTTGTCATCACAGTGGTCCATGCCCGCATCATCACAAGGGTCTGTGACATATTTAACCACAATGCTCCATGAACTTTTCATCACAGTGCTCCGTGACCCTTGTCATCACTATGTGCCACGCACTTTTTATCCCAACGGTCCACAAATTTGTCGTCACAGTGCTCTATAAACCTTGTAATCAAAATGTTCCATGCCCTTCCCATCACAATGCTCCATTACCCCTGTCATAACAATGCTCCATGACCCCTGCCATCACAATGTTCCACGGCCTTGTCATCACTAGGCTCCATGACACTTCTCATCACAATGCTCCAAGACCCCTGTAATCACAATGCTCCATGCCCCTTTTCATCTCTATGCTCCATGAACCCTGTCATCACAATGCATCATGCCCATCATCATAATGCTTCCGGCTATTGTCAGCACAATGAAATCAAAATTCTCCATGACCTCTGTCATCACAATGCCCCATGCCCTTTTCATCACAATGCTCCATGACCCCTGTCATCACAATGCTACGTGACTCCAGTCATCACAGTGCTTCATAACTTTTGTCATCAGAACGGTCCATGCCCACGTCATCACAAGGCTTTGTGACCTTTGTAACCACAATGTTCCATGAACATTTCATCACAATGATCCGTGACCCTTGTCATCACAATGCTCCATGCCTTTGTCAGAACAATGCTCCATGACCCTTGTCATCACAATGTGCCACGTGCCTTTAATCACAGCGTTCCACAACCTTGTCATCGATATGCTCCATAAACCTTGTAATCCCAATGCTCCATGTACTTCTCATCAAAATGCTCTCTCACATGAGATATCATAATGTTCCATCACTAGTCATCACATTACTCCCTCACCCCTGTAATCACAATGTTCCATGACCCCTGTCATCACAATGCTACATCCCCTTATCATCACAATGTTCCATGACCCCTGACATCACAATGTTCCACAACCCCTGTCATCAAAATGCTCCATGACCCTTTTCATCCCAAAGCTCCATGACCCCTGACATCACAATGTTCTATAACACCTGTCATCAAAATGTTCCATTACAATTTTCATCAAATTGCTGCATGACCCTGTCCTCAAACTGCTCCCTGCCCTTCTCATCACAATGCACCACGCCCTTGTCATCAAAATGCTCCATGACTTTTGACATCACAAACCTCCATGACACTTGACATCACAATGCTCCATGTCATTGTCATCACAATGCTCAATGAACCCTTTCATCACATTGATCCATACCCTTGTCATCACAAAGCTCCATGACACTTGTCATCACAATGCTCAATGCCCTTCTCATCACAATGCTCCATGCCTTTGCCATTACAATCCTCCATGACCCATGTATCACAGCGTTCCGTGCTCTTGTCATCACAATGCTCCATGCCCACTCTCATTACAATAATCCATGAAACATTTCACAACAATGCTTCCTGCCCTTCTCATCACAGTGCTCCATTACACCTGTCATAACAATGTTCCATGACCCCTGCCATCACAATGTTCCACGGCCTTGTCATTCACAAGGCTCCATGACACTTGTCATCACAATATTCCAAGACCCCTGTACTCACAATGCTCCATGCCCTTGTCATCAGAAAGCTCCATGACGCATGTCATCAGAATGTTCCATGGACTTCTCATCACAATGCTCCATGCCCTTGTCATCACAATGCTCCAAGACCCTTGTTATCAAAATGCTCGATGCCCATTTTCATCTCAAAGCTCCATGAATCCTATCATCACAATGCACCATGCCCATCACAATAATGCTTCAGGCTGTTGTCATCACAATGAAATCAAAATGCTCCATGACCTCTGTCATCACAATGCTCCAAACCGTGGTGATCACAATATTCCATAACACTTATCATCACAACACCCCATGATGCTCATAATCACAGTTATCCCTGGTCTTCTCATCACTATGCTCCATAACCTTAGTCATCACAATGCTCAATACACTTTTCATCACAATGCTCCCTGACACTTGTCATCAGTATGTTCCTTGAATACTGTCATGACAAGGCTCCATGCATTTTTCATCACAATGATCCATGCCTTTTTCATCACAGTGCTCCAAGACACCTGTAATCACAATGCTCCATGCACTTGTCATCACAGTGCTCCATGACGCATTCATCAGAATGCTCCATGTCCTTCTCTTCACAATGACCCATGCCCTTGTCATAACAATGCTCCAAGACCACTGTAATCACAATGCTCCATGCCCCTTTTCATCAGAATACTCCATGAGACTTGTCATCACATGTCTCCATGGTCTTCTCATCACAATGCTCCAGGACCAATATCAACACAATGCTCCATGACCACTGTCATCACAACACTCAATTACCCCTGACAACACAGTGATCCGGAACTCTTGTCATCACAATGCTCCATGACCCCTGTCATCACAATACTCCATGAACATTTTCAGCCCAATCTTCCATGACGCTTGTCATCACAATGATCCATGCACTTTTCATCCCAATGCTCCATGACCCATGTATTCACAATGCACTCTGACGCATGGCATCACAGTGCTCCATGACACCTGTCATCACAATGCTCCATGCCTTTGTCAGCAAAATGCTACATGAACTTGTCATTACAATGTTCCATGCGCTTGTCATCACTATACTCCATTACCATTGTCATCAAAATCCTCCATGAACCTTTGTATCACATTGTTTCATGCCCTTGTCATCACAATGCTCCATGCTTCTTGAAATCAAAATGATCCATGACCTGTGTCATCACAATGCTCCAAACACTTGTGATCACCATGTTCCATAACACTTGTCATCACAACGCTCCATGATGCCTGTCATCACAATACTCCATGCACTTTTCATCACAATGCCCCACGACCTTTGTCATCACAATTCTCAATACACTTGTCATCACAGTGCTCCCTGACACTTGTCGTCAGAATGCTCCATGAACCCTGTCACGAAAAGGCTCCATGCCTTTTTCCTCACAATGACCCATGCAGATTTCATCACAATGCTCCATGTCATTGTCATCAGAATACTCCACAAGCTTGTCATCAAAATGCTCCATGACCTTGGCATCACAAATCTCCATGCACTTGTCAGCACAATGCTCCCTGACCCTTGTCATCACAATGCTCCAAGCCATTGTCATCTCACTGTTCCATTACCTTTGTCATCAGAATCCTCCATGACACTTGCATCACAATGCTCCATGCCATTGTCATCACAATGGGCCATTACATATGTCATCACAATGCTCCCTGACACCTGTCTTCACAATACTGTATGAGCTGGTCTTCACAATGCTCCATGCCCTTGTCATCACAATGCACCATTCCACCTGTCATTGCAATAATTCATGAAACTTATTAGACCAATGATCCATGCCCTTGTCATCACAATGCTCCATGCCCTTGATATCACAAAGCTACATGACCCCTGTCATCACAATGCTCCGTGACTCCAGTCATCACAATGCTGCATGACCTTTGTCATCACAATGGTCCATGCCCTCATCATCAACAGTCTCTGTGACTTTTTTAACCACAATGCTCCATGAAATTTTCATCACAATGCTCTTTGACCCTTGTCATCACAATAGTCTATGCCTTTCTCAGCACAATGCTCTATGACCGTTGTCATTACAATGCTCCATGCGCTTGTCAGCACAATGCTCCATGACACATGTCATCACAATTTGCCATGCGCTTGTCATCACAGTGCTCCACAATCTTGTCATCACAATGCTCCATAAACCTTGTCATCCCAATGCTCCATGCACTTCTCATCAAAATGCTCTCTCACAACTGATATCAAAATGTTTCATCACTATTCATCACAATACTCCCTCAGCCCTGTCATCACAATGTTCCATGACTCCTGTCATCACAATGCTACATGCACTTATCATCACAATGTTCGATGACCACTGACATCACAATGTTCCATAACCCCTGTCATCAAAATGCTCCATGACCACTTTCATCAAAATGTTCCATGACTCCTGTCATCACAATGCTCCATGCTCCTTGAAATCACAATGATCCATGACCTCTGTCTTCACAATGCTCCAAACCCATGTGATCACAATGTTCCATAACCCTTGTCATTACAACGCTCCATGATGCCTGTCATCACAATACTCCATGCCCTTGTCGTCACAATGCTCCATGATATTTGTCATCACAATTCTCAATACACTTGTCATCACAATGCTCCCTGACACTTGTCGTCAGTATGCTCCTTGAACACTGTCATGAAAAGGCTCCATGCATTTTTCATCACAATGCTCCATGCCCTTTTCATCACAATGCTCCATGCCATTGTCATCACAATACTCCACAAGCTTGTCATCAGAATGCTCCATGACACTTGTCATCACAATTCTCCATGAGCACTGTCATCACAATGCTCCATACTCCTTGTCATTACAGTGCTCCATGACGCTCGTCATTCACAATTATCCATGGTCTTCTCATCACAATGCTCCACACCCTTTTCATCAAAATGCTCCATGACTCTTTTCATCACAATGCTCCATGGCCACTGTCATCACAATTCTCCATACCTTTTGTCATTATAGCGCTCCATGGCGCTCATCATCACAATTATCCATGGTCTTCTCATCACAATGCTCCACGGTCTTACCATCACAATTCTCCATGCCCTGGTCATCACAATGCTCTATGTTCCCTGTCATCACAATTCTCCACGTTCTTGGCATAACTATGTTCCATGACACTTCCCATCACAGTGTTAAATGCTTTGTCATCACAATACTCCACAACCTTGTCATCACAATACTCCATGACCCTTGTCATCACAATGATCCCTGACCCCTGTCATCACAATGCTCAATGAGACGTATCATCACAATGCTCCATGCCCCTTGTCATTACAGTGCTCCATGATGCTCGTCACTATAATTATCCATGGTCTTCTCATCACAGTGCTCCACGGTCTTGCCATCATAATGCTCCATGCCCTGGTCATCACAATGCTCCATGTCCCTTGTCATCACAGTTCTTCACGTCCTTGTCATCACAATGCTCCATGACAGTTCTCATCACAGTTTAACATGCTCTTGTCATCACAATTTTCCACGCACTTGTCATCGCAATGCCCCATGACCCCTGTCATAGCAAGCCCCATGCCTTTGTCATCACAATGCTTCACGACATTTTCATCAAAATTCTCAATGGCCGTTGTCATCACAATGCTCCATGCCCTTGTCATCACAATGCTCCATGACCCTTGTCATCACAATGCTCCAAGCCCTTGTCATCACAATGCTCCATTACCTTTGCCATCACAATCCTCCATAACACTTGGCATCACAGTGCTCCATGCCATTATCATCACAATGGTACATGAAATATGCCATCACAATGCTCCCTGACACCTGTCTTCACCATACTCCATGACCTTGTCATCACAGTGCTCCATGCCCTTGTCATCACAATGTGCCATGCCCACTGTCAACACAATTATCCATGAAATTTATTAGACCAATGCTCCATGCCCCTGTCATCACAATGCTACATGACCCCAGTCATCACAATGTTCCGTGTGTCCCGTCATCACAAGGTTTCATGACCTGTGTCATCACAATAGTCAATGCCCTCATCATCACAAGGCTCTGTGAAATTTGTCACCACAATGCTCCATGAACTTTTCATCACAATGCAGATACGTCCATGAGTGCAAGTGCCCTATGCTCTGTAGCTAATCTTTTAGATGTTTTAGCAAACACAATACATTTCGCCTTAGTGGCCGTTGGCAAATTACAATTCCACTATCAGCCTCACAGGGCTCCCTTTTCTCCTCACCCTGTCCTGCATTTCTGGTGTTTACACTTTATGTGGATGGCCCTTCTGACTGATGTGAAGTGATACATTTTGTAGTATTGATTTCCAGTGCCCACCTGTTTGGTTGGATAAAAAGTGTGTATGGCCTTTACTTGAATATATTCAGAAAAAATTGGATACACCCTTTTTGGACAACTGCATCATTGGCGATGTTCAGCCCCTTTTCTTGTGCTTTAATGGGGAGTCCTTTTTTCCTCTTCAAATCTGTTTCCTGCCACTCTCCCTTGCTTACAAGTCCTTTCCTGTGACTTACCTCAAGACATTTTTCGACGATAGATATTTTCAACTCTGCAGTTTCATGAATTTTAGTGCCCCTGAGTTCCATTATTCAACTTGTGTTTTTGGAAACTGGACACAAAACAGCGGGATTTCCTCTAGCCCTATTCTGTTTCCGTGGGCAATTCTAGCCTTTGATGAATTTGTCTTCCGGATTGGAAATTAGAGTGGCATGTGCCTGTCCGAACACCTAAGACTTGTCTCTAAATTTTTCTCATCCTTCCACTTCATCCTCTGGACAAATTACAAACTGTGTGCAACAGGATGTTGACGGTGCTGATATCCCCAAGTGAGGAGATTGTTAGGAAACATGCTGGAGGGGTGAACCCGAGCACCAGACGATGAGGAGATGAGGTGCCTTTTCCAAACTCTTTCTGATTAAATGGTGTACCATCCTCTAGGTGTGACAGGCATGTTTTAGCTGTAGGAAGGGTCCCGTGCATGGAAGGAGAACACCAGGGATTTTTCCAAATCAGTGCCTCCCCGTACCCCAAACTGGGGAATTTTTAAGCTACGGCTACACGTATGTCCATTAAGCGCCTTGGGAAATAGGCAGAGCCCAAACTTTAGATGATTGAAATCTTCAGGGTCAGAAGCGTTCACCATCGGCCTTGCTTAGGTTACATTTTATCTGTCTTTGATAGACGATGTCAATAAAAATATCTATTATTTTTCAGATTATTTCCCCTTATAGGTTATTGCAAAATATTCAGTGTAGTTCCCTGTGCTATACAGTAGTTCCTTGTTGATGATCTATTTTATACATAGCAGTGTGTATGTGTTAATCCCACACTGTTAATTTATCCCTTCTCCTACCTTTCCCCTTTGGTAATAATAAATTATAAGATTTTATACTTCTCAGAAATGGGGGAGCTGAAAGAGAGGTATCATTTTCAATGGAAAAGCGTTCAAAACAAGATTGAAGCCTCAGCCAAGAGTACTCGATGTACATCCATGGAAATAAATCACTTCATTTCTCTAATGTTGACCTGACAAATAAGACAGACGTCTTCACTGAACTTGCTTATAGTAAAGTGATGGAAATATCAAAGGTAAGACTTAGAAACATCTTATTTTACCCGAGCATTATACACTGCTCTGTGTTAACTACAGTTTGGTTCACACATCTGTTCATTGAAGTTACAATGTTCTCAATTTCTGTTACTGATCCTCCAGAGTGGACCCCAACAGAAGTCCCCGTGCCCAGTGTCATTGGAGCCAACAGATCAAGACTGAGTTTGGTTCAGAAGCAAAGGAAACATTATTTTGAAAACAGAATGGAGAGGTGAGAGTGTGCACTCCCCCACGGGCTGTGGGCTGGGATGCTTTGTAGGGATCCCAGCAGCGGCAGTGGGAGTTAGGGGATGGAGCTCTCGAGGGCTGGGTTGGCTGCAGCTCAGGCTCTATGCCGTGGAGTCTGCGTGGGACCCCGCTAGCTGAGGTGTTGACCCAGCCATTCTGCACTACGAAATCGGGTCTGAAGGGCCGGGTGTGGGACCTCTGCATGCGGAACCCTAGGAGCACGTGAAATTAGACAAAGCACAAAGGAAAAACAGCTTAGACTTTATTTTATTGCCCAGATTCTCTTTTTATCTCCCAGGAATTTTTTTTTTTTTTTTTTTTTTCTGTACGCGGGCCTCTCACTGCTGTGGCCTCTCCGGTTGCGGAACACAGGCTCCGGACACACAGGCTCCGCGGCCATGGCTCGCGGGCCCAGCCGCTCCGCGGCATGTGGGATCTTCCGGGATCGGGGCACGAACCCGTGTCCCCTGCATCGGCAGGCGGACTCTCAACCACTGCGCCACCAGGGAAGCCCTCTCCCAGGAATTTTTAATGAACGTTGCCAGAGACGAACACCTCCTCTGCTTTTTGTTCCGTTACTCATTCTTGGGGTGTTGAGGGTGCAGACCCCTCTTTTGTAACTGCTTCATGCTGTGGTGGGAGCCCTGATACTTCGGGGGACGGGCAAAATGTCTCCCCACCAGCCTCCAGGTGAGGTTGATTGTCCCAAGGCCTCCTGCCTCACTTCTCGTACGCCTGAGCACCAGCATTGGAAGTGTTATAGATTCTGATGACCTTTAAGTGTCCAGGAAAGAGATGTGCAGAGATGCTGAGGTGGCAGGTTTCACCCCACCCCACATTTGTTCGAAGACCTTAGGCTGACGGTTTTTGCCAGCCTAGATGCTCTGATCAGTAGTCTGTGCTTTCTTTAATTAGGTCCTTGAATTAATGTACAAACAGCACCATGTGTCAGAACCCTGCCAACGCAACTCCCAGACAGTCCAGGGTCAGTGGTGATCCAGGACCATGACGTCCACTGAGTCAACGGCCTTTAGAAGTAGCCAGCAGTCCAGCCGGTCATATTGGCCACCATCACCGCGGTGTCTGTAGGGTTTTCTATGGTGAAAGCGTGATATACGTTTCCCCCGCCAAGCTTATTAGCTCCCCTCTGGGTGCAGTAAGTCCTGCAAGCAGTAGTCTGCTCTTTCGGGGCACAGTCTTGTTGTTTTCTGAGAGAAACTCCAGGTCAAGTGATGGTCACACGAGTCATCTTGGGGGCCCGTTGCTCCCGTTTGTCTCTCTGGAGGTTGGAGTTGGAGGGCCTCCTCACTCGAGGTCAGTGTGTCCACAGAGCGACCCCTGCAACTTCAGGGCCTGATGGGTGGTTAGGATCACGACGTGGGGTCCTTTTCCCTTAGGAGGGATCTGTCCTTGTGGGCTGCTGATTTCCAGCTTTTTAGATACCCCAGTATCCTGGCCTGATGAGTCGGTGGGCAAAGCCCTTGGTGACCATAGTTTATCATACCTGAAGGGCATTCTTGTGTTGCTCCATTTCAAGTGGTCCCAGTTTTTGCACTAAGGCTCCAAGGGCAATTAACCTTTGACCGAGTATGTAAAGGTCAAAGGGTTTAGCTAAATTAGAGAGTTCCTGGGCAAGGGTCTGAATTGACTGATCTTTCCATTCTTGAAAGGCTGCTTCTGGATTCTATACAAAAGGATCATCATCTTTTCGTGTCAGTGTTTCATGTAGAGGCCCAGCTATTAGACTGTAGTTAGGGATCCAGATGCAGAAAACCTTGGCCTCCCCAGGAACCCCTAAGCTGTCTTCTAGTTTTAGAAGATGTAAGGCTGCAAATGGCTTCTTCCCTATCCTGGGATGCGTTTCTCTGAATATCTGTGAGAATGAAGCCCAGTCATGTCACCTGAGCCTGGTATATTTGAGCCTTTTTCTTGGACACCTTCTATCCTTTCTTGGCTAGGTAGTTCAGAGGCGTCTTTAGTAGGCCTGGCGATCAGAATGTCATCTGCATATTGAAGGAGGGTTCCCTTTTACAGAGGTAGAACTTTTAGGTCTTTAGAGGACATTTCCCCAATGATGGTGTGGGGATTTTTGAACCATTGGGGCTGGACGGCCCAGCATTATTGCTTGTGTTGCATGTTGTGTCCTGCCACACACAAGCCAAAAATTCTTGTGACTCTGAGATGAATGGAATACAGAAGAAGGCATCATTGAAGTGTAATACAGAATGCCATGGCCTGGTGGATGGTAGAATGAGCAGCAGTGAGTAGGAAATAGGAGCTACTGGATGTATATCCTCGGTGGCTTCACTGACTGTCCTGATATCCTTTACCAGGTCTCCAGCAGCCCATGGGGCTCTCGTGGTCAGGCCAATCCCAGGATATGGAGCTCACCTGGGCTGCACCCCACACCCCACAGCCCAGGGGGCTCTCGTGTTCAAGTCCCTCCCAGGGTACGGAGCTCACCTGTGCAGCTACCCAGCAGCCCATGGGGCTATCATAGTCAGTCCCTTCCCAGGATACGGAGCTACCCAGGGCAGGTACGCCAGCAGGGCTGGACACACAGGAACTGTGCACATAGCCCACCTTGCAGAGAACCGCCAGCTCACCTGTCGCTCACAGCTGACACAGAACACCTCAGAGCAGGACTTGAACTAACAAACAGCAGCTCTGACAGGTCTGTGACCCTGGCTATCACTCTGTGCAGCCTCTCTCTGCCTGTTCTTCCAGACACTTCCACTGCAGCCAGGGCACCAGGCCTCTGTCTCCACCCACCATCACTCCTCTCCCTGACTCCTGGGTTCCTCTCATTAGGATAGGGTCTTCTTGAAGTTGTTTTCCACTCATGGACCAGATAAAATGATAAGAAAACAAGCCGCAGCTGCAGCCCCTTGTCTATCCTGTCTCTCAAGAGCCCACACCTCTTCCTTGGGCCTGGCCCATTTAGCAAGGTTCATTTTCTGCAACTGTGAGCCCCTGATGGGTGAGGATTGGCTGATTTGGGCAGCCTGACACTGCCTGCTGGCCCTCCCCATGTGTGCCTGGATTGAGGTCAATATAAACACCTCTCCAGTCAGCAAGAGCCCCTGTTGCTGTGCCTGACGCCATATTCTCTGCCCTGTCAGCAGTGTCGTGGCTGGGGTGGTGGTAGGGAGGGAGAGGCCGTGGCTTTGTGGGTGGCCCAGTGTGAGTGGGGCTCTGCTGGACTTTCTGCAGGAGTTGCCAGGCTGCCACTTGCTAAAGAAGAGGATGTGTCACCCATACCTGCCACTGGAATTTCTCCCCAGGCAGAGGTGAGGAAGTAAAAAAGCAGTGGGGGCCGTGGCAGGAGGGGTATCTCAGACAGGGAAATGGAAAGCTTCCAGAAGAGCATTTGGGTCCATGACCATCCTGGCTGGCCTGCAGGCACCAAGTCGGCCTGCGTGCTGTCGCTGGTGTGGCTCCACAGCCCTTCCTCTAGGCTTGCAAGTGCTTGTACATATTCAGGTGTTTTACCTGGAAAGGGTGGGAAGAGTTCAGCTGCAGCAGGACTGGGGCTCAGCTCACATTTACTCACAGACGCCTCGACACAGTCCCCCAGCTTTGCAATGAGGAGGCTCCTTGTGGGGGGGAGTGCTGCTGACTGCATTGGAGATGATTTCCCAACTCTGACCAACTTAATAAGTTTTTACCACTGGAGCAAGTGCCCTTATACGATTTTCCTCTGTATAACTGGTGGGTTCTGTTTTTTTTTTTTTTTTTTTTTTTTTTATATATATATATTTTTTTCTTTTTCGTTCAAGGTAGATTTTATTTATTCCTCTTTTTTTTTTAAATTTGGAGACATAAACATGGAAATAATGCATTAATATAAAGACATCTATGTGAAGGGAAAAACTTTTTTTCTGTTTTATTTTATTAAATGTTATTTATTTATTTTTAATTTTTTAAAATTTATTTATTCATTTTATACAGCAGGTTCTTATTGGATATCTATTTAATACATATAAGTGTGCACATATGAATCCTAGTCTCCCAATTCATCCCACCACCACCCTCACATGGTGTTCCCCCCTTGGTGTCCATATGTTTGTTCTCTACATCTGTGTCTCTATCTCTGCCCTGCAAACCGGTTCATCTGTACCATTTTTCTAGGTTCCACATATATGCATTAATATACAATATTTGTTTTTCTCTTTCTGACTTACTTCACTCTGTATGACAGTCTCTAGATCCATCAAGGTCTCTACAAATGACCCAATTTCATTCCTATGTATGGCTGAGTAATATTCCATTATATATATGTACCATATCTTTATCCATTCGTCTGTCTGTGGGCACTTAGGTTGCTTTCATTACCTGGCTATTGTAAATAGTGCTGCAATGAACATTGTGGTGAATGTGTCTTTTTGATTTATGGTTTTCTCTGGGTATATGCCCAGTAGTGGGATTGCTGGATTATATGGTAATTCTATTTTTAATTTTTTTAAGGAACCTCCATACTGTTCTCCATAGAGACTGTATCGATTTACATTCCCAACAATAGTGGAAGAAGGTTCCTTTTCTCCACACCCTCTCCAGCATTTGTTGTTTGTAGATTTTCTGATGATTTGACGTGATACCTCATTGTAGTTTCGATTTCCATTTCTCTAATAATTAGTGATGTTGAGCAGATTTTCATGTGCGTACTGGCCATCTCTATGTCTTCTTGGAAGAAATATCTATTTAGATCTTCTTCCATTTTTGTATTGGGTTGTTTGTTTTATTAATATTGAGCTGCATGAGCTGTTTATATATATTGGAGATTAATCATTTGTCCATTGATTCGTTTGCAAATATTTTCTGCCATTCTGAGGGTTGTCTTTTCGTCTTGTTTGTAGTTTCCTTTGCTTGGCAAAAGCTTTTACGTTTCATTAGGCCCCATCTGTTTAGTTTTCTTTTTTATTTCATTACTATAGGAGGTGGATCAAAAAAGATCTTGCTGTGATTTACGTCAGAGTATCTTTCGTAAGTTTTCCTCTCAGAGTTTTATACTGTCTGGTCTTACATTAAGGTCTCTAATCCATTTTGAATATATTTTTATGTATGGTGTTGGGGAGTGTTCTAATTACATTCTTTTACATGTAGCTCTCCATATTTCCCAGCACCAATGATTGAAGAGACTGTCTTATCTCCATTGTATAGTCTTGCTTCCTTTGTCATAGATTAGTTGACCATAGGTGTGTAGGTTTATCCCTGGTCTTTTTTTTTTTTTCCTTTTACACGTTTATTGGAGTATAATTGCTTTACAATGGAGTGTTCGTTTCTGCTGTATAACAAAGTGAATCAGCTATACATATACAAATATCAGCAGATACCCTCCCTCTTGCATCTCCCTCCCACACTCCATATCCCACCCCTTTATGTGCTCACAGAGCACCAAGCTGATCTCCCTGTTCTATGTGGCTGCTTCCCAGTAGCTATCGGTGTTACATTTGGTAATGTATTTATGTCCATGCCACTCTCTCACTTCGTCCCAGCTTACCCATCCCCCTTCCGGTGTCCTCAAGTCCTTTCTCTATGTCTGTGTCCTTAATCCTCTCCTGCCACTAGGTTCTTCAAAATCTTTTTTTTTCTTCATTAGATTCCGTATATCTCTGTTAACATACAGTATTTGTTTTTCCCTTTCAGACTTACTTCACTGTGTAGGACAGATTCTAAGTCCATCCACCTCAGTACAAATAGCTCAGTTTGCTTCTTTTTTTGGCTGAGTAATATTCCATTGTATATATGTGCCAGATCTTCTTTATCCATTCATCTGTCGATGGACACTTAGGTTGCTTCCATGTCCTGGCTATTGCAAATAGAGCTGCAATGAACATTTTTGTACATAACTCTTTTTGAATTATGGTTTTCACAAGGCAAATATCCAGTAGTTGGATTGTTGTGTCGTATGGTACTTCTATTGTTAGTTATTTAAAGGAACCTCCGTAATGTTCTCCCTAGTGCCCATATCAATTTACATTCCCACCCACAGTGCAAGTGTGTTCCCTTTTCTCCAATAAAGGTCCCTCCAGCGTTTATTGTTTTGTAGATTTTTTTGATGATTGCCACTCTGCCTGCTGTGACGTGATACCTCACGGTAGTTTTGATTTGCATTTCTCTAATGATTAGTGATGTTCAGCATCCTTTCATGTGTTTCTTGGTAATCTGTATATCTTCTTTGGAGAAATATCTATTAGGTCTTCTGCCCGTTTTTGGATTGGGTTGTTTGTTTTTGTGATATTGAGCTACATGCGGTGCTTATAAAGTTAGGAGATTAATCCTTTTTCAATTGCTTCATTTGAAAATATTTTCTCCCATTCTAAGGGTTGTTTTTGCATCTTGTTTATGTTTTCCTGTACTGTGTAAAAGCTTTTAAGTTTCATTAGGTCCCATTTGTTGATTTCTGTTTTTATTTCCATTTCTCTAAGTGGTGGGTCAAAAAGGATCTTGCTGTGATTTATGTCATAGAGTGTTCTGCCTATGGCTTCCTCTAAGTGTTTTATAGTGTCTGGTCTTATATTTAGATCTCTAATCAATTTAGAGTTTATTTTTGTGTATGATGTTATGGAGTGTTCTAATTTCATTCTTTTATGTGTAGGGGTCCAGTATTCCCAGCACCAATTACTGAAGAGACTGTCTTTTCTCCATTGTATATCCTTAGCTCCTTTGTCATAGATGAGATAGCCATAGGTATGTAGGTTTATCTCTGGGCTTTCTGTCCTGTTCCATTGATCTGTGTTTATGCCAATCTACATACACTTGATTCCATTATGGAGACATATAAATACATAGGTTTCAAGGTTATTACCAGTCAGATATATTCCTCTTCAATGAATAGGGTGTTTTGTGTCCAGTTCATTGAGAAAGGAGTAGGTCTTGTCTATTACATATTTGGTATATGGAATGGGATCTGTGCTAATTTCAAACTCTGCTTTTACACATCACCCCACGTCACCTTTCCCCTTAAGGAGGCATAAGTGTGATTTTTAAATGTGTAACTCTGTTCTCTTTTGAAATTCAGTTCATGTGTAGCCATGTTTACATTCCCTCTATAAGTGATATATTACAATAAGTTTCTTTTACTTTGTGGCTCATTGCACTTAGCATCATCGTACCTAAAGCCACTCATTAAGCTGCTATTGGCCTTATGACATTGATTTTATGTCTGAGTGACATTCCATTGTATATAAGTACCACAACATCTATATCCATTTTTTTTTCCTTTCCTGGGATATTTAAAGAGTACTGAAGTCGAGGTTCTTGTAAACAGAGCAGCCCTAAAGTTTGGGCTGGCTGTGTGTTATGGATTTTTAGTTTTCCCAAAATACACGCCCATGAGTGGAAGTGTGCTATGCTCTGTAGCTCTGTTTTAGAAAACAACATACAGTTCTCCAGAGAGGCTGTTGGCAATTTACATCCTGTCCATCGGCGTAACCAGGCTCCCTTTTCTCCATGGCCTGTCCTGCATTTGCGGTTTTTACACTATTTGTGGATGGCCCTTTTGACTGGAGGTAAGGGACACTTCTCTGTAGTGTGGATTTGCAATGCCTGATGGCTTGCTTAGCCAAAAAGGGCGTATGCATTTTTTCCCGAATATATTCAAGAAAATACACATAGTCCCTTTTCAGCCAAGGGCAACATTGTCGAAATTCTGTCGCTTTTCATGTGCTTTAAAGACAACTCCAATCTACCTCTTGAAATGTGTTTCCTTCAATTCTGCCTTGCATTCAAATCCTCTTCACTGCCTTTCCTCAATATATTTCTGGATGATAGTTGTCCTTTATAACTCTGCAAGTTTGTGAATTGCTGTGCCCCTGATTTCCATTTTTCAACTCGCCTCTTTGTGAGCTGGCTGCAATACCGCAGGATGGCTTTAGGCCCTAGTCTGGTTCCGGGGCTTCAGGCTGAGTCTTTGGTTAATTCTTCTTCCTGGTGGGAAACTAGAGTGACATGTGCCCATCCAAACACCTACAGCTAATCTCTCATTTATTCCCCCTCTTCCTGTTCATCGTCTGCACAATTTGCAAACTGTGCATATCAGGAGGGTAAAGGCGCTGATACTCCAAGTGGGGAGATTTTTAGTAATGCAGATGGAATGGTGAAGCCGAGCACGACAAAAGGAAAAATGAGGTACCTTTTAGAAAACTTTCCCAATTACACAGTGTACCATCCACTGGGTTTCCCATGCATGTTTTAAGTGTAGGAAGATTCCCTTAAACCTGGAGAGTTGGGACCACTAGAATGGGTATCACACAGTATTGCTCTAAGTGGTGTTCTTTTGCTCACAAGACCTCAGCAATCTTGTCAGCCCCAAGTGTCCAGTCTTATGTCTCATCCAGCTGTGGGTGTAAAGGTGGTCAATCCAGGTTGCATCACAGGCCCTGAACGTATTTTTTAAGACTTTCTCACTGTTTCGCTGTTTTTGCATTTTGCTTTTGAAATTTATTTTTATAAGTGGGTTTAACTGAATTTCAGTGCTCTGTTCATGCCGTTATACACACACATGATTCCTTTATGGAGACATGAGAATACATATGTTTTAAAATACTGAGAGTCAGACTTATTCCTCTGCAATGAATAGGGGGTGTTGAGTCCAGTTCATTGTGGCGGGAGTAGGTGTTGTCTATTACATACTTGGTTTATGTAACGGTATCAGTGTTAATTTAAAACTCTGATTTTATGCATCACCCCACCTCGCCTTTCCCCTTAAGCAGGCAGAAGATTGTTTTCTAAATGTGTGATTCCGTTGTGTTTGTAAATCAGTTCATGTGTAGCCATGTGTACATTCCCGCTATGAGTGATATCTTATGATAAGATTCGTTATTCTGGTATCTTTCCTAACTCAGTTCATGTGAGGCCATGTTTATAGGACCTTCATAAGTGATATCTTATGGTAAGATTCTTTTTCTGTGTGACTTATTTCACTTAGAATCATCGTACCTGAATCCACTCATTTTGCTGCTCCTGGCCTTATGAAATTGATTTCATGGCTGAGGGATATTCCATCGTATGTAAGTACCAAAATTATTTGAACCATTTTTTGTCTTTCCTGGGATATTTAAGGTATACACAAGTTGTGGTTCTTGTAAGCAGTGAAGCCCTAAATTTTGGGGTGGCTCTGTCTTATTGATTTTCAGTTTTCCCAAGGTATATTTCCTAGACTGGAAGTGCTCTTGACTCTGTAGCTCTGTTGTATACTGGTTTTAGGGAACACAATGCACTTCTCCAGAGAGGCAGTTGGCAATTTACATCCCGCCCATCAGCATAACAAGGCTCCATGTTCTCCAGGCCCTGTCTTGCCTTTCTGGTTTTTACACATTTTGCAGATGTCCCTTTTGACCAGTGGGAAGTGATACTACTTTGTGGTGCAGATTTGCATTGCCCACTTGCTTGCTTGGCCAAAAAGGGTGTATGCTTTTTCTGCTGTATATATTCAGGAGAAAACGCATACGCTCATTTTGGCCAAGTGCATCATTGTCGAAGTTGTGCCCCTCTTCCTGTGCTTTAAAGGCGATTCCAACATACCTCTTGAAATCTGTTTCCTGCTATACTGACTCCCTTTCAAGTCCGCCTCGATTCCTTCCCTCAACAGATTTTTAGGCGATAGTTGTCCATTATTACTCTGCCAGTTTCTGAATTCCTGTGCCCCTGAGCTCCATTTTTAAATTCGTTTTTTGTGAGCAGACCGCAAGTCAAAAATTTTGGTTCAGGACCTATACTGGTTCCCGGCGCGTTTCTGAGTCTTTGGTTAATTATTCTTCCTGCGGGGCAATTAGTGTGACATGTACGGGTCCAAATGCTTAACATCTACTCTCTCATTTGTCCTCCCTCTTCCCTTTTATTTTTGCCAAATTGGTAACTGTGCGAACCAGGAGTTTAAAGGGGCTGTCTCTCCAAGTTGGCAGATTGATAGTAAAGCAGTTGGAAAGTCAAACCGGAGCACCAGGAGAGGGATTATTAGTTGAGTTTTAGAAACCTTTCGTATTCACAGTGTGTCCATTCTCTAGGTTTCCCATACATGTTATAGTGGTAGTAATAGTCCCTTCAACCTGGACACATGGGACCCATGGAATGGGTGCTATGCATTATTTCTTTAAAGGGTCTGCATTTGCTCACCCAATCTCACCAATCCTCTCAGTTCCATGTGTCCAGCTTTATGCCACCTCCAGCTCTCATTGTAGATAGGGTCATTCAAGGTTTCATCAGAGACACTGAAGGAATTGTAAAGAATATCCCTTTTGATTTGTTTTTCAAATTCCTTTTTATAGTGGGTTTGAGCTGAATCTCGCTGCCAAGTTTATGCAAGTCTAGGCACACTTGATTCCCTTACGGAGACATATCAATACATAGGTTTAAAAATTCTTACTACTCAGATATAATCCTCTGTGGGAAATATGGGGTTTTGAGTCTCTTTCACTGAGGAAGGTGTACGTCTTGTCTATTCCATAGTTGGTTTTTGGAACGGTACCTGTGCTTATATCAAACTCTGGTTTTATGCATCACCCCACCTCTCCTTCCCCGTTAAGCAGGCATAAGAGAGTTTTCTAAATGTGAGACTCTGTTCTCGTTCCTAACTCAGTTCATGTGTAGCCATGTTTACAGGATCTTCATAAGTGATATCTTATGATAAGTTTCTTTTTCTGTGTGACTTATTTCACTTAGAATCATCGTACCTGAATCCACTCATTTTGCTGCTACTGGTCTTATGACATTGATTTCATGGCTGAGGGATATTCCATTGTATGTAAATAACATAATTTTTTTAAACGTTTTTATCTTTCCTTGGATATTTAAGGTGTACCCAAGTTGAGGTTCTTGTAAGCAGTGCAGCCCTAAATTTTGGAATGGCTCTGTCTTATTGATTTTCAGTTTTCCCAAGATATATTCCCTAGACTGGAAGGGCCCTTGGCTCTGTAGCTCTGCTGTTTACTTGGTTTAGGGAACACAATGCACACCTCCAGAGAGGCAGTTGGCAATTTACATCCCACGCATCAGCATAACAAGGCTCCCTGTTCTCCAGGGCCTGTCTTGCCTTTCTGGATTTTACCCATTTTGTGGATGTCCCTTTTGACAGGTGGGAAGTGATACTTCTTTGTAGTGCAGATTTGCATTGCCCTCTTGCTTGCTTGGCCAAAAAGCGTTTATGCATTTTCTCCTGAATATATTCAGGAGAAAACGCATAAACCCTTTTTGGCCAAGTGCATCATTGTCGAAGTTGTGCCTCACTTCCTGTGCTTTAAAGGCGATTCCAACGTACCTCTTGAAATCTGTTTCCTGCTATTCTGCCTCGCTTTCAAGTCCGCCTCGTTGCCTTCCCTCAACAGATTTTTGGATGATAGTTGTTCTTTATTACTCTGCCTGTTTGTGAATTGTTTGCCCTTGAGTTCAATTATTTAACTTGTTTTTTGTGAGCTGAACGCAAGTCCAAAATTTTGGTTCAGGACCTATACTGGTTCCCGGTGGGTGGCTGAGACTTTAGTTAATTCTTCTTCCTCCCGGGAAATAAGAGTGACATGTGCCCGTCCAAATGCCTAACAGCTACTCTTTCATTGGTTCTCCCTCTTCCCTTTCATCCTCTGCCAAATTGGCAACCTGTGCGAACCAGGAGGCTAAAGGGGCTGTCTCTATAAGTTGGGAGATTGATAGTAAAGCAGTTCGAAAGTCAAAGCATAGCACCACGAGAGGTTCTATTCGTTGAGTTTTAGAGATCTTTGTATTCACAGTGTGTCCATTCTGTAGGTTTCCCATACATGTTATAGCTGTAGTAATATTCCCTTCACCCTGGACTGTTGGGACCATTGGAATGGGTGCCATGTATTATTGCTTTAAAGAGTCTGCATTTGCTCACCCAATCTTACCAATCCTCGCAGTCCCATGTGTCCTGCCTTATGCCACATCCAGCTGTCTTTGCAGATAGGGTCATTACAGGTTTCATCAGAGACCCAGAATGATTTGTAAAGAATTTACCTTTTCTTTTGTTTTTCAAATTCCTTTTTATACTGGGTTTGAGCTGTTTCTCGCTGCCATGTTTATGCCAGTCTAGACACAGTTGACTCCCTTATGGAGACATATCAATACATAGGTTTTAAGATTCTTACTAGTCAGATATATTCCTCTGCATGAAATATGTTGTTTTGAGTCCCTTTTACTGAAGAAGGTGTAGGTCTTGCCTATTCCATAGTTGGTTTTTGGAACGGTACCTGTGCTTATATCAAACTCCGGTTTTATGCATCACCCCACCTCACATTCCCCCTTAAGCAGGCATAAGAGTGTTTTCTAAATGTGAGACTCTCTTCTCTTTCCTAACTCAGTTCTTGTGTAGCCATGTTTACAGGATCTTCATAAGTGATATCTTATGAAAAGTTTCTTTTTCTGTGTGACTTATTTCACTTAGAATCATCGTACCTGAATCCACTCATTTTGCTGCTACTGGTCTTATGACATTGATTTCATGGCTGAGGGATATTCCATCGTACATAAGTACCACAATTTTTTGAACCATTTTTATATTTCCTGGGATATTTAAGGTGTACCCAAGATGAGGTTCTTGTAAGCAGTGCAGCCCTAAATTTTGGTGTGGCTCTGTCTTATTGATTTTCATGTTTCCCAAGGTATATTCCCTTGACTGGAAGTGGCCTTTGCTCTGTAGCTCTGTTGTTTACTTATTTTAGGGAACACAATGCACTCCTCCAGAGAGGCAGTTGGCAATTTACATCCCACCCATCAGCATAACAAGGCTCCCTGTTCTCCAGGGCCTCTCTTGCCTTTCTGGATTTTACCCATTTTGTGGATGTCCCTTTTGACCTGTGGGAAGTGATACTTCTTTGTAGTGCAGATTTGCTTTGCCCACTTGCTTGCGTGGCCAAAAAGGGCGTATGCGTTTTCTCCTGAATATATTCAGGAGAAAACACATACACCCTTTTTGGCCAAGTTCATCATTGTCAAAGTTGTGCCTCACTTCCTGTGCTTTAAAGGCGATTCCAACGTACCTCTTGAAATCTGTTTCCTGCTATTCTGCCTCGCTTTCAAGTCCGCCTCGTTGCCTTCCCTCAACAGATTTTTGGGCGATAGTTGTCCTTTATTACTCTGCCTGTTAGTGAATTGCTGTGCCCCTGAGCTCAATTATTTAACTTGTTTTTTGTGAGCTGAACGCACGTCCAAAATTTTGGTTCAGGACCTATACTGGTTCCCAGTGTGTGTCTGAGACTTTAGTTAATTCTTCTTCCTCCCGGGAAATCAGAGTGACATGTGAACATCCAAATGCCTTACAGCTATTCTTTCATTGGTTCTCTCTCTTCCCTTTCATCCTCTGCCAAATTGGCAACCTGTGGGAACCAGGAGGTTAAAGGTGCTGTCTCTCCAAGCTGGGAGATTGATAGTAAAGCATTTGGAAAGTCAATGCATAGCACCACGAGAGGTTCTAATCGTTGAGTTTTAGAGACCTTTCGTATTCACAGTTTGTCCATTCTCTAGGTTTCCCGTACATGTTATAGCTGCAGTAATATTCCCTTCAACCTGGAGAGTTGGGACCCATGGAATGGGTGCCATGCATTATTGTTTTAAAGGGTCTGCATTTGCTCACCAATCTTACAAATCCTCTCAGTCCCATGTGTCCATCCTTATTCCACATCCAGCTGTCATGGCAGATAGGGTCATTGCAGGTTTCATCAGAGACCCTGAAGGAATTGTAAAAAATTTACCTTTTTTTATTGTTTTTCAAATTCCTTTTTATAGTGGGTTTGAGCTGATTCTCGCTGCCATGTTTATGCCAGTCTAGACACACTTGATTCCCTTACGCAGACATATCAATACATATGTTTTAAGATTCTAACTAGTCAGACATATTGCTCTGAAGGAAATAAGGTGTTTTGTGTCCCTTTCACTGAGGAAGGTGTAGGTATTTTCTATTCCATAATTGGTTTTTGGAACGGTACCTGTGCTTATATCAAACTCTGGTTTTATGCATCACCCCACCTCTCCTTTCCCCTTAAGCAGGCATAAGAGTGTTTTCTAAATGTGTGGCTCTGTTCTCTTTCCTAACTCAGTTCATGTGTAGCCATGTTTACAGGATCTTCATAAGTGATATATTATGATAAGTTTCTTTTTCTGTGTCACTTATTTCACTTAGAATTATCGTACCTGAATCCACTCATTTTGCTGCTACTGGTCTTATGACATTGATTTCATGGCTGAGGGATATTCCATTGTATGTAAATAACATAATTTTTTGAACCGTTTTTATCTTTCCTTGGATATTTAAGGTGTACCCAAGTTGAGGTTCTTGTAAGCAGTGCAGCCCTAAATTTTGGAATGGCTCTGTCTTATTGATTTTCAGTTTTCTCAAGATATATTCCCTAGACTGGAAGGGCCCTTGGCTCTGTAGCTCTGCTGTTTACTTGGTTTAGGGAACACAATGCACACCTCCAGAGAGGCAGTTGGCAATTTACATCCTGCGCATCAGCATAACAAGGCTCCCTGTTCTCCAGGGCCTGTCTTGCCTTTCTGGATTTTACCCATTTTGTGGATGTCCCTTTTGACAGGTGGGAAGTGATACTTCTTTGTAGTGCAGATTTGCATTGCCCGCTTGCTTGCTTGGCCAAAAAGGGCGTATGTGTTTTCTCCTGAATATATTCAGGAGAAAACGCATACGCCCTTTTTGGCCAAGTGCATCATTGTTGAAGTTGTGCCCCTCTTCCTGTGCTTTAAAGGCGATTCCAACGTACCTCTTGAAATCTGTTTCCTGCTATTCTGCCTCGCTTTCAAGTCCGCCTCGTTGCCTTCCCTCAACAGATTTTTGGACGATAGTGGTCCTGTATTACTCTGCCTGTTTGTGAATTGCTTTGCCCCTGAGCTCAATTTTTTAACTCGTTTTTTGTGAGCTGAATGCAAGTCCAATATTTTGGTTCAGGACCTATACTGGTTCTCGGTGGGTAGCTGAGACTTTAGTTAAATCTTCCTCCTCCAGGAAATAAGAGTGACATGTGCGCGTCCAAATGCCTAACAGCTACTCTTTCATTGGTTCTCCCTCTTCCCTTTCATCCTCTGCCTAATTGGCAACCTCTGCGAACCAGGAGGTTAAAGGTGCAGTCTCTGCAACCTGGGAGATTGATAGTAAAGCATTTGGAAAGTCAAACCAGAGCACCAGCAGAGGGATTATTTGTTGAGTCTTAGAGACCTTTCATGTTCACAGTGTGTCCATTCTCTAGGTTTCCCATACATGTTATAGCTGTAGTAATATTCCCTTCACCCTGGAGAGTTGGGACCCATGGAAGGGGGGCCATGCATTATTGCTTTAAAGGGTCTGCATTTGCTCACCCAATCTCACCAATCCTCTCAGTCCCAAGTGTCCAGCCTTATGCCAAATCCAGCTGTCGTTGTAGATAGGGTCATTCCAGGTTTCAACAGACACCATGAAGAAGTTGTAAAGAATTTCCTGTTTCCTTTGTGTGTCTGAAATTCCTTTTTATAATGGGTTTGAGCTGATTCTCACTGCCATGTTTATGCCAGTGTAGACACCGTTGATTCCCTCATGGAGACATATCAATAAATAGGTTATAAGATTCTTACTAGTCAGATATATTCCTCTGAGGGAAATATGGGGTTTTGAGTCCCTTTCACTGAGGAAGGTGTAGGTCTTGTCTATTCCGTATTTGATTTTTTGAACGGTACCTGTGCTTATATAAAACTCTGGGTTTTATGCATCACCCCACCTCTCCTTCCCCCTTAAGCAGGCATAAGAGTGTTTTCTAAATGTGAGACTCTGTTCTCTTTCCTAACTCAGTTCATGTGTAGCCATGTTTACAGAATCTCTATAAGTGATATCTTATGATAACTTTCTTTTTCTGTGTGACTTATTTCACTTAGAATCATCGTACCTGAATCCACTCATTTTGCTGCTACATGTCTTATGGCATTGATTTCATGGCTCAGGGATATTTCATCGGACGTAAGTACCACAAATTTTTGTACCATTTTTATCTTTCCTGGGATATTTAAGGTGAATCCAAGATGAGGGTCTTGTAAGCAGTGCACCCCTAAATATCGGGGTGGCTGTGTCTTATTGATTTTCAGTTTTCCCAAGGTATCTTATGTAGACTGGATGTGCCCTGGGCTCTGTAGCTCTGTTGTTTACTTGTTTTAGGGAACACAATGCACTGCTCCAGAGAGGCAGCTGGCAATTTGCCTCCCACCCATCAGCATAACAAGGCTCCCAGTTCGCCAGGGCCTGTCTTGCCTTTCTGGTTTTTACCCATTTTGTGGATATCCCTTTTGACTTGTGGGAAGTTATACTTCTTTGTAGTGCAGATTTGCATTGCCTGCTTGCTTGCTTGGCCAAAAAGGGTGTATGTGTTTTCTCCTGAATATATTCAGGAGAAAACTCATACACCCTTTTTGGCCAAGTGCATCATTGTCGAAGTTGAGCCCCTCTTCCTGTGCTTTAAAGGCGATTCCAGCATACCTCTTGAAATCTGTTTCCTGCTATTCTGCCTCGCTTTCACGTCTGCCTCTTAACCTTCCCTCAACAGAGTTTTGGACGAGAGTTGTCCTTTACCACTCTGCCATTTGGTGAATTGCTGTGCCACTGAGCTCCATTATTCACCTCGTTTTTTGTGAGCTGAATGCAAGTCCAAATTTTGGTTCAGGACTTATACTGGTGTCCGGTGGGTGGCTGAGACTTTGGTTAATTCTTCTTCCGGCCGGAACATTAGAGTGACATTTGCCGGTCCAAATGCCAGCAGCTACTCTCTCATTGGTTCTCCCTCTTCCCTTTCATCCTCTGCCAAATTGGCAACCTGTGAGAAGCAGGAGGTTAAAGGGGCTGTCTCTCTAAGTTGGGAGATTGATAGTAAAGCAGTTGGAAAGTCAAACCGGAGCACCAGGAGAGGGACTATTAGTTGAGTTTTAGAAACCTTTCGTATTCACAGTGTGTCCATTCTCTAGGTTTCCCGTACATGTTATAGCTGTTGTAATATTCCCTTCAACCTGGAGAGTTGGGACCCATGGAATGGGTGCCACTCATTATTGCTTTAAAGGGTCTGCATTTGCTCACCCAATCTCAACAATCCTCTCAGTCCAAAGTGTCCAGCCTTATGCCACCTCCAGCTGTCATTGTAGATAGGGTCATTCCAGGTTTCATCAGAGACCCTGAAGGAATTTTAAGGAATTTCCCTGTTTTTTTTGTTTTGTTTTTGAAATTCCTTTTTATAGTGGGTTGAGCTGATTCTCACTGCCATTTTTATGCCTGTCTAGACACACTTGATTCCCTTACGGAGACATATGAATACATAGGTTTTAAGATTCTTACTAGTAAGATATATTACTCTGCGGTGAATATGGGGTGTTGAGTCCCTTTCACTGAGGAAGGTGTAGGTCTTGTCTATTCCGTATTTGGTTTTTGGAACTGTACCTGTACTAATATCAAACTCTGGTTTTATGCATCACCCCACCCCTCCTTCCCCCTTAAGAAGGCATAAGGGTGTTTTCTAAATGTGAGACTCCCTTCTCTTTCCTAACTCAGTTCATGTGTAGCCATGTTTACAGGATCTTCATCATTGATATCTTATGATAATTTTATTTTTCTGTGTGACTTATTTCACTTAGAATTATCGTACCTGAATCCACTCATTTTGCTGCTACTGGCCTTATGACATTGATTTCATGGCTGAGGGATATTCCATCATACGTAAGTACCACAATTTCTTGAACCATTTTTGTCTTTCCTGGGATATTTAAGGTGTACCCAAGTTGAGGTTTTTGTAATCATTGCAGCCCTGAATTTTGGTGTGGATCTGTCTTATTAATTTTCAGTTTTCCCAAGCTATATTCCCTAGACTGGAAGTGCCCTTGGCTCTGTAGCTGTGTTGTTTCCTTGTTTTAGGGAACACAATGCACTCCTCCAGAGAGGCAGTTGGCAATTTACATCCCGCCCATCAGCATAACAAGGCTCCCTGTTCTCCAGTGCCTGTCTTGCCTGTCTGGTTTTTACACATTTTGTGGATATCCCTTTTGGCTGGTGGAAAGTGATAGTTCTTTGTAATGCAGATTTGCATTGCCCGCTTGCTTGCTTGGCCGAAAAGGGCATATGCGTTTTCTCCTGAATATATTCACGTGAAAACCCACATGCCCTTTATGACCATTTCCATTATTTTCGAAGTTGTGATGCTTTTCCTGTGTTTAAAGGCGATTCCAATGTACCTCTTGAAATCTGTTTCATGCCACTCTGCCTCATTTTCACTTCCGCCTCGTGGCTTTCCCTCAAAAGATTTTTGGAAGAGAGTAGTCCTTTATAACTCTGCAGGTTAGTAAATTGCTGTGGCCCTGAGTTCCATTTTTCAACTCACGTTTTTGTGAGCTGACCGCAAATCCACAGTTTTGCTTCTGGACCTATACTGGTTCTGGGGGGGGCAGGCTGAGTCTTTGGTTAATTCCTCTTCGTGACGGGAAATTAGAGTGAAATGTGGCCGTCCAAATGCCTACAGCTACTCTCTCATTGGTTCTCTCTCTTCCCTTGTATCCTCTGCACAATTTGCCAGCTGTTCGAACCAGGAGGTTATAGGGCCTGACTCTCCAAGTTGGGAGATTGATAGTAAAGCAGTTGGAATGTCAAACTGGAGCACAAGGAGAGACAATAGTAGTAGAGTTTTAGAAAGCTTTCACCATCAGATGGTTTCCATTCTCTAATTTCCCATACATGTTATAACTGTAGTGATATTCCCTTCTACTTGGAGAGTTCGGAACCATGGAATGCGTGGCAGGCATTATTGCTTTAAAGGGTCTGCATTTTTTCACCCAATCTCACCAATCCTCTCAGTCCCAAGTGACCAGCGTTATGCCACATCCAGCTGTCATTGTAGATAGGGTCATTCCAGGTTTCATCAGAACCCCTGAAGGTATTGTGTAAGAATTTTACTGTTTTTATGTTTTGTTTTGAAATTCATTTTTATAGTGAGTTTGAGCTTATTCTCACTGCCATGTTTATATCGTTCTAGACACACTTAGTTCCCTTACGGAGACATATCAATACATAGGTTTTAAGATTCTTACTAGTCAGATATATTCCTCTGCGGGAAATATGGGGTTTTGAGTCCCTTTCAGTGAGGAAGGGGTAGGTCTTGTCTATTCCATAGTTGGTTTTTGGAACGGTACCTGTGCTTATATCAAACTCTGGTTTTATGCATCACCCCACCTCTCCTTCCCCGTTAAGCAGGCATAAGAGTGTTTTCTAAATGTGAGACACTCTTCTCTTTCCTAACTCAGTTCATGTGTAGCCATGTTTACAGCATCTTCATAAGTGATATCTTATGATAAGCTTCTTTTTCTGTGTGACTTATTTCACTTAGAATCATCGTACCTTAATCCACTCATTTTGTTGCTACTGGTCTTATGACATTGATTTCATGGCTGAGGTGTATTCCATTGTATGTAAGTAACATAATTTTTTGAACCGTTTTTATCTTTCCTGGGATATTTAAAGTGTACCCAAGTTGAGGTTCTTGTAAGCAGTGCAGCCCTAAATTTTGGAATGGCTCTGTCTTATTGATTTTCAGTTTTCCCAAGATATATTCCCTAGAATGCAAGTGCCCTTGGCTCTGTAGCTCTGTTGTTTACTTGGTTTAGGGAACACAATGCACTCCTCCAGAGAGGCAGTTGGCAATTTACATCCCGCCCATCAGCATAACAAGGCTCCCTGTTCTCCGGGGCCTCTCTTGCCTTTCTGGATTTTACCCATTTTGTGGATATCCCTTTTGACCTGTGGGAAGTGATACTTCTTTGTAGTGCAGATTTGCTTTGCCCACTTGCTTGCGTGGCCAAAAAGGGCGTATGCGTTTTCTCCTGAATATATTCAGGAGAAAACACATACACCCTTTTTGGCCAAGTTCATCATTGTCAAAGTTGTGCCTCACTTCCTGTGCTTTAAAGGCGATTCCAACGTACCTCTTGAAATCTGTTTCCTGCTATTCTGCCTCGCTTTCAAGTCCGCCTCGTTGCCTTCCCTCAACAGATTTTTGGGCGATAGTTGTCCTTTATTACTCTGCCTGTTAGTGAATTGCTGTGCCCCTGAGCTCAATTATTTAACTTGTTTTTTGTGAGCTGAACGCACGTCCAAAATTTTGGTTCAGGACCTATACTGGTTCCCAGTGTGTGTCTGAGACTTTAGTTAATTCTTCTTCCTCCCGGGAAATCAGAGTGACATGTGAACATCCAAATGCCTTACAGCTATTCTTTCATTGGTTCTCTCTCTTCCCTTTCATCCTCTGCCAAATTGGCAACCTGTGGGAACCAGGAGGTTAAAGGTGCTGTCTCTCCAAGCTGGGAGATTGATAGTAAAGCATTTGGAAAGTCAATGCATAGCACCACGAGAGGTTCTAATCGTTGAGTTTTAGAGACCTTTCGTATTCACAGTTTGTCCATTCTCTAGGTTTCCCGTACATGTTATAGCTGCAGTAATATTCCCTTCAAACTGGAGAGTTGGGACCCATGGAATGGGTGCCATGCATTATTGTTTTAAAGGGTCTGCATTTGCTCACCAATCTTACAAATCCTCTCAGTCCCATGTGTCCATCCTTATTCCACATCCAGCTGTCATGGCAGATAGGGTCATTGCAGGTTTCATCAGAGACCCTG
The DNA here is from genome assembly GCF_964341445.2 of Mesoplodon mirus. Classification (NCBI taxonomy): domain Eukaryota; kingdom Metazoa; phylum Chordata; class Mammalia; order Artiodactyla; family Ziphiidae; genus Mesoplodon; species Mesoplodon mirus. The sequence continues at coordinate 530,595 of NW_028295604.1, forward strand.
AAGGAATTGTAAAAAATTTACCTTTTTTTATTGTTTTTCAAATTCCTTTTTATAGTGGGTTTGAGCTGATTCTCGCTGCCATGTTTATGCCAGTCTAGACACACTTGATTCCCTTACGCAGACATATCAATACATATGTTTTAAGATTCTAACTAGTCAGCCATATTGCTCTGCAGGAAATAAGGTGTTTTGTGTCCCTTTCACTGAGGAAGGTGTAGGTATTTTCTATTCCATAATTGGTTTTTGGAACGGTACCTGTGCTTATATCAAACTCTGGTTTTATGCATCACCCCACCTCTCCTTTCCCCTTAAGCAGGCATAAGAGTGTTTTCTAAATGTGTGGCTCTGTTCTCTTTCCTAACTCAGTGCATGTGTAGCCATGTTTACAGGATCTTCATAAGTGATATATTATGATAAGTTTCTTTTTCTGTGTCACTTATTTCACTTAGAATTATCGTACCTGAATCCACTCATTTTGCTGCTACTGGTCTTATGACATTGATTTCATGGCTGAGGGATATTCCATTGTATGTAAATAACATAATTTTTTGAACCGTTTTTATCTTTCCTTGGATATTTAAGGTGTACCCAAGTTGAGGTTCTTGTAAGCAGTGCAGCCCTAAATTTTGGAATGGCTCTGTCTTATTGATTTTCAGTTTTCCCAAGATATATTCCCTAGACTGGAAGGGCCCTTGGCTCTGTAGCTCTGCTGTTTACTTGGTTTAGGGAACACAATGCACACCTCCAGAGAGGCAGTTGGCAATTTACATCCCGCGCATCAGCATAACAAGGCTCCCTGTTCTCCAGGGCCTGTCTTGCCTTTCTGGATTTTACCCATTTTGTGGATGTCCCTTTTGACAGGTGGGAAGTGATACTTCTTTGTAGTGCAGATTTGCATTGCCCGCTTGCTTGCTTGGCCAAAAAGGGCGTATGTGTTTTCTCCTGAATATATTCAGGAGAAAACGCATACGCCCTTTTTGGCCAAGTGCATCATTGTTGAAGTTGTGCCCCTCTTCCTGTGCTTTAAAGGCGATTCCAACGTACCTCTTGAAATCTGTTTCCTGCTATTCTGCCTCGCTTTCACGTCTGCCTCGTTGCCTTCCCTCAACAGATTTTTGGACGATAGTGGTCCTGTATTACTCTGCCTGTTTGTGAATTGCTTTGCCCCTGAGCTCAATTTTTTAACTCGTTTTTTGTGAGCTGAATGCAAGTCCAATATTTTGGTTCAGGACCTATACTGGTTCTCCGTGGGTAGCTGAGACTTTAGTTAAATCTTCCTCCTCCAGGAAATAAGAGTGACATGTGCGCGTCCAAATGCCTAACAGCTACTCTTTCATTGGTTCTCCCTCTTCCCTTTCATCCTCTGCCTAATTGGCAACCTGTGCGAACCAGGAGGTTAAAGGTGCAGTCTCTGAAACCTGGGAGATTGATAGTAAAGCAGTTGGAAAGTCAAACCAGAGCACCAGCAGAGGGATTATTTGTTGAGTCTTAGAGACCTTTCATGTTCACAGTGTGTCCATTCTCTAGGTTTCCCATACATGTTATAGCTGTAGTAATATTCCCTTCACCCTGGAGAGTTGGGACCCATGGAAGGGGGGCCATGCATTATTGCTTTAAAGGGTCTGCATTTGCTCACCCAATCTCACCAATCCTCTCAGTCCCAAGTGTCCAGCCTTATGCCAAATCCAGCTGTCGTTGTAGATAGGGTCATTCCAGGTTTCATCAGACACCATGAAGAAGTTGTAAAGAATTTCCTGTTTTCTTTGTGTGTCTGAAATTCCTTTTTATAATGGGTTTGAGCTGATTCTCACTGCCATGTTTATGCCAGTGTAGACACCGTTGATTCCCTCATGGAGACATATCAATAAATAGGTTATAAGATTCTTACTAGTCAGATATATTCCTCTGAGGGAAATATGGGGTTTTGAGTCCCTTTCACTGAGGAAGGTGTAGGTCTTGTCTATTCTGTATTTGATTTTTTGAACGGTACCTGTGCTTATATAAAACTCTGGGTTTTATGCATCACCCCACCTCTCCTTCCCCCTTAAGCAGGCATAAGAGTGTTTTCTAAATGTGAGACTCTGTTCTCTTTCCTAACTCAGTTCATGTGTAGCCATGTTTACAGAATCTCTATAAGTGATATCTTATGATAACTTTCTTTTTCTGTGTGACTTATTTCACTTAGAATCATCGTACCTGAATCCACTCATTTTGCTGCTACATGTCTTATGGCATTGATTTCATGGCTCAGGGATATTTCATCGGACGTAAGTACCACAAATTTTTGTACCATTTTTATCTTTCCTGGGATATTTAAGGTGAATCCAAGATGAGGGTCTTGTAATCAGTGCACCCCTAAATATCGGGGTGGCTGTGTCTTATTGATTTTCAGTTTTCCCAAGGTATCTTATGTAGACTGGATGTGCCCTGGGCTCTGTCGCTCTGTTGTTTACTTGTTTTAGGGAACACAATGCACTGCTCCAGAGAGGCAGCTGGCAATTTGCCTCCCACCCATCAGCATAACAAGGCTCCCAGTTCGCCAGGGCCTGTCTTGCCTTTCTGGTTTTTACCCATTTTGTGGATATCCCTTTTGACTTGTGGGAAGTTATACTTCTTTGTAGTGCAGATTTGCATTGCCTGCTTGCTTGCTTGGCCAAAAAGGGTGTATGTGTTTTCTCCTGAATATATTCAGGAGAAAACTCATACACCCTTTTTGGCCAAGTGCATCATTGTCGAAGTTGAGCCCCTCTTCCTGTGCTTTAAAGGCGATTCCAGCATACCTCTTGAAATCTGTTTCCTGCTATTCTGCCTCGCTTTCACGTCTGCCTCTTAACCTTCCCTCAACAGAGTTTTGGACGAGAGTTGTCCTTTACCACTCTGCCATTTGGTGAATTGCTGTGCCACTGAGCTCCATTATTCACCTCGTTTTTTGTGAGCTGAATGCAAGTCCAAATTTTGGTTCAGGACTTATACTGGTGTCCGGTGGGTGGCTGAGACTTTGGTTAATTCTTCTTCCGGCCGGAACATTAGAGTGACATTTGCCGGTCCAAATGCCAGCAGCTACTCTCTCATTGGTTCTCCCTCTTCCCTTTCATCCTCTGCCAAATTGGCAACCTGTGAGAAGCAGGAGGTTAAAGGGGCTGCCTCTCTAAGTTGGGAGATTGATAGTAAAGCAGTTGGAAAGTCAAACCGGAGCACCAGGAGAGGGACTATTAGTTGAGTTTTAGAAACCTTTCGTATTCACAGTGTGTCCATTCTCTAGGTTTCCCGTACATGTTATAGCTGTTGTAATATTCCCTTCAACCTGGAGAGTTGGGACCCATGGAATGGGTGCCACTCATTATTGCTTTAAAGGGTCTGCATTTGCTCACCCAATCTCAACAATCCTCTCAGTCCAAAGTGTCCAGCCTTATGCCACCTCCAGCTGTCATTGTAGATAGGGTCATTCCAGGTTTCATCAGAGACCTGAAGGAATTTTAAGGAATTTCCCTGTTTTTTTTGTTTTGGTTTTGAAATTCCTTTTTATAGTGGGTTGAGCTGATTCTCACTGCCATTTTTATGCCTGTCTAGACACACTTGATTCCCTTATGGAGACATATCAATACACAGGTTTTAAGATTCTTACTAGTAAGATATATTACTCTGGGGTGAATATGGGGTGTTGAGTCCCTTTCACTGAGGAAGGTGTAGGTCTTGTCTATTCCGTATTTGGTTTTTGGAACTGTACCTGTACTAATATCAAACTCTGGTTTTATGCATCACCCCACCCCTCCTTCCCCCTTAAGAAGGCATAAGGGTGTTTTCTAAATGTGAGACTCCCTTCTCTTTCCTAACTCAGTTCATGTGTAGCCATGTTTACAGGATCTTCATCATTGATATCTTATGATAATTTTATTTTTCTGTGTGACTTATTTCACTTAGAATTATCGTACCTGAATCCACTCATTTTGCTGCTACTGGCCTTATGACATTGATTTCATGGCTGAGGGATATTTTTCATACGTAAGTACCACAATTTCTTGAACCATTTTTGTCTTTCCTGGGATATTTAAGGTGTACCCAAGTTGAGGTTTTTGTAATCATTGCAGCCCTGAATTTTGGTGTGGATCTGTCTTATTAATTTTCAGTTTTCCCAAGCTATATTCCCTAGACTGGAAGTGCCCTTGGCTCTGTAGCTGTGTTGTTTACTTGTTTTAGGGAACACAATGCACTCCTCCAGAGAGGCAGTTGGCAATTTACATCCCGCCCATCAGCATAACAAGGCTCCCTGTTCTCCAGTGCCTGTCTTGCCTGTCTGGTTTTTACACATTTTGTGGATATCCCTTTTGGCTGGTGGAAAGTGATAGTTCTTTGTAATGCAGATTTGCATTGCCCGCTTGCTTGCTTGGCCGAAAAGGGCATATGCGTTTTCTCCTGAATATATTCACGTGAAAACCCACATGCCCTTTATGACCATTTCCATTATTTTCGAAGTTGTGATGCTTTTCCTGTGTTTAAAGGCGATTCCAATGTACCTCTTGAAATCTGTTTCATGCCACTCTGCCTCATTTTCACTTCCGCCTCGTGGCTTTCCCTCAACAGATTTTTGGAAGAGAGTAGTCCTTTATAACTCTGCAGGTTAGTAAATTGCTGTGGCCCTGAGTTCCATTTTTCAACTCACGTTTTTGTGAGCTGACCGCAAATCCACAGTTTTGCTTCTGGACCTATACTGGTTCTGGGGGGGGCAGGCTGAGTCTTTGGTTAATTCCTCTTCGTGACGGGAAATTAGAGTGAAATGTGGCCGTCCAAATGCCTACAGCTACTCTCTCATTGGTTCTCTCTCTTCCCTTGTATCCTCTGCACAATTTGCCAGCTGTTCGAACCAGGAGGTTATAGGGCCTGACTCTCCAAGTTGGGAGATTGATAGTAAAGCAGTTGGAATGTCAAACTGGAGCACAAGGAGAGACAATAGTAGTAGAGTTTTAGAAAGCTTTCACCATCAGATGGTTTCCATTCTCTAATTTCCCATACATGTTATAACTGTAGTGATATTCCCTTCTACTTGGAGAGTTCGGAACCATGGAATGCGTGGCAGGCATTATTGCTTTAAAGGGTCTGCATTTTTTCACCCAATCTCACCAATCCTCTCAGTCCCAAGTGACCAGCGTTATGCCACATCCAGCTGTCATTGTAGATAGGGTCATTCCAGGTTTCATCAGAACCCCTGAAGGTATTGTGTAATAATTTTACTGTTTTTATGTTTTGTTTTGAAATTCATTTTTATAGTGGGTTTGAGCTTATTCTCACTGCCATGTTTATATCGTTCTAGACACACTTAGTTCCCTTATGGAGACATATCAATACATAGGTTTTAAGATTCTTACTAGTCAGATATATTCCTCTGCGGGAAATATGGGGTTTTGAGTCCCTTTCAGTGAGGAAGGGGTAGGTCTTGTCTATTCCATAGTTGGTTTTTGGAACGGTACCTGTGCTTATATCAAACTCTGGTTTTATGCATCACCCCACCTCTCCTTCCCCGTTAAGCAGGCATAAGAGTGTTTTCTAAATGTGAGACACTCTTCTCTTTCCTAACTCAGTTCATGTGTAGCCATGTTTACAGCATCTTCATAAGTGATATCTTATGATAAGCTTCTTTTTCTGTGTGACTTATTTCACTTAGAATCATCGTACCTTAATCCACTCATTTTGTTGCTACTGGTCTTATGACATTGATTTCATGGCTGAGGTGTATTCCATTGTATGTAAGTAACATAATTTTTTGAACCGTTTTTATCTTTCCTGGGATATTTAAAGTGTACCCAAGTTGAGGTTCTTGTAAGCAGTGCAGCCCTAAATTTTGGAATGGCTCTGTCTTATTGATTTTCAGTTTTCCCAAGATATATTCCCTAGAATGCAAGTGCCCTTGGCTCTGTAGCTCTGTTGTTTACTTGGTTTAGGGAACACAATGCACTCCTCCAGAGAGGCAGTTGGCAATTTACATCCCGCCCATCAGCATAACAAGGCTCCCTGTTCTCCAGGGCCTCTCTTGCCTTTCTGGATTTTACCCATTTTGTGGATATCCCTTTTGACCTGTGGGAAGTGATACTTCTTTGTAGTGCAGATTTGCATTGCCCACTTGCTTGCGTGGCCAAAAAGGGCGTATGCGTTTTCTCCTGAATATATTCAGGAGAAAACACATACGCCCTGTTTGGCCAAGTTCATCATTGTCAAAGTTGTGCCTCACTTCCTGTGCTTTAAAGGCGATTCCAACGTACCTCTTGAAATCTGTTTCCTGCTATTCTGCCTCGCTTTCAAGTCCGCCTCGTTGCCTTCCCTCAACAGATTTTTGGGCGATAGTTGTCCTTTATTACTCTGCCTGTTAGTGAATTGCTGTGCCCCTGAGCTCAATTATTTAACTTGTTTTTTGTGAGCTGAACGCACGTCCAAAATTTTGGTTCAGGACCTATACTGGTTCCCAGTGTGTGTCTGAGACTTTAGTTAATTCTTCTTCCTCCCGGGAAATCAGAGTGACATGTGAACATCCAAATGCCTTACAGCTATTCTTTCATTGGTTCTCTCTCTTCCCTTTCATCCTCTGCCAAATTGGCAACCTGTGGGAACCAGGAGGTTAAAGGTGCTGTCTCTCCAAGCTGGGAGATTGATAGTAAAGCATTTGGAAAGTCAATGCATAGCACCACGAGAGGTTCTAATCGTTGAGTTTTAGAGACCTTTCGTATTCACAGTTTGTCCATTCTCTAGGTTTCCCGTACATGTTATAGCTGCAGTAATATTCCCTTCAACCTGGAGAGTTGGGACCCATGGAATGGGTGCCATGCATTATTGTTTTAAAGGGTCTGCATTTGCTCACCAATCTTACAAATCCTCTCAGTCCCATGTGTCCATCCTTATTCCACATCCAGCTGTCATGGCAGATAGGGTCATTGCAGGTTTCATCAGAGACCCTGAAGGAATTGTAAAAAATTTACCTTTTTTTATTGTTTTTCAAATTCCTTTTTATAGTGGGTTTGAGCTGATTCTCGCTGCCATGTTTATGCCAGTCTAGACACACTTGATTCCCTTACGCAGACATATCAATACATATGTTTTAAGATTCTAACTAGTCAGACATATTGCTCTGAAGGAAATAAGGTGTTTTGTGTCCCTTTCACTGAGGAAGGTGTAGGTATTTTCTATTCCATAATTGGTTTTTGGAACGGTACCTGTGCTTATATCAAACTCTGGTTTTATGCATCACCCCACCTCTCCTTTCCCCTTAAGCAGGCATAAGAGTGTTTTCTAAATGTGTGGCTCTGTTCTCTTTCCTAACTCAGTTCATGTGTAGCCATGTTTACAGGATCTTCATAAGTGATATATTATGATAAGTTTCTTTTTCTGTGTCACTTATTTCACTTAGAATTATCGTACCTGAATCCACTCATTTTGCTGCTACTGGTCTTATGACATTGATTTCATGGCTGAGGGATATTCCATTGTATGTAAATAACATAATTTTTTGAACCGTTTTTATCTTTCCTTGGATATTTAAGGTGTACCCAAGTTGAGGTTCTTGTAAGCAGTGCAGCCCTAAATTTTGGAATGGCTCTGTCTTATTGATTTTCAGTTTTCCCAAGATATATTCCCTAGACTGGAAGGGCCCTTGGCTCTGTAGCTCTGCTGTTTACTTGGTTTAGGGAACACAATGCACACCTCCAGAGAGGCAGTTGGCAATTTACATCCTGCGCATCAGCATAACAAGGCTCCCTGTTCTCCAGGGCCTGTCTTGCCTTTCTGGATTTTACCCATTTTGTGGATGTCCCTTTTGACAGGTGGGAAGTGATACTTCTTTGTAGTGCAGATTTGCATTGCCCGCTTGCTTGCTTGGCCAAAAAGGGCGTATGTGTTTTCTCCTGAATATATTCAGGAGAAAACGCATACGCCCTTTTTGGCCAAGTGCATCATTGTTGAAGTTGTGCCCCTCTTCCTGTGCTTTAAAGGCGATTCCAACGTACCTCTTGAAATCTGTTTCCTGCTATTCTGCCTCGCTTTCAAGTCCGCCTCGTTGCCTTCCCTCAACAGATTTTTGGACGATAGTGGTCCTGTATTACTCTGCCTGTTTGTGAATTGCTTTGCCCCTGAGCTCAATTTTTTAACTCGTTTTTTGTGAGCTGAATGCAAGTCCAATATTTTGGTTCAGGACCTATACTGGTTCTCGGTGGGTAGCTGAGACTTTAGTTAAATCTTCCTCCTCCAGGAAATAAGAGTGACATGTGCGCGTCCAAATGCCTAACAGCTACTCTTTCATTGGTTCTCCCTCTTCCCTTTCATCCTCTGCCTAATTGGCAACCTGTGCGAACCAGGAGGTTAAAGGTGCAGTCTCTGCAACCTGGGAGATTGATAGTAAAGCAGTTGGAAAGTCAAACCAGAGCACCAGCAGAGGGATTATTTGTTGAGTCTTAGAGACCTTTCATGTTCACAGTGTGTCCATTCTCTAGGTTTCCCATACATGTTATAGCTGTAGTAATATTCCCTTCACCCTGGAGAGTTGGGACCCATGGAAGGGGGGCCATGCATTATTGCTTTAAAGGGTCTGCATTTGCTCACCCAATCTCACCAATCCTCTCAGTCCCAAGTGTCCAGCCTTATGCCAAATCCAGCTGTCGTTGTAGATAGGGTCATTCCAGGTTTCATCAGACACCATGAAGAAGTTGTAAAGAATTTCCTGTTTTCTTTGTGTGTCTGAAATTCCTTTTTATAATGGGTTTGAGCTGATTCTCACTGCCATGTTTATGCCAGTGTAGACACCGTTGATTCCCTCATGGAGACATATCAATAAATAGGTTATAAGATTCTTACTAGTCAGATATATTCCTCTGAGGGAAATATGGGGTTTTGAGTCCCTTTCACTGAGGAAGGTGTAGGTCTTGTCTATTCTGTATTTGATTTTTTGAACGGTACCTGTGCTTATATAAAACTCTGGGTTTTATGCATCACCCCACCTCTCCTTCCCCCTTAAGCAGGCATAAGAGTGTTTTCTAAATGTGAGACTCTGTTCTCTTTCCTAACTCAGTTCATGTGTAGCCATGTTTACAGAATCTCTATAAGTGATATCTTATGATAACTTTCTTTTTCTGTGTGACTTATTTCACTTAGAATCATCGTACCTGAATCCACTCATTTTGCTGCTACATGTCTTATGGCATTGATTTCATGGCTCAGGGATATTTCATCGGACGTAAGTACCACAAATTTTTGTACCATTTTTATCTTTCCTGGGATATTTAAGGTGAATCCAAGATGAGGGTCTTGTAATCAGTGCACCCCTAAATATCGGGGTGGCTGTGTCTTATTGATTTTCAGTTTTCCCAAGGTATCTTATGTAGACTGGATGTGCCCTGGGCTCTGTCGCTCTGTTGTTTACTTGTTTTAGGGAACACAATGCACTGCTCCAGAGAGGCAGCTGGCAATTTGCCTCCCACCCATCAGCATAACAAGGCTCCCAGTTCGCCAGGGCCTGTCTTGCCTTTCTGGTTTTTACCCATTTTGTGGATATCCCTTTTGACTTGTGGGAAGTTATACTTCTTTGTAGTGCAGATTTGCATTGCCTGCTTGCTTGCTTGGCCAAAAAGGGTGTATGTGTTTTCTCCTGAATATATTCAGGAGAAAACTCATACACCCTTTTTGGCCAAGTGCATCATTGTCGAAGTTGAGCCCCTCTTCCTGTGCTTTAAAGGCGATTCCAGCATACCTCTTGAAATCTGTTTCCTGCTATTCTGCCTCACTTTCACGTCTGCCTCTTAACCTTCCCTCAACAGAGTTTTGGACGAGAGTTGTCCTTTACCACTCTGCCATTTGGTGAATTGCTGTGCCACTGAGCTCCATTATTCACCTCGTTTTTTGTGAGCTGAATGCAAGTCCAAATTTTGGTTCAGGACTTATACTGGTGTCCGGTGGGTGGCTGAGACTTTGGTTAATTCTTCTTCCGGCCGGAACATTAGAGTGACATTTGCCGGTCCAAATGCCAGCAGCTACTCTCTCATTGGTTCTCCCTCTTCCCTTTCATCCTCTGCCAAATTGGCAACCTGTGAGAAGCAGGAGGTTAAAGGGGCTGCCTCTCTAAGTTGGGAGATTGATAGTAAAGCAGTTGGAAAGTCAAACCGGAGCACCAGGAGAGGGACTATTAGTTGAGTTTTAGAAACCTTTCGTATTCACAGTGTGTCCATTCTCTAGGTTTCCCGTACATGTTATAGCTGTTGTAATATTCCCTTCAACCTGGAGAGTTGGGACCCATGGAATGGGTGCCACTCATTATTGCTTTAAAGGGTCTGCATTTGCTCACCCAATCTCAACAATCCTCTCAGTCCAAAGTGTCCAGCCTTATGCCACCTCCAGCTGTCATTGTAGATAGGGTCATTCCAGGTTTCATCAGAGACCTGAAGGAATTTTAAGGAATTTCCCTGTTTTTTTTGTTTTGGTTTTGAAATTCCTTTTTATAGTGGGTTGAGCTGATTCTCACTGCCATTTTTATGCCTGTCTAGACACACTTGATTCCCTTATGGAGACATATCAATACATAGGTTTTAAGATTCTTACTAGTAAGTTATATTACTCTGCGGTGAATATGGGGTGTTGAGTCCCTTTCACTGAGGAAGGTGTAGGTCTTGTCTATTCCGTATTTGGTTTTTGGAACTGTACCTGTACTAATATCAAACTCTGGTTTTATGCATCACCCCACCCCTCCTTCCCCCTTAAGAAGGCATAAGGGTGTTTTCTAAATGTGAGACTCCCTTCTCTTTCCTAACTCAGTTCATGTGTAGCCATGTTTACAGGATCTTCATCATTGATATCTTATGATAATTTTATTTTTCTGTGTGACTTATTTCACTTAGAATTATCGTACCTGAATCCACTTATTTTGCTGCTACTGGCCTTATGACATTGATTTCATGGCTGAGGGATATTTTTCATACGTAAGTACCACAATTTCTTGAACCATTTTTGTCTTTCCTGGGATATTTAAGGTGTACCCAAGTTGAGGTTTTTGTAATCATTGCAGCCCTGAATTTTGGTGTGGATCTGTCTTATTAATTTTCAGTTTTCCCAAGCTATATTCCCTAGACTGGAAGTGCCCTTGGCTCTGTAGCTGTGTTGTTTACTTGTTTTAGGGAACACAATGCACTCCTCCAGAGAGGCAGTTGGCAATTTACATCCCGCCCATCAGCATAACAAGGCTCCCTGTTCTCCAGTGCCTGTCTTGCCTGTCTGGTTTTTACACATTTTGTGGATATCCCTTTTGGCTGGTGGAAAGTGATAGTTCTTTGTAATGCAGATTTGCATTGCCCGCTTGCTTGCTTGGCCGAAAAGGGCATATGCGTTTTCTCCTGAATATATTCACGTGAAAACCCACATGCCCTTTATGACCATTTCCATTATTTTCGAAGTTGTGATGCTTTTCCTGTGTTTAAAGGCGATTCCAATGTACCTCTTGAAATCTGTTTCATGCCACTCTGCCTCATTTTCACTTCCGCCTCGTGGCTTTCCCTCAACAGATTTTTGGAAGAGAGTAGTCCTTTATAACTCTGCAGGTTAGTAAATTGCTGTGGCCCTGAGTTCCATTTTTCAACTCACGTTTTTGTGAGCTGACCGCAAATCCACAGTTTTGCTTCTGGACCTATACTGGTTCTGGGGGGGGCAGGCTGAGTCTTTGGTTAATTCCTCTTCGTGACGGGAAATTAGAGTGAAATGTGGCCGTCCAAATGCCTACAGCTACTCTCTCATTGGTTCTCTCTCTTCCCTTGTATCCTCTGCACAATTTGCCAGCTGTTCGAACCAGGAGGTTATAGGGCCTGACTCTCCAAGTTGGGAGATTGATAGTAAAGCAGTTGGAATGTCAAACTGGAGCACAAGGAGAGACAATAGTAGTAGAGTTTTAGAAAGCTTTCACCATCAGATGGTTTCCATTCTCTAATTTCCCATACATGTTATAACTGTAGTGATATTCCCTTCTACTTGGAGAGTTCGGAACCATGGAATGCGTGGCAGGCATTATTGCTTTAAAGGGTCTGCATTTTTTCACCCAATCTCACCAATCCTCTCAGTCCCAAGTGACCAGCGTTATGCCACATCCAGCTGTCATTGTAGATAGGGTCATTCCAGGTTTCATCAGAACCCCTGAAGGTATTGTGTAATAATTTTACTGTTTTTATGTTTTGTTTTGAAATTCATTTTTATAGTGGGTTTGAGCTTATTCTCACTGCCATGTTTATATCGTTCTAGACACACTTAGTTCCCTTACGGAGACATATCAATACATAGGTTTTAAGATTCTTACTAGTCAGATATATTCCTCTGCGGGAAATATGGGGTTTTGAGTCCCTTTCAGTGAGGAAGGGGTAGGTCTTGTCTATTCCATAGTTGGTTTTTGGAACGGTACCTGTGCTTATATCAAACTCTGGTTTTATGCATCACCCCACCTCTCCTTCCCCGTTAAGCAGGCATAAGAGTGTTTTCTAAATGTGAGACACTCTTCTCTTTCCTAACTCAGTTCATGTGTAGCCATGTTTACAGCATCTTCATAAGTGATATCTTATGATAAGCTTCTTTTTCTGTGTGACTTATTTCACTTAGAATCATCGTACCTTAATCCACTCATTTTGTTGCTACTGGTCTTATGACATTGATTTCATGGCTGAGGTGTATTCCATTGTATGTAAGTAACATAATTTTTTGAACCGTTTTTATCTTTCCTGGGATATTTAAAGTGTACCCAAGTTGAGGTTCTTGTAAGCAGTGCAGCCCTAAATTTTGGAATGGCTCTGTCTTATTGATTTTCAGTTTTCCCAAGATATATTCCCTAGAATGCAAGTGCCCTTGGCTCTGTAGCTCTGTTGTTTACTTGGTTTAGGGAACACAATGCACTCCTCCAGAGAGACAGTTGGCAATTTACATCCCGCCCATCAGCATAACAAGGCTCCCTGTTCTCCAGGGCCTCTCTTGCCTTTCTGGATTTTACCCATTTTGTGGATATCCCTTTTGACCTGTGGGAAGTGATACTTCTTTGTAGTGCAGATTTGCATTGCCCACTTGCTTGCGTGGCCAAAAAGGGCGTATGCGTTTTCTCCTGAATATATTCAGGAGAAAACACATACGCCCTGTTTGGCCAAGTTCATCATTGTCAAAGTTGTGCCTCACTTCCTGTGCTTTAAAGGCGATTCCAACGTACCTCTTGAAATCTGTTTCCTGCTATTCTGCCTCGCTTTCAAGTCCGCCTCGTTGCCTTCCCTCAACAGATTTTTGGGCGATAGTTGTCCTTTATTACTCTGCCTGTTAGTGAATTGCTGTGCCCCTGAGCTCAATTATTTAACTTGTTTTTTGTGAGCTGAACGCACGTCCAAAATTTTGGTTCAGGACCTATACTGGTTCCCAGTGTGTGTCTGAGACTTTAGTTAATTCTTCTTCCTCCCGGGAAATCAGAGTGACATGTGAACATCCAAATGCCTTACAGCTATTCTTTCATTGGTTCTCTCTCTTCCCTTTCATCCTCTGCCAAATTGGCAACCTGTGGGAACCAGGAGGTTAAAGGTGCTGTCTCTCCAAGCTGGGAGATTGATAGTAAAGCATTTGGAAAGTCAATGCATAGCACCACGAGAGGTTCTAATCGTTGAGTTTTAGAGACCTTTCGTATTCACAGTTTGTCCATTCTCTAGGTTTCCCGTACATGTTATAGCTGCAGTAATATTCCCTTCAACCTGGAGAGTTGGGACCCATGGAATGGGTGCCATGCATTATTGTTTTAAAGGGTCTGCATTTGCTCACCAATCTTACAAATCCTCTCAGTCCCATGTGTCCATCCTTATTCCACATCCAGCTGTCATGGCAGATAGGGTCATTGCAGGTTTCATCAGAGACCCTGAAGGAATTGTAAAAAATTTACCTTTTTTTATTGTTTTTCAAATTCCTTTTTATAGTGGGTTTGAGCTGATTCTCGCTGCCATGTTTATGCCAGTCTAGACACACTTGATTCCCTTACGCAGACATATCAATACATATGTTTTAAGATTCTTACTAGTCAGCCATATTGCTCTGCAGGAAATAAGGTGTTTTGTGTCCCTTTCACTGAGGAAGGTGTAGGTATTTTCTATTCCATAATTGGTTTTTGGAACGGTACCTGTGCTTATATCAAACTCTGGTTTTATGCATCACCCCACCTCTCCTTTCCCCTTAAGCAGGCATAAGAGTGTTTTCTAAATGTGTGGCTCTGTTCTCTTTCCTAACTCAGTTCATGTGTAGCCATGTTTACAGGATCTTCATAAGTGATATATTATGATAAGTTTCTTTTTCTGTGTCACTTATTTCACTTAGAATTATCGTACCTGAATCCACTCATTTTGCTGCTACTGGTCTTATGACATTGATTTCATGGCTGAGGGATATTCCATTGTATGTAAATAACATAATTTTTTGAACCGTTTTTATCTTTCCTTGGATATTTAAGGTGTACCCAAGTTGAGGTTCTTGTAAGCAGTGCAGCCCTAAATTTTGGAATGGCTCTGTCTTATTGATTTTCAGTTTTCCCAAGATATATTCCCTAGACTGGAAGGGCCCTTGGCTCTGTAGCTCTGCTGTTTACTTGGTTTAGGGAACACAATGCACACCTCCAGAGAGGCAGTTGGCAATTTACATCCCGCGCATCAGCATAACAAGGCTCCCTGTTCTCCAGGGCCTGTCTTGCCTTTCTGGATTTTACCCATTTTGTGGATGTCCCTTTTGACAGGTGGGAAGTGATACTTCTTTGTAGTGCAGATTTGCATTGCCCGCTTGCTTGCTTGGCCAAAAAGGGCATATGTGTTTTCTCCTGAATATATTCAGGAGAAAACGCATACGCCCTTTTTGGCCAAGTGCATCATTGTTGAAGTTGTGCCCCTCTTCCTGTGCTTTAAAGGCGATTCCAACGTACCTCTTGAAATCTGTTTCCTGCTATTCTGCCTCGCTTTCACGTCTGCCTCGTTGCCTTCCCTCAACAGATTTTTGGACGATAGTGGTCCTGTATTACTCTGCCTGTTTGTGAATTGCTTTGCCCCTGAGCTCAATTTTTTAACTCGTTTTTTGTGAGCTGAATGCAAGTCCAATATTTTGGTTCAGGACCTATACTGGTTCTCGGTGGGTAGCTGAGACTTTAGTTAAATCTTCCTCCTCCAGGAAATAAGAGTGACATGTGCGCGTCCAAATGCCTAACAGCTACTCTTTCATTGGTTCTCCCTCTTCCCTTTCATCCTCTGCCTAATTGGCAACCTGTGCGAACCAGGAGGTTAAAGGTGCAGTCTCTGCAACCTGGGAGATTGATAGTAAAGCAGTTGGAAAGTCAAACCAGAGCACCAGCAGAGGGATTATTTGTTGAGTCTTAGAGACCTTTCATGTTCACAGTGTGTCCATTCTCTAGGTTTCCCATACATGTTATAGCTGTAGTAATATTCCCTTCACCCTGGAGAGTTGGGACCCATGGAAGGGGGGCCATGCATTATTGCTTTAAAGGGTCTGCATTTGCTCACCCAATCTCACCAATCCTCTCAGTCCCAAGTGTCCAGCCTTATGCCAAATCCAGCTGTCGTTGTAGATAGGGTCATTCCAGGTTTCATCAGACACCATGAAGAAGTTGTAAAGAATTTCCTGTTTTCTTTGTGTGTCTGAAATTCCTTTTTATAATGGGTTTGAGCTGATTCTCACTGCCATGTTTATGCCAGTGTAGACACCGTTGATTCCCTCATGGAGACATATCAATAAATAGGTTATAAGATTCTTACTAGTCAGATATATTCCTCTGAGGGAAATATGGGGTTTTGAGTCCCTTTCACTGAGGAAGGTGTAGGTCTTGTCTATTCCGTATTTGATTTTTTGAACGGTACCTGTGCTTATATAAAACTCTGGGTTTTATGCATCACCCCACCTCTCCTTCCCCCTTAAGCAGGCATAAGAGTGTTTTCTAAATGTGAGACTCTGTTCTCTTTCCTAACTCAGTTCATGTGTAGCCATGTTTACAGAATCTCTATAAGTGATATCTTATGATAACTTTCTTTTTCTGTGTGACTTATTTCACTTAGAATCATCGTACCTGAATCCACTCATTTTGCTGCTACATGTCTTATGGCATTGATTTCATGGCTCAGGGATATTTCATCGGACGTAAGTACCACAAATTTTTGTACCATTTTTATCTTTCCTGGGATATTTAAGGTGAATCCAAGATGAGGGTCTTGTAAGCAGTGCACCCCTAAATATCGGGGTGGCTGTGTCTTATTGATTTTCAGTTTTCCCAAGGTATCTTATGTAGACTGGATGTGCCCTTGGCTCTGTAGCTCTGTTGTTTACTTGTTTTAGGGAACACAATGCACTGCTCCAGAGAGGCAGCTGGCAATTTGCCTCCCACCCATCAGCATAACAAGGCTCCCAGTTCGCCAGGGCCTGTCTTGCCTTTCTGGTTTTTACCCATTTTGTGGATATCCCTTTTGACTTGTGGGAAGTTATACTTCTTTGTAGTGCAGATTTGCATTGCCTGCTTGCTTGCTTGGCCAAAAAGGGTGTATGTGTTTTCTCCTGAATATATTCAGGAGAAAACTCATACACCCTTTTTGGCCAAGTGCATCATTGTCGAAGTTGAGCCCCTCTTCCTGTGCTTTAAAGGCGATTCCAGCATACCTCTTGAAATCTGTTTCCTGCTATTCTGCCTCGCTTTCACGTCTGCCTCTTAACCTTCCCTCAACAGAGTTTTGGACGAGAGTTGTCCTTTACTACTCTGCCATTTGGTGAATTGCTGTGCCACTGAGCTCCATTATTCACCTCGTTTTTTGTGAGCTGAATGCAAGTCCAAATTTTGGTTCAGGACTTATACTGGTGTCCGGTGGGTGGCTGAGACTTTGGTTAATTCTTCTTCCGGCCGGAACATTAGAGTGACATTTGCCGGTCCAAATGCCAGCAGCTACTCTCTCATTGGTTCTCCCTCTTCCCTTTCATCCTCTGCCAAATTGGCAACCTGTGAGAAGCAGGAGGTTAAAGGGGCTGTCTCTCTAAGTTGGGAGATTGATAGTAAAGCAGTTGGAAAGTCAAACCGGAGCACCAGGAGAGGGACTATTAGTTGAGTTTTAGAAACCTTTCGTATTCACAGTGTGTCCATTCTCTAGGTTTCCCGTACATGTTATAGCTGTTGTAATATTCCCTTCAACCTGGAGAGTTGGGACCCATGGAATGGGTGCCACTCATTATTGCTTTAAAGGGTCTGCATTTGCTCACCCAATCTCAACAATCCTCTCAGTCCAAAGTGTCCAGCCTTATGCCACCTCCAGCTGTCATTGTAGATAGGGTCATTCCAGGTTTCATCAGAGACCTGAAGGAATTTTAAGGAATTTCCCTGTTTTTTTTGTTTTGGTTTTGAAATTCCTTTTTATAGTGGGTTGAGCTGATTCTCACTGCCATTTTTATGCCTGTCTAGACACACTTGATTCCCTTACGGATACATATCAATACATAGGTTTTAAGATTCTTACTAGTAAGATATATTACTCTGCGGTGAATATGGGGTGTTGAGTCCCTTTCACTGAGGAAGGTGTAGGTCTTGTCTATTCCGTATTTGGTTTTTGGAACTGTACCTGTACTAATATCAAACTCTGGTTTTATGCATCACCCCACCCCTCCTTCCCCCTTAAGAAGGCATAAGGGTGTTTTCTAAATGTGAGACTCCCTTCTCTTTCCTAACTCAGTTCATGTGTAGCCATGTTTACAGGATCTTCATCATTGATATCTTATGATAATTTTATTTTTCTGTGTGACTTATTTCACTTAGAATTATCGTACCTGAATCCACTCATTTTGCTGCTACTGGCCTTATGACATTGATCTCATGGCTGAGGGATATACCGTCATACGTAAGTACCACAGTTTCTTGAACCATTTTTGTCTTTACTGGGATATTTAAGGTGTACCCAAGTTGAGGTTTTTGTAATCATTGCAGCCCTGAATTTTGGTGTGGATCTGTCTTATTAATTTTCAGTTTTCCCAAGCTATATTCCCTAGACTGGAAGTGCCCTTGGCTCTGTAGCTCTGTTGTTTACTTGTTTTAGGGAACACAGTGCACTCCTCCAGAGAGGCAGTTGGCAATTTACATCCCGCCCATCAGCATAACAAGGCTCCCTGTTCTCCAGTGCCTGTCTTGCCTGTCTGGTTTTTACACATTTTGCGGATATCCCTTTTGGCTGGTGGAAAGTGATAGTTCTTTGTAATGCAGATTTGCATTGTCCGCTTGATGTCTTGGCCGAAAAGGGCATATGCGTTTTCTCCTGAATATATTCACGTGAAAACCCACATGCCCTTTATGACCATTTCCATTATTTTCGAAGTTGTGATGCTTTTCCTGTGTTTAAAGGCGATTCCAATGTACCTCTTGAAATCTGTTTCATGCCACTCTGCCTCATTTTCACTTCCGCCTCATGGGTTTCCCTCAACAGATTTTTGGAAGAGAGTAGTCCTTTATAACTCTGCAGGTTAGTGAATTGCTGTGGCCCTGAGTTCCATTTTTCAACTCACGTTTTTGTGAGCTGACCGCAAATCCACAGTTTTGCTTCTGGACCTATACTGGTTCTGGGGTGGGCAGGCTGAGTCTTTGGTTAATTCCTCTTCGTGACGGGAAATTAGAGTGAAATGTGGCCGTTCAAATGCCTACAGCTACTCTCTCATTGGTTCTCTCTCTTCCCTTGTATCCTCTGCACAATTTGCCAGCTGTTCGAACCAGGAGGTTATAGGGCCTGACTCTCCAAGTTGGGAGATTGATAGTAAAACAGTTGGAATGTCAAACTGGAGCACAAGGAGAGAAAAAAGTTGTAGAGTTTTAGCAACCTTTCACCATCAGATGGTTTCCATTCTCTAGGTTCCCATACATGTTATAACTGTAGTGATATTCCCTTCTACTTGGAGAGTTGGGAACCATGGAATGCGTGGCAGGCATTATTGCTTTAAAGGGTCTGCATTTTTTCACCCAATCTCACCAATCCTCTCAGTCCCAAGTGACCAGCGTTATGCCACATCCAGCTGTCATTGTAGATAGGGTCATTCCAGGTTTCATCAGAACCCCTGAAAGTATTGTGTAAGAATTTTACTGTTTTTATATTTTGTTTTGAAATTCATTTTTATAGTGGGTTTGAGCTTATTCTCACTGCCATGTTTATGTCGTTCTAGACACACTTAGTTTCCTTACGGAGACATATCAATACATAGGTTTTAAGATTCTTACTAGTCAGATATATTTCTCTGCGGGGAATAAAGATGTTGAGTTCCGTTCCCTGAGGAAGGAGTAGGGCTTGTCTCTTCTGTTTTTGGATTATGGAACGGTACCTGTGCTAATATCTAACTTTTTTTGTGCATCTCCCCACCTGTCTTTCGCCTTAAGCAAGCATTAGAGTGTTTTCTATATCTGAGACTCTGTTCTCTTCCCTAATTCAGTTCATATGTAGCCATGTTTACATTCCCTTCATAAGTGATATCTTATGTCAGAATGCACCATGGCCTTGTCATAATAATGCTCCATGGCCCCTGTCATCACAATGTTCCATGCCCTGGTTATCACAATGCTCCATGTCCCTTGTCATCACAATTCTCCACGTCCTTGTCATCACAATGCTACATGACACTTCTCATCAAAATATTACATGCTCTTGTCATCACAATTCTCCGTGCACTTGAAATTGCAATGCTCCATGCACTTGTCATCACAATGCTCAATGCACTTGTCATCACAATGTTCCATGCCCTTGTCATCAGATTGCTCCATGACACCTGTCATCACAATGCTCCCTGACACCTGTCATCACAATGCTTCATGGCCCTTGTTATTACTGTGCTCCATGATGCTCGACACCACAATTACCCAAGGTCTTCTCATCACAATGCTCCACAGTTTTGCCATCACCATGCTCCATGCCTTGTCATCTCAAAGCTCAATGTCCCTTGTCCTCAGAATTCTCCACGACCTTGTCATTACAGTGCTCCATGGCACTTCACATCAAAATGTTATATGCCCTTGTCATCACAATACTCCATGCACTTGTCATCGCAATGCTCCATGACCCCTGTCCTAGGAAGCTCCATGCCCTGTTCATCACAATGTTTCATGACCTGGATATTAAAATGATCAATGGCCCTTGATATCACAATGCTCCATGCCCTTGTCATCACAATGCTCCTTTAATTTGTCACAGCAATCCTCCATGACACTTGGCCTCACAATACTCCATGATATTGTCATCAAACTGGAACATGTCATATTTCATCACAATGCTCCCTGACACCTTTCTTCAAAGTAATCAATGACCTTGTCATCACAGTGCTCCATGCCCTTGTCATCACAATGTACCATGGCCACTCTTATCACAATAATGCATGAAACTTGTCAGACCAATGCTCCATGCCACTTTTCATCACAATGCTCCATGAACGCTGTCATCACAATGCACCATGACCATCATCATAATGCTTCATGCTATTGTCATCACAATGGGCCATTACATATGTCATCACAATGCTCCATGACCACTGTCCTCACAATGCTGCAAACCCTTGTGATCACAATGTTCCATAACACTTGTCATCACAATGCCCCATGACGCTGGTCAGCACAATTATCCATGGTCTTCTCATCACAATGCACCATGATTTTGTCATCACAATGTTCAATACACTTGTCATCACGATGCTCTCTGACTATTGCCCTCAGTATGCACCTTGAACTCTTTCATGACAAGGCTCTTTGCCTGTTTCATCACAATGATCCATGCCCATTTCATCACAATGCTCCAAGACACCTGTGATCACAATGCTCCTTGCACTTGTCATCACAAAGCTCCATGACGCATGTCATCAGAATGCTCCATGGTCTTCTTATCATAATTTTCCATGCCCTTGTAATCACAATGCTCCAGTACTCTTGTAATCACAATGTTCCCTACGCCTTTTCATCAGAATGCTCCATGAGAATTATCATCACAAGGTTCCATGGTCTTCACATAACAGTGCTCCAGGACATTGTCATCACAGTGCTCCATTCCCTTGTCATCAACATGGGCCATTACATATGTCATCACAATGCTCCCTGACATATGTCTGCACAATAGTGCTTGACCTGGTCATCAAAATGGTCCATGCCCTTGTCATCACAATACGCCATTCGAACTGTCATCACAATAATCCATGAAACTTATTAGACCAATGCTCCATGCCCTTGATATCACAATGCTCCATGCCCATGTTATCAAAATGCTCCATGACCCCTGTCATCACAATGTTCCATGACTCCAGTCATCACAATATTTCATGACGTTTGTCATCACAATGATCCATGCCCTCATCATCAACAGTCTCTGTGACCTATTTAACCACAATGCTCCATGAACTTTTCATCACAATGCTCTTTGACCCTTGTCATCAATGTGCTCTATGCCTTTCTCAGCACAATGCTCCATAACACTTGTCATCACAATGCTCCATGAGCTTGTCAGCACAATGCTCCATGACACATGTCATCACAATGCGCCATGCACCTGTCATCACAGTGCTCCACAATCTTGTCATCACAATGCTCCATAAAACTTGTCATCACAATGCTCCATGCACTTCTCATCAAAACGCTCTCTCACCACTGATATCACAATGATACATCACTATTCGTCACAATACTACCTCACCCCTGTCATCACAATATTCCATGACTCCTGTCATCACAATGCTACATGCACTTATCATCACAATGTTCGATGACGACTGACATCACAATGTTCCATAAGCCATGTCATCAAAATGCTCCATGACCCTTTTCATCAAAATGCTCCATGACGACTGGCATCACAATGTTCCATAACCCGTCATCAAAATGCTCCATGGCATTTTTCATCAAAATGCTCCATGACCCCTGCCATCAAGATGTTCCATGGCCTTGTCATCACAAAGCTCCCTGACCCTTCTCATCAAAATGCTCCAAGAACGCTGACATCACAATGTTCCATAACACCTGTCATCAAAATGTTCCATGACACTTTTCATCAAATAGCTCCATGACCCTGTCATCAGAATGCTCCCTGCCCTTCTCATCACAATGCACAATGCCCTTGCCATCAAAATGTTCCATGACTTTGTTATCACAAAGATCCATGACCCTTGGCATCACAATGCTCCATGTCATTGTCATCACAATGCTCCATGAACGCTCTCATCACATTGCTCCATGTCCTTGTCTTCATAAAGCTCCATGACACATGTCATTAGAATGCTCCATGGCCTTCTCATCACAATGCTCCATGCCCTTGCCATAACAATGCTCCATTACACCAGTCATAACAATGCTCCATGAACCCTGCCATCACGATGTTCCATGGCCTTGTCATCACAAAGCTCCATGACCCTTCTCATCACAATGCTCCAAGAACCCTGTAATCACAATGCTCTATGCCCCTTTTCATCTCAATGATCCATGAACCCTGTCATCACAGTGCACCTTGCCCATCATCATAAGGCTTCAGGCTATTGTCATCACAATGAAATCAAAATTATCCATGACCACTGTCATCATAATGCCCCAAACTCTTGTGATCACAATGTTCCATAACACTTGTCATCACAACACCCTGTGATGCTCATCGTAACAATTATCCATGGTCTTCTCATCACAATGCTCCATGACCTTTGTCATCACAATTCTCAATACAGTTGTCATCACAATGCTCCCTGACACTTGTCGTCAGTATGCTCCTTGAAACCTGTCATGACAAGGCTCCATGCCTTTTCATCAAAATGATCCATTTCCTTTTCATCACAATGCTTCAAGACCCCTGTAATCACAATGCTCCATGCGCTTGTCATCACAAAGCTCCATGACACATGTCATCAGAATGCTCCATGGCCTTCTCCTCACAATGCTCAATGCCCTTGTCATCACAATGCTCCAAGACCCCTGTAATCACAATGCTCCATGCCCCTTTTCATCAGAATGCTCCATGAGACTTGTCATAACAAGTCTCCATGGTCTTCTCATCACAATGCTCCAGGACCTTGTCATCACCATGCTCCATTCCCTTGTCATCACAATGCTCCATGACCCCTGTCATCACAATAATCCATAAATATTTCCAGCCCAATGCTCCATGATATTCTCATCACAATGCTCCATGACAAATATCATCAAAATGCTCCATGACCACGGTCATCACAACACTCCATGACACCTGACAACACAATGATCCGGGACTCTTGTCATCACAATGCTCCATTCTCTACTCATCACAATGCTCCAGGACACTTGTCATCACAATGATCCATGCCCTTGTCATCCCAATGCTCCATGACCCATGTATTCACAATGCTCCGTGACGCTTATCATCACAGTGCTCGATGACATATGTCATCACAATGCTCCATGCCTTTGTCAGCAAAATGCTACATGACCTTGTCATTAAAATGCTCTATGCGTTTGTCATCACAATACTCCATTACCATTGTCATCACAATCCTCCATGAACATTGGGATCACATTGCTTCATGCCCTTGTCATCACAATGCTCCCTGCTCCTTGAAATCAAAATGATCCATGACCTCTGTCATCTCAATGCACCAAACCCTTGTGATCACAATGTTCCATAACACTTTTCATCACAACGCTCCATGATTCCTGTCATCACGATACTCCATGCCCTTTTCATCACAGTGCTCCATGACATTTGTCATCACAATTCTCAATACACTTGTCATTACAATGCTTCCTGACACTTGTCATCAGAATGCTCCTTGAACCATGTCACAAAAAGGCTCCATGCCTTTTTCATCACAAGGCCCCATGCCGTTTTCATCACAATGCTGCATGCCATTGTCATCAAAATACTCCACAATCTTGTCATCAGAATGCTCCATGACCCTTGTCATCACAATTCTCCATGCACTTGTCAGCAAAATGCTCCCTGACCCTTGTCATCACAATGCTCCAAGCCATTGTCATCACAATGCTCCATTACCTTTGTCATCAGAATCCTCCATGACACTTGGCATCACAATGCTCCATGCCATTGTCATCACAATGGTCCACTACATATGTCATCACAATGCTCCTTGACACCTCTCTTCACAATACTGCATGACTTGGTCATCACAATGCTCCATGTCCTTGTCATCACAATGAGCCATTCCAACTGTCATCAAAATAATCCATGAAACATTTAGACCAATGTCCCATGCCCTTGTCATCACAATGCTCCATGCTCTTGTTATCAGAATTCTCCATGACCCCTGTCATCACAATGCTCCGTGACTCCAGTCATCACAATGCTTCATGACCTTTGTCATCACAATGGTCCATGCCCTCGTCATCAGTAGTTTCTGTGACCATTTTAACCACAATGCTCCATGAACGTTTCATTACAATGCTCTTTGACCCTTGTCATCACAATGCTCCTTGCGTTTGTCAGCACAAATATCAATGACCCATGTCATCACAATGCACCATGCGCTTGTCATCACAGTGCTCCTCAATCTTGTCATCACAATGCTCCTTAAAATTTGTCATCACAATGCTCCATGCACTTCTCATCAAAATGCTCTCTCACCACTGATATCACAATGCTACATCACTATTTGTCACAATACTCCCTCACCCCTGTCATCACAATGTTCCATGACTCCTGTCATCACAATGCTACATGCACTTATCATCACAGTGTTCGATGACGACTGACATCACAATGTTCCATAATCCATGTCATCAAAATGCTCCATGACACTTTTCATCAAATTGCTCCATGACCCTGTCATCACAGTGCTCCAAGAACCCTATAATCACAATGCTCTATGCCCCTTTTCATCTCAATGGTCCATGAACACTGTCATCACAATGCACCATGCCCATCATCATAATGCTTCATGCTATTGTCATCACAATGAAATCAAAATGCTCCATGACCTCTGTCATAACAATGCTCCAAACCCTTGTGATCACAATATTCCATAACACTTGTCATCACAATGCCCCATGAAGCTCGTCATCACAATTATCAATGGTCTTCTCATCACAATGCTCCATGACCTTTGTCATCACAATGCTCAATACACTTGTCATCAAAATGCTCCCTGACACTTGTTGTCTGTATGCTCCTTGAACCCTGTCATGACAAGGCTCCATGCCTTTTTCATCACAATGATCCATGGTCTTTTCACTACAATGGTCCAAGACCCATGTAATCACAATGCTCCATGCGCTTGTCATCACAAAACTCAAGGACGAATGCCATCAGAATGCTCCTTGGATTTCTCCTTACAATGCTCCATGCCCTTGTCATCACAATGTTCCAAGACCCCTGTAATCACAATGCTCCATGCCCCTTTTCATCAGTATGCTCCATGAGACTTGTCATCACATGGCTCCATGGTTTTGTCATCACAATGCTTCAGGACCTTGTCATCACAATGCTTCTCGACATTGTCTTAAAAATGTTCAATGGCCCTTGTCATCA
This sequence comes from Mesoplodon mirus, assembly GCF_964341445.2. Classification (NCBI taxonomy): domain Eukaryota; kingdom Metazoa; phylum Chordata; class Mammalia; order Artiodactyla; family Ziphiidae; genus Mesoplodon; species Mesoplodon mirus. The sequence goes on from NW_028295604.1 coordinate 556,100, forward strand.
TAATGCTCCAAGCCCTAATCATCACAAAGCTCCATTATATTTGTCATCACAATTCTCCATTACATTTGGCATCACAATGCTCCATGCCATTGTAATCGCAATGGAACATGACATATGTCATCACAATGCTCCCTGACACCTGTCTTCACCATACTCCATGACCTTCTCATCACAATGCTCCATGCCCTTGTCATCACAATGCACCATGCCCACTGTCATCACAATAATCCATGAAAATTGTCAGACTAATGCTCCATGCCCCTATCATCACAATGCTCCATGCCCTTGTCATCACAATGCTCCAGGAACCATGTCATCTCAATGCTCCGTGACTCCAGTTATCACAATGTTTCATAAAGTTTGTCATCACAATGGACCATGCCCTCATCATCAACAGTCTCTGTGACCTTTTTAACCACAATGCTCCATGAACTTTTCATCACAATGCTCTTTGACCCTTGTCATCAATGTGTTCTATGCCTTTCTCAGCACAATGCTCCATAACACTTGTCATCACAATGCTCCATGAGCTTGTCAGCACAATGCTCCATGACACATGTCATCACAATGCGCCATGCACCTGTCATCACAGTGCTCCACAATCTTGTCATCACAATGCTCCATAAAACTTGTCATCACAATGCTCCATGCACTTCTCATCAAAACGCTCTCTCACCACTGATATCACAATGATACATCACTATTCGTCACAATACTACCTCACCCCTGTCATCACAATATTCCATGACTTCTGTCATCACAATGCTACATGCACTTATCATCACAATGTTCGATGACGACTGACATCACAATGTTCCATAAGCCATGTCATCAAAATGCTCCATGACCCTTTTCATCAAAATGCTCCATGACCACTGACATCACAATGTTCCATAACCCCTGTCATCAAAATGCTCCATGGCATTTTTCATCAAAATGCTCCATGACCCCTGCCATCAAGATGTTCCATGCCCTTGTCATCACAAAGCTCCCTGACCCTTCTCATCAAAATGCTCCAAGAACGCTGACATCACAATGTTCCATAACACCTGTCATCAAAATGTTCCATGACACTTTTCATCAAATAGCTCCATGACCCTATCATCAGAATGCTCCCTGCCCTTTTCATCACAATGCACAATGCCCTTGCCATCAAAATGTTCCATGACTTTGTCATCACAAAGATCCATGACCCTTGGCATCACAATACTCCATGTCATTGTCATCACAATGCTCCATGAACGCTCTCATCACATTGCTCCATGCCCTTGTCTTCACAAAGCTCCATGACACATGTCATTAGAATGCTCCATGGCCTTCTCATCACAATGCTCCATTACACCAGTCATAACAATGCTCCATGAACCCTGCCATCACGATGTTCCATGGCCTTGTCATCACAAAGCTCCATGACACTTCTCAACACAATGCTCCAAGAACACTGTAATCACAATGCTCTATGCTCCTTTTCATCTCAATGATCCATGAACCCTGTCATCACAGTGCACCTTGCCCATCATCATAAGGCTTCAGGCTATTGTCATCACAATGAAATCAAAATTATCCATGACCACTGTCATCATAATGCCCCAAACCCTTGTGATCACAATGTACCATAACACTTGTCATCACAACACCCTGTGATGCTCATCATAACAATTATCCATGGTCTTCTCATCACAATGCTCCATGACCTTTGTCATCACAATTCTCAATACAGTTGTCATCACAATGCTCCCTGACACTTGTCGTCAGTATGCTCCTTGAAACCTCTCATGACAAGGCTCCATGCCTTTTCATCACAATGATCCATGCCCCTTTCATCACAATGCTTCAAGACCCCTGTAATCACAATGCTCCATGCGCTTGTCATCACAAAGCTCCATGACACATGTCATCAGAATGCTCCATGGCCTTCTCCTCACAATGCTCAATGCCCTTGTCATCACAATGCTCCAAGACCCCTGTCATCACAATGCTCCATGCCCCTTTTCATCAGAATGCTCCATGAGAATTGTCATCACAAGTCTCCATGGTCTTATCATCACAATGCTCCAGGACCTTGTCATCAGCATGCTCCATTCCCTTGTCATCACAATGCTCCATGACCCCTGTCATCACAATAATCCATAAATATTTTCAGCCCAATGCTCCATGATATTCTCATCACAATGCTCCATGACAAATATCATCAAAATGCTCCATGACCACGGTTATCACAACACTCCATGACACCTGACAACCCAATGATCCGGGACTCTTGTCATCACAATGCTCCATTCTCTACTCTTCACAATGCTCCATGACCCTTGTCATCACAATGATCCATGCCCTTGTCATCCCAATGCTCCATGACCCATGTATTCACAATGCTCCGTGACGCTTATCATCACAGTGCTCCATGACATATGTCATCACAATGCTCCATGCCTTTGTCAGCAAAATGCTACATGACCTTGTCATTAAAATGCTCTATGCGTTTGTCATCACAATACTCCATTACCATTGTCATCACAATCCTCCATGAACATTGGGATCACTTTGCTTCATGCCCTTGTCATCACAATGCTCCATGCTCCTTGAAATCAAAATGATCTATGACCTCTGTCATCTCAATGCACCAAACACTTGTGATCACAATGTTCCATAACACTTTTCATCACAACGCTCCATGATGCCTGTCATCACGGTACTCCATGCCCTTTTCATCACAATGCTCCATGACATTTGTCATCACAATTCTCAATACACTTGTCATTACAATGCTTCCTGACACTTGTCATCAGAATGCTCCTTGAACCATGTCACAAAAAGGCTCCATGCTTTTTCATCACAAGGCCCCATGCCGTTTTCATCACAATGCTGCATGCCATTGTCATCAAAATACTCCACAATCTTGTCATCAGAATGCTCCATGACCCTTGTCATCACAATTCTCCATGCACTTGTCAGCAAAATGCTCCCTGACCCTTGTCATCACAATGCTCCAAGCCATTGTCATCACAATGCTCCATTACCTTTGTCATCAGAATCCTCCATGGCACTTGGCATCACAGTGCTCCATGCCATTGTCATCACAATGGTCCACTACATATGTCATCACAATGCTCCTTGACACCTCTCTTCACAATACTGCATGACCTGGTCATCACAATGTTCCATGTCCTTGTCATCACAATGCGCCATTCCAACTGTCATCACAATAATCCATGAAACATATTAGACCAACATTCCATGCCCTTGTCATCACAATGCTCCATGCTCATGTTATCAGAATTCTCCATGAACCCTGTCATCACAATGCTCCGTGACTCCAGTCATAACAATGCTTCATGACCTTTGCAATCACAATGGTCCATGCCCTCGTCATCAGTAGTTTCTGTGAGCTTTTTAACCACAATGCTCCATGAACTTTTCATCACAATGCTCTTTGACCCTTGTCATCACAATGCTCCTTGCGTTTGTCAGCACAAATATCCATGACCCATGTCATCACAATGCACCATGCGCTTGTCATCACAGTGCTCCTCAATCTTCTCATCACAATGCTCCTTAAAATTTGTCATCACAATGCTCCATGCACTTCTCATCAAAATGCTCTCTCACCACTGATATCACAATGCTACGTCACTATTTGTCACAATACTCCCTCACCCCTGTCATCACAATGTTCCATGACTCCTGTCATCACAATGCTACATGCACTTATCATCACAATGTTCGATGACGACTGACATCACAATGTTCCATAAGCCATGTCATCAAAATGCTCCATGACCCTTTTCATCAAATTGCTCCATGACCCTGTCATCACAATGCTCCAAGAACCCTGTAATCACAATGCTCTATGCCCCTTTTCATCTCAATGATCCATGAACACTGTCATCACAATGCACCATGCCCATCATCATAATGCTTCATGCTATTGTCATCACAATGAAATCAAAATGCTCCATGACCTCTGTCATAACAATGCTCCAAACCCTTGTGATCACAATATTCCATAACACTTGTCATCACAATGCCCCATGAAGCTCGTCATCACAATTATCAATGGTCTTCTCATCACAATGCTCCATGACCTTTGTCATCACAATGCTCAATACACTTGTCATCAAAATGCTCCCTGACACTTGTTGTCTGTATGCTCCTTGAACCCTGTCATGACAAGGCTCCATGCCTTTTTCATCACAATGATCCATGGTCTTTTCACTACAATGGTCCAAGACCCATGTAATCACAATGCTCCATGCGCTTGTCATCACAAAACTCAAGGACGAATGCCATCAGAATGCTCCTTGGATTTCTCCTTACAATGCTCCATGCCCTTGTCATCACAATGTTCCAAGACCCCTGTAATCACAATGCTCCATGCCCCTTTTCATCAGTATGCTCCATGAGACTTGTCATCACAAGGCTCCATGGTTTTGTCATCACAATGCTTCAGGACCTTGTCATCACAATGCTTCTCAACATTGTCTTAAAAATGTTCAATGGCCCTTGTCATCATAATGCTCCAAGCCCTAATCATCACAAAGCTCCATTATATTTGTCATCACAATTCTCCATTACATTTGGCATCACAATGCTCCATGCCATTGTAATCGCAATGGAACATGACATATGTCATCACAATGCTCCCTGACACCTTTCTTCACCATACTCCATGACCTTCTCATCACAATGCTCCATGCCCTTGTCATCACAATGCACCATGCCCACTGTCATCACAATAATCCATGAAAATTGTCAGACTAATGCTCCATGCCCCTATCATCACAATGCTCCATGCCCTTGTCATCACAATGCTCCAGGAACCATGTCATCTCAATGCTCCGTGACTCCAGTTATCACAATGTTTCATAAAGTTTGTCATCACAATGGACCATGCCCTCATCATCAACAGTCTCTGTGACCTTTTTAACCACAATGCTCCATGAACTTTTCATCACAATGCTCTTTGACCCTTGTCATCAATGTGCTCTATGCCTTTCTCAGCACAATGCTCCATAACACTTGTCATCACAATGCTCCATGAGCTTGTCAGCACAATGCTCCATGACACATGTCATCACAATGCGCCATGCACCTGTCATCACAGTGCTCCACAATCTTGTCATCACAATGCTCCATAAAACTTGTCATCACAATGCTCCATGCACTTCTCATCAAAACGCTCTCTCACCACTGATATCACAATGATACATCACTATTCGTCACAATACTACCTCACCCCTGTCATCACAATATTCCATGACTCCTGTCATCACAATGCTACATGCACTTATCATCACAATGTTCAATGACGACTGACATCACAATGTTCCATAAGCCATGTCATCAAAATGCTCCATGACATTTTTCATCAAAATGCTCCATGACCACTGACATCACAATGTTCCATAACCCCTGTCATCAAAATGCTCCATGGCATTTTTCATCAAAATGCTCCATGACCCCTGCCATCAAGATGTTCCATGCCCTTGTCATCACAAAGCTCCCTGACCCTTCTCATCAAAATGCTCCAAGAACGCTGACATCACAATGCTCCATAACACCTGTCATCAAAATGTTCCATGACACTTTTCATCAAATAGCTCCATGACCCTGTCATCAGAATGCTCCCTGCCCTTCTCATCACAATGCACAATGCCCTTGCCATCAAAATGTTCCATGACTTTGTTATCACAAAGATCCATGACCCTTGGCATCACAATGCTCCATGTCATTGTCATCACAATGCTCCATGAACGCTCTCATCACATTGCTCCATGCCCTTGTCTTCATAAAGCTCCATGACACATGTCATTAGAATGCTCCATGGCCTTCTCATCACAATGCTCCATGCCCTTGCCATAACAATGCTCCATTACACCAGTCATAACAATGCTCCATGAACCCTGCCATCACGATGTTCCATGGCCTTGTCATCACAAAGCTCCATGACCCTTGTCATCACAATGCTCCAAGAACCCTGTAATCACAATGCTCTATGCCCCTTTTCATCTCAATGATCCATGAACCCTGTCATCACAGTGCACCTTGCCCATCATCATAAGGCTTCAGGCTATTGTCATCACAGTGAAATCAAAATTATCCATGACCACTGTCATCATAATGCCCCAAACCCTTGTGATCACAATGTTCCATAACACTTGTCATCACAACACCCTGTGATGCTCATCATAACAATTATCCATGGTCTTCTCATCACAATGCTCCATGACCTTTGTCATCACAATTCTCAATACAGTTGTCATCACAATGCTCCCTGACACTTGTCGTCAGTATGCTCCTTGAAACCTGTCATGACAAGGCTCCATGCCTTTTCATCACAATGATCCATGCCCTTTTCATCACAATGCTTCAAGACCCCTGTAATCACAATGCTCCATGCGCTTGTCATCACAAAGCTCCAGGACACATGTCATCAGAATGCTCCATGGCCTTCTCCTCACAATGCTCAATGCCCTTGTCATCACAATGCTCCAAGACCCCTGTAATCACAATGCTCCATGCCCCTTTTCATCAGAATGCTCCATGAGACTTGTCATAACAAGTCTCCATGGTCTTCTCTTCACAATGCTCCAGGACCTTGTCATCACCATGCTCCATTCCCTTGTCATCACAATGCTCCATGACCCCTGTCATCACAATAATCCATAAATATTTCCAGCCCAATGCTCCATGATATTCTCATCACAATGCTCCATGACAAATATCATCAAAATGCTCCATGACCACGGTCATCACAACACTCCATGACACCTGACAACACAATGATCCGGGACTCTTGTCATCACAATGCTCCATTCTCTACTCATCACAATGCTCCATGACCCTTGTCATCACAATGATCCATGCCCTTGTCATCCCAATGCTCCATGACCCATGTATTCACAATGCTCCGTGACGCTTGTCATCACAGTGCTCCATGACATATGTCATCACAATGCTCCATGCCTTTGTCAGCAAAATGCTACATGACCTTGTCATTAAAATGCTCTATGCGTTTGTCATCACAATACTCCATTACCATTGTCATCACAATCCTCCATGAACATTGGGATCACGATGCTTCATGCCCTTGTCATCACAATGCTCCATGCTCCTTGAAATCAAAATGATCCATGACCACTGTCATCTCAATGCACCAAACCCTTGTGATCACAATGTTCCATAACACTTGTCATCACAACGCTCCATGATTCCTGTCATCACGATACTCCATGCACTTTTCATCACAGTGCTCCATCACATTTGTCATCACAATTCTCAATACACTTGTCATTACAATGCTTCCTGACACTTGAGATCAGAATGCTCCTTGAACCATGTCCCAAAAAGGCTCCATGCCGTTTTCATCACAAGGCCCCATGCCGTTTTCATCACAATGCTGCATGCCATTGTCATCAAAATACTCCACAATCTTGTCATCAGAATGCTCCATGACCCTTGTCATCACAATTCTCCATGCACTTGTCAGCAAAATGCTCCCTGACCCTTGCCATCACAATGCTCCAAGCCATTGTCATCACAATGCTCCATTACCTTTGTCATCAGAATCCTCCATGACACTTGGCATCACAATGCTCCATGCCATTGTCATCACAATGGTCCACTACATATGTCATCACAATGCTCCTTGACACCTCTCTTCACAATACTGCATGACTTGGTCATCAAAATGCTCCATGTCCTTGTCATCACAATGCGCCATTCCAACTGTCATCACAATAATCCATGAAACATATTAGACCAATGTTCCATGCCCTTGTCATGACAATGCTCCATGCTCTTGTTATCAGAATTCTCCATGAACCCTGTCATCACAATGCTCCGTGACTCCAGTCATCACAATGCTTCATGACCTTTGTCATCACAATGGTCCATGCCCTCGTCATCAGTAGTTTCTGTGACCTTTTTAACCACAATGCTCCATGAACTTTTCATCACAATGCTCTTTGACCCTTGTCATCACAATGCTCCTTGCGTTTGTCAGCACAAATATCCATGACCCATGTCATCACAATGCACCATGCGCTTGTCATCACAGTGCTCCTCAATCTTCTCATCACAATGCTCCTTAAAATTTGTCATCACAATGCTCCATGCACTTCTCATCAAAATGCTCTCTCACCACTGATATCACAATGCTACATCACTATTTGTCACAATACTCCCTCACCCCTGTCATCACAATGTTCCATGACTCCTCTCATCACAATGCTACATGCACTTATCATCACAATGTTCGATGACGACTGACATCACAATGTTCCATAAGCCATGTCATCAAAATGCTCCATGACCCTTTTCATCAAATTGCTCCATGACCCTGTCATCACAATGCTCCAAGAACCCTGTAATCACAATGCTCTATGCCCCTTTTCATCTCAATGATCCATGAACACTGTCATCACAATGCACCATGCCCATCATCATAATGCTTCATGCTATTGTCATCACAATGAAATCAAAATGCTCCATGACCTCTGTCATAACAATGCTCCAAACCCTTGTGATCACAATATTCCATAACACTTGTCATCACAATGCCCCATGAAGCTCGTCATCACAATTATCAATGGTCTTCTCATCACAATGCTCCATGACCTTTGTCATCACAATGCTCAATACACTTGTCATCAAAATGCTCCCTGACACTTGTTGTCTGTATGCTCCTTGAACCCTGTCATGACAAGGCTCCATGCCTTTTTCATCACAATGATCCATGGTCTTTTCACAACAATGGTCCAAGACCCATGTAATCACAATGCTCCATGCGCTTGTCATCACAAAACTCAAGGACGAATGCCATCAGAATGCTCCTTGGATTTCTCCTTACAATGCTCCATGCCCTTGTCATCACAATGTTCCAAGACCCCTGTAATCACAATGCTCCATGCCCCTTTTCATCAGTATGCTCCATGAGACTTGTCATCACAAGGCTCCATGGTTTTGTCATCACAATGCTTCAGGACCTTGTCATCACAATGCTTCTCAACATTGTCTTAAAAATTTTCAATGGCCCTTGTCATCATAATGCTCCAAGCCCTAATCATCACAAAGCTCCGTTATATTTGTCAACAAAATTCTCCATTACATTTGGCATCACAATGCTCCATGCCATTGTAATCGCAATGGACCATGACATATGTCATCACAATGCTCCCTGACACCTGTCTTCACCATACTCCATGACCTTCTCATCACAATGCTCCATGCCCTTGTCATCACAATGCACCATGCCCACTGTCATCACAATAATCCATGAAAATTGTCAGACTAATGCTCCATGCCCCTATCATCACAATGCTCCATGCCCTTGTCATCACAATGCTCCAGGAACCATGTCATCTCAATGCTCCGTGACTCCAGTTATCACAATGTTTCATAAAGTTTGTCATCACAATGGACCATGCCCTCATCATCAACAGTCTCTGTGACCTTTTTAACCACAATGCTCCATGAACTTTTCATCACAATGCTCTTTGACCCTTGTCATCAATGTGCTCTATGCCTTTCTCAGCACAATGCTCCATAACACTTGTCATCACAATGCTCCATGAGCTTGTCAGCACAATGCTCCATGACACATGTCATCACAATGCGCCATGCACCTGTCATCACAGTGCTCCACAATCTTGTCATCACAATGCTCCATAAAACTTGTCATCACAATGCTCCATGCACTTCTCATCAAAACGCTCTCTCACCACTGATATCACAATGATACATCACTATTCGTCACAATACTACCTCACCCCTGTCATCACAATATTCCATGACTTCTGTCATCACAATGCTACATGCACTTATCATCACAATGTTTGATGACGACTGACATCACAATGTTCCATAAGCCATGTCATCAAAATGCTCCATGACCCTTTTCATCAAAATGCTCCATGACCACTGACATCACAATGTTCCATAACCCCTGTCATCAAAATGCTCCATGGCATTTTTCATCAAAATGCTCCATGACCCCTGCCATCAAGATGTTCCATGCCCTTGTCATCACAAAGCTCCCTGACCCTTCTCATCAAAATGCTCCAAGAACGCTGACATCACAATGCTCCATAACACCTGTCATCAAAATGTTCCATGACACTTTTCATCAAATAGCTCCATGACCCTGTCATCAGAATGCTCCCTGCCCTTCTCATCACAATGCACAATGCCCTTGCCATCAAAATGTTCCATGACTTTGTTATCACAAAGATCCATGACCCTTGGCATCACAATGCTCCATGTCATTGTCATCACAATGCTCCATGAACGCTCTCATCACATTGCTCCATGCCCTTGTCTTCATAAAGCTCCATGACACATGTCATTAGAATGCTCCATGGCCTTCTCATCACAATGCTCCATGCCCTTGCCATAACAATGCTCCATTACACCAGTCATAACAATGCTCCATGAACCCTGCCATCACGATGTTCCATGGCCTTGTCATCACAAAGCTCCATGACCCTTGTCATCACAATGCTCCAAGAACCCTGTAATCACAATGCTCTATGCCCCTTTTCATCTCAATGATCCATGAACCCTGTCATCACAGTGCACCTTGCCCATCATCATAAGGCTTCAGGCTATTGTCATTACAATGAAATCAAAATTATCCATGACCACTGTCATCATAATGCCCCAAACCCTTGTGATCACAATGTTCCATAACACTTGTCATCACAACGCTCCATGATTCCTGTCATCACGATACTCCATGCACTTTTCATCACAGTGCTCCATCACATTTGTCATCACAATTCTCAATACACTTGTCATTACAATGCTTCCTGACACTTGAGATCAGAATGCTCCTTGAACCATGTCCCAAAAAGGCTCCATGCCGTTTTCATCACAAGGCCCCATGCCGTTTTCATCACAATGCTGCATGCCATTGTCATCAAAATACTCCACAATCTTGTCATCAGAATGCTCCATGACCCTTGTCATCACAATTCTCCATGCACTTGTCAGCAAAATGCTCCCTGACCCTTGCCATCACAATGCTCCAAGCCATTGTCATCACAATGCTCCATTACCTTTGTCATCAGAATCCTCCATGACACTTGGCATCACAATGCTCCATGCCATTGTCATCACAATGGTCCACTACATATGTCATCACAATGCTCCTTGACACCTCTCTTCACAATACTGCATGACTTGGTCATCAATATGCTCCATGTCCTTGTCATCACAATGCGCCATTCCAACTGTCATCACAATAATCCATGAAACATATTAGACCAATGTTCCATGCCCTTGTCATGACAATGCTCCATGCTCTTGTTATCAGAATTCTCCATGAACCCTGTCATCACAATGCTCCGTGACTCCAGTCATCACAATGCTTCATGACCTTTCTCATCACAATGGTCCATGCCCTCGTCATCAGTAGTTTCTGTGACCTTTTTAACCACAATGCTCCATGAACTTTTCATCACAATGCTCTTTGACCCTTGTCATCACAATGCTCCTTGCGTTTGTCAGCACAAATATCCATGACCCATGTCATCACAATGCACCATGCGCTTGTCATCACAGTGCTCCTCAATCTTCTCATCACAATGCTCCTTAAAATTTGTCATCACAATGCTCCATGCACTTCTCATCAAAATGCTCTCTCACCACTGATATCACAATGCTACATCACTATTTGTCACAATACTCCCTCACCCCTGTCATCACAATGTTCCATGACTCCTGTCATCACAATGCTACATGCACTTATCATCACAATGTTCGATGACGACTGACATCACAATGTTCCATAAGCCATGTCATCAAAATGCTCCATGACCCTTTTCATCAAATTGCTCCATGACCCTGTCATCACAATGCTCCAAGAACCCTGTAATCACAATGCTCTATGCCCCTTTTCATCTCAATGATCCATGAACACTGTCATCACAATGCACCATGCCCATCATCATAATGCTTCATGCTATTGTCATCACAATGAAATCAAAATGCTCCATGACCTCTGTCATAACAATGCTCCAAACCCTTGTGATCACAATATTCCATAACACTTGTCATCACAATGCCCCATGAAGCTCGTCATCACAATTATCAATGGTCTTCTCATCACAATGCTCCATGACCTTTGTCATCACAATGCTCAATACACTTGTCATCAAAATGCTCCCTGACACTTGTTGTCTGTATGCTCCTTGAACCCTGTCATGACAAGGCTCCATGCCTTTTTCATCACAATGATCCATGGTCTTTTCACAACAATGGTCCAAGACCCATGTAATCACAATGCTCCATGCGCTTGTCATCACAAAACTCAAGGACGAATGCCATCAGAATGCTCCTTGGATTTCTCCTTACAATGCTCCATGCCCTTGTCATCACAATGTTCCAAGACCCCTGTAATCACAATGCTCCATGCCCCTTTTCATCAGTATGCTCCATGAGACTTGTCATCACAAGGCTCCATGGTTTTGTCATCACAGTGCTTCAGGACCTTGTCATCACAATGCTTCTCAACATTGTCTTAAAAATTTTCAATGGCCCTTGTCATCATAATGCTCCAAGCCCTAATCATCACAAAGCTCCGTTATATTTGTCAACAAAATTCTCCATTACATTTGGCATCACAATGCTCCATGCCATTGTAATCGCAATGGACCATGACATATGTCATCACAATGCTCCCTGACACCTGTCTTCACCATACTCCATGACCTTCTCATCACAATGCTCCATGCCCTTGTCATCACAATGCACCATGCCCACTGTCATCACAATAATCCATGAAAATTGTCAGACTAATGCTCCATGCCCCTATCATCACAATGCTCCATGCCCTTGTCATCACAATGCTCCAGGAACCATGTCATCTCAATGCTCCGTGACTCCAGTTATCACAATGTTTCATAAAGTTTGTCATCACAATGGACCATGCCCTCATCATCAACAGTCTCTGTGACCTTTTTAACCACAATGCTCCATGAACTTTTCATCACAATGCTCTTTGACCCTTGTCATCAATGTGCTCTATGCCTTTCTCAGCACAATGCTCCATAACACTTGTCATCACAATGCTCCATGAGCTTGTCAGCACAATGCTCCATGTCATTGTCATCACAATGCTCCATGAACGCTCTCATCACATTGCTCCATGCCCTTGTCTTCATAAAGCTCCATGACACATGTCATTAGAATGCTCCATGGCCTTCTCATCACAATGCTCCATGCCCTTGCCATAACAATGCTCCATTACACCAGTCATAACAATGCTCCATGAACCCTGCCATCACGATGTTCCATGGCCTTGTCATCACAAAGCTCCATGACCCTTGTCATCACAATGCTCCAAGAACCCTGTAATCACAATGCTCTATGCCCCTTTTCATCTCAATGATCCATGAACCCTGTCATCACAGTGCACCTTGCCCATCATCATAAGGCTTCAGGCTATTGTCATTACAATGAAATCAAAATTATCCATGACCACTGTCATCATAATGCCCCAAACCCTTGTGATCACAATGTTCCATAACACTTGTCATCACAACGCTCCATGATTCCTGTCATCACGATACTCCATGCACTTTTCATCACAGTGCTCCATCACATTTGTCATCACAATTCTCAATACACTTGTCATTACAATGCTTCCTGACACTTGAGATCAGAATGCTCCTTGAACCATGTCCCAAAAAGGCTCCATGCCGTTTTCATCACAAGGCCCCATGCCGTTTTCATCACAATGCTGCATGCCATTGTCATCAAAATACTCCACAATCTTGTCATCAGAATGCTCCATGACCCTTGTCATCACAATTCTCCATGCACTTGTCAGCAAAATGCTCCCTGACCCTTGCCATCACAATGCTCCAAGCCATTGTCATCACAATGCTCCATTACCTTTGTCATCAGAATCCTCCATGACACTTGGCATCACAATGCTCCATGCCATTGTCATCACAATGGTCCACTACATATGTCATCACAATGCTCCTTGACACCTCTCTTCACAATACTGCATGACTTGGTCATCAATATGCTCCATGTCCTTGTCATCACAATGCGCCATTCCAACTGTCATCACAATAATCCATGAAACATATTAGACCAATGTTCCATGCCCTTGTCATGACAATGCTCCATGCTCTTGTTATCAGAATTCTCCATGAACCCTGTCATCACAATGCTCCGTGACTCCAGTCATCACAATGCTTCATGACCTTTGTCATCACAATGGTCCATGCCCTCGTCATCAGTAGTTTCTGTGACCTTTTTAACCACAATGCTCCATGAACTTTTCATCACAATGCTCTTTGACCCTTGTCATCACAATGCTCCTTGCGTTTGTCAGCACAAATATCCATGACCCATGTCATCACAATGCACCATGCGCTTGTCATCACAGTGCTCCTCAATCTTCTCATCACAATGCTCCTTAAAATTTGTCATCACAATGCTCCATGCACTTCTCATCAAAATGCTCTCTCACCACTGATATCACAATGCTACATCACTATTTGTCACAATACTCCCTCACCCCTGTCATCACAATGTTCCATGACTCCTGTCATCACAATGCTACATGCACTTATCATCACAATGTTCGATGACGACTGACATCACAATGTTCCATAAGCCATGTCATCAAAATGCTCCATGACCCTTTTCATCAAATTGCTCCATGACCCTGTCATCACAATGCTCCAAGAACCCTGTAATCACAATGCTCTATGCCCCTTTTCATCTCAATGATCCATGAACACTGTCATCACAATGCACCATGCCCATCATCATAATGCTTCATGCTATTGTCATCACAATGAAATCAAAATGCTCCATGACCTCTGTCATAACAATGCTCCAAACCCTTGTGATCACAATATTCCATAACACTTGTCATCACAATGCCCCATGAAGCTCGTCATCACAATTATCAATGGTCTTCTCATCACAATGCTCCATGACCTTTGTCATCACAATGCTCAATACACTTGTCATCAAAATGCTCCCTGACACTTGTTGTCTGTATGCTCCTTGAACCCTGTCATGACAAGGCTCCATGCCTTTTTCATCACAATGATCCATGGTCTTTTCACAACAATGGTCCAAGACCCATGTAATCACAATGCTCCATGCGCTTGTCATCACAAAACTCAAGGACGAATGCCATCAGAATGCTCCTTGGATTTCTCCTTACAATGCTCCATGCCCTTGTCATCACAATGTTCCAAGACCCCTGTAATCACAATGCTCCATGCCCCTTTTCATCAGTATGCTCCATGAGACTTGTCATCACAAGGCTCCATGGTTTTGTCATCACAATGCTTCAGGACCTTGTCATCACAATGCTTCTCAACATTGTCTTAAAAATTTTCAATGGCCCTTGTCATCATAATGCTCCAAGCCCTAATCATCACAAAGCTCCGTTATATTTGTCAACAAAATTCTCCATTACATTTGGCATCACAATGCTCCATGCCATTGTAATCGCAATGGACCATGACATATGTCATCACAATGCTCCCTGACACCTGTCTTCACCATACTCCATGACCTTCTCATCACAATGCTCCATGCCCTTGTCATCACAATGCACCATGCCCACTGTCATCACAATAATCCATGAAAATTGTCAGACTAATGCTCCATGCCCCTATCATCACAATGCTCCATGCCCTTGTCATCACAATGCTCCAGGAACCATGTCATCTCAATGCTCCGTGACTCCAGTTATCACAATGTTTCATAAAGTTTGTCATCACAATGGACCATGCCCTCATCATCAACAGTCTCTGTGACCTTTTTAACCACAATGCTCCATGAACTTTTCATCACAATGCTCTTTGACCCTTGTCATCAATGTGCTCTATGCCTTTCTCAGCACAATGCTCCATAACACTTGTCATCACAATGCTCCATGAGCTTGTCAGCACAATGCTCCATGACACATGTCATCACAATGCGCCATGCACCTGTCATCACAGTGCTCCACAATCTTGTCATCACAATGCTCCATAAAACTTGTCATCACAATGCTCCATGCACTTCTCATCAAAACGCTCTCTCACCACTGATATCACAATGATACATCACTATTCGTCACAATACTACCTCACCCCTGTCATCACAATATTCCATGACTCCTGTCATCACAATGCTACATGCACTTATCATCACAATGTTCAATGACGACTGACATCACAATGTTCCATAAGCCATGTCATCAAAATGCTCCATGACCCTTTTCATCAAAATGCTCCATGACCACTGACATCACAATGTTCCATAACCCCTGTCATCAAAATGCTCCATGGCATTTTTCATCAAAATGCTCCATGACCCCTGCCATCAAGATGTTCCATGCCCTTGTCATCACAAAGCTCCCTGACCCTTCTCATCAAAATGCTCCAAGAACGCTGACATCACAATGCTCCATAACACCTGTCATCAAAATGTTCCATGACACTTTTCATCAAATAGCTCCATGACCCTGTCATCAGAATGCTCCCTGCCCTTCTCATCACAATGCACAATGCCCTTGCCATCAAAATGTTCCATGACTTTGTTATCACAAAGATCCATGACCCTTGGCATCACAATGCTCCATGTCATTGTCATCACAATGCTCCATGAACGCTCTCATCACATTGCTCCATGCCCTTGTCTTCATAAAGCTCCATGACACATGTCATTAGAATGCTCCATGGCCTTCTCATCACAATGCTCCATGCCCTTGCCATAACAATGCTCCATTACACCAGTCATAACAATGCTCCATGAACCCTGCCATCACGATGTTCCATGGCCTTGTCATCACAAAGCTCCATGACCCTTGTCATCACAATGCTCCAAGAACCCTGTAATCACAATGCTCTATGCCCCTTTTCATCTCAATGATCCATGAACCCTGTCATCACAGTGCACCTTGCCCATCATCATAAGGCTTCAGGCTATTGTCATCACAATGAAATCAAAATTATCCATGACCACTGTCATCATAATGCCCCAAACCCTTGTGATCACAATGTTCCATAACACTTGTCATCACAACACCCTGTGATGCTCATCATAACAATTATCCATGGTCTTCTCATCACAATGCTCCATGACCTTTGTCATCACAATTCTCAATACAGTTGTCATCACAATGCTCCCTGACACTTGTCGTCAGTATGCTCCTTGAAACCTGTCATGACAAGGCTCCATGCCTTTTCATCACAATGATCCATGCCCTTTTCATCACAATGCTTCAAGACCCCTGTAATCACAATGCTCCATGCGCTTGTCATCACAAAGCTCCAGGACACATGTCATCAGAATGCTCCATGGCCTTCTCCTCACAATGCTCAATGCCCTTGTCATCACAATGCTCCAAGACCCCTGTAATCACAATGCTCCATGCCCCTTTTCATCAGAATGCTCCATGAGACTTGTCATAACAAGTCTCCATGGTCTTCTCTTCACAATGCTCCAGGACCTTGTCATCACCATGCTCCATTCCCTTGTCATCACAATGCTCCATGACCCCTGTCATCACAATAATCCATAAATATTTCCAGCCCAATGCTCCATGATATTCTCATCACAATGCTCCATGACAAATATCATCAAAATGCTCCATGACCACGGTCATCACAACACTCCATGACACCTGACAACACAATGATCCGGGACTCTTGTCATCACAATGCTCCATTCTCTACTCATCACAATGCTCCATGACCCTTGTCATCACAATGATCCATGCCCTTGTCATCCCAATGCTCCATGACCCATGTATTCACAATGCTCCGTGACGCTTGTCATCACAGTGCTCCATGACATATGTCATCACAATGCTCCATGCCTTTGTCAGCAAAATGCTACATGACCTTGTCATTAAAATGCTCTATGCGTTTGTCATCACAATACTCCATTACCATTGTCATCACAATCCTCCATGAACATTGGGATCACGATGCTTCATGCCCTTGTCATCACAATGCTCCATGCTCCTTGAAATCAAAATGATCCATGACCACTGTCATCTCAATGCACCAAACCCTTGTGATCACAATGTTCCATAACACTTGTCATCACAACGCTCCATGATTCCTGTCATCACGATACTCCATGCACTTTTCATCACAGTGCTCCATCACATTTGTCATCACAATTCTCAATACACTTGTCATTACAATGCTTCCTGACACTTGAGATCAGAATGCTCCTTGAACCATGTCCCAAAAAGGCTCCATGCCGTTTTCATCACAAGGCCCCATGCCGTTTTCATCACAATGCTGCATGCCATTGTCATCAAAATACTCCACAATCTTGTCATCAGAATGCTCCATGACCCTTGTCATCACAATTCTCCATGCACTTGTCAGCAAAATGCTCCCTGACCCTTGCCATCACAATGCTCCAAGCCATTGTCATCACAATGCTCCATTACCTTTGTCATCAGAATCCTCCATGACACTTGGCATCACAATGCTCCATGCCATTGTCATCACAATGGTCCACTACATATGTCATCACAATGCTCCTTGACACCTCTCTTCACAATACTGCATGACTTGGTCATCAAAATGCTCCATGTCCTTGTCATCACAATGCGCCATTCCAACTGTCATCACAATAATCCATGAAACATATTAGACCAATGTTCCATGCCCTTGTCATCACAATGCTCCATGCTCTTGTTATCAGAATTCTC
Organism: Mesoplodon mirus; assembly: GCF_964341445.2. NCBI lineage: Eukaryota > Metazoa > Chordata > Mammalia > Artiodactyla > Ziphiidae > Mesoplodon > Mesoplodon mirus. The sequence continues at coordinate 574,791 of NW_028295604.1, forward strand.
CATGAACCCTGTCATCACAATGCTCCGTGACTCCAGTCATCACAATGCTTCATGACCTTTGTCATCACAATGGTCCATGCCCTCGTCATCAGTAGTTGCTGTGACCTTTTTAACCACAATGCTCCATGAACTTTTCATCACAATGCTCTTTGACCCTTGTCATCACAATGCTCCTTGCGTTTGTCAGCACAAATATCCATGACCCATGTCATCACAATGCACCATGCGCTTGTCATCACAGTGCTCCTCAATCTTCTCATCACAATGCTCCTTAAAATTTGTCATCACAATGCTCCATGCACTTCTCATCAAAATGCTCTCTCACCACTGATATCACAATGCTACATCACTATTTGTCACAATACTCCCTCACCCCTGTCATCACAATGTTCCATGACTCCTCTCATCACAATGCTACATGCACTTATCATCACAATGTTCGATGACCCCTGACATCACAATGTTCCATAACACCTGTCATCAAAAGGTTCCATGACCCTTTTCATCAAATTGCTCCATGACCCTGTCATCACAATGCTCCAAGAACCCTGTAATCACAATGCTCTATGCCCCTTTTCATCTCAATGATCCATGAACACTGTCATCACAATGCACCATGCCCATCATCATAATGCTTCATGCTATTGTCATCACAATGAAATCAAAATGCTCCATGACCTCTGTCATAACAATGCTCCAAACCCTTGTGATCACAATATTCCATAACACTTGTCATCACAATGCCCCATGAAGCTCGTCATCACAATTATCAATGGTCTTCTCATCACAATGCTCCATGACCTTTGTCATCACAATGCTCAATACACTTGTCATCAAAATGCTCCCTGACACTTGTTGTCTGTATGCTCCTTGAACCCTGTCATGACAAGGCTCCATGCCTTTTTCATCACAATGATCCATGGTCTTTTCACAACAATGGTCCAAGACCCATGTAATCACAATGCTCCATGCGCTTGTCATCACAAAACTCAAGGACGAATGCCATCAGAATGCTCCTTGGATTTCTCCTTACAATGCTCCATGCCCTTGTCATCACAATGTTCCAAGACCCCTGTAATCACAATGCTCCATGCCCCTTTTCATCAGTATGCTCCATGAGACTTGTCATCACAAGGCTCCATGGTTTTGTCATCACAATGCTTCAGGACCTTGTCATCACAATGCTTCTCAACATTGTCTTAAAAATTTTCAATGGCCCTTGTCATCATAATGCTCCAAGCCCTAATCACCACAAAGCTCCATTATATTTGTCATCACAATTCTCCATTACATTTGGCATCACAATGCTCCATGCCATTGTAATCGCAATGGAACATGACATATGTCATCACAATGCTCCCTGACACCTGTCTTCACCATACTCCATGACCTTCTCATCACAATGCTCCATGCCCTTGTCATCACAATGCACCATGCCCACTGTCATCACAATAATCCATGAAAATTATCAGACTAATGCTCCATGCCCCTATCATCACAATGCTCCATGCCCTTGTCATCACAATGCTCCAGGAACCATGTCATCTCAATGCTCCGTGACTCCAGTTATCACAATGTTTCATAAAGTTTGTCATCACAATGGACCATGCCCTCATCATCAACAGTCTCTGTGACCTTTTTAACCACAATGCTCCATGAACTTTTCATCACAATGCTCTTTGACCCTTGTCATCAATGTGCTCTATGCCTTTCTCAGCACAATGCTCCATAACACTTGTCATCACAATGCTCCATGAGCTTGTCAGCACAATGCTCCATGACACATGTCATCACAATGCGCCATGCACCTGTCATCACAGTGCTCCACAATCTTGTCATCACAATGCTCCATAAAACTTGTCATCACAATGCTCCATGCACTTCTCATCAAAACGCTCTCTCACCACTGATATCACAATGATACATCACTATTCGTCACAATACTACCTCACCCCTGTCATCACAATATTCCATGACTCCTGTCATCACAATGCTACATGCACTTATCATCACAATGTTCAATGACGACTGACATCACAATGTTCCATAAGCCATGTCATCAAAATGCTCCATGACCCTTTTCATCAAAATGCTCCATGACCACTGACATCACAATGTTCCATAACCCCTGTCATCAAAATGCTCCATGGCATTTTTCATCAAAATGCTCCATGAACACTGCCATCAAGATGTTCCATGCCCTTGTCATCACAAAGCTCCCTGACCCTTCTCATCAAAATGCTCCAAGAACGCTGACATCACAATGCTCCATAACACCTGTCATCAAAATGTTCCATGACTCTTTTCATCAAATAGCTCCATGACCCTGTCATCAGAATGCTCCCTGCCCTTCTCATCACAATGCACAATGCCCTTGCCATCAAAATGTTCCATGACTTTGTTATCACAAAGATCCATGACCCTTGGCATCACAATGCTCCATGTCATTGTCATCACAATGCTCCATGAACGCTCTCATCACATTGCTCCATGTCCTTGTCTTCATAAAGCTCCATGACACATGTCATTAGAATGCTCCATGGCCTTCTCATCACAATGCTCCATGCCCTTGCCATAACAATGCTCCATTACACCAGTCATAACAATGCTCCATGAACCCTGCCATCACGATGTTCCATGGCCTTGTCATCACAAAGCTCCATGACCCTTGTCATCACAATGCTCCAAGAACCCTGTAATCACAATGCTCTATGCCCCTTTTCATCTCAATGATCCATGAACCCTGTCATCACAGTGCACCTTGCCCATCATCATAAGGCTTCAGGCTATTGTCATTACAATGAAATCAAAATTATCCATGACCACTGTCATCATAATGCCCCAAACCCTTGTGATCACAATGTTCCATAACACTTGTCATCACAACGCTCCATGATTCCTGTCATCACGATACTCCATGCACTTTTCATCACAGTGCTCCATCACATTTGTCATCACAATTCTCAATACACTTGTCATTACAATGCTTCCTGACACTTGAGATCAGAATGCTCCTTGAACCATGTCCCAAAAAGGCTCCATGCCGTTTTCATCACAAGGCCCCATGCCGTTTTCATCACAATGCTGCATGCCATTGTCATCAAAATACTCCACAATCTTGTCATCAGAATGCTCCATGACCCTTGTCATCACAATTCTCCATGCACTTGTCAGCAAAATGCTCCCTGACCCTTGCCATCACAATGCTCCAAGCCATTGTCATCACAATGCTCCATTACCTTTGTCATCAGAATCCTCCATGACACTTGGCATCACAATGCTCCATGCCATTGTCATCACAATGGTCCACTACATATGTCATCACAATGCTCCTTGACACCTCTCTTCACAATACTGCATGACTTGGTCATCAAAATGCTCCATGTCCTTGTCATCACAATGCGCCATTCCAACTGTCATCACAATAATCCATGAAACATATTAGACCAATGTTCCATGCCCTTGTCATCACAATGCTCCATGCTCTTGTTATCAGAATTCTCCATGAACCCTGTCATCACAATGCTCCGTGACTCCAGTCATCACAATGCTTCATGACCTTTGTCATCACAATGGTCCATGCCCTCGTCATCAGTAGTTTCTGTGACCTTTTTAACCACAATGCTCCATGAACTTTTCATCACAATGCTCTTTGACCCTTGTCATCACAATGCTCCTTGCGTTTGTCAGCACAAATATCCATGACCCATGTCATCACAATGCACCATGCGCTTGTCATCACAGTGCTCCTCAATCTTCTCATCACAATGCTCCTTAAAATTTGTCATCACAATGCTCCATGCACTTCTCATCAAAATGCTCTCTCACCACTGATATCACAATGCTACATCACTATTTGTCACAATACTCCCTCACCCCTGTCATCACAATGTTCCATGACTCCTCTCATCACAATGCTACATGCACTTATCATCACAATGTTCGATGACCCCTGACATCACAATGTTCCATAACACCTGTCATCAAAAGGTTCCATGACCCTTTTCATCAAATTGCTCCATGACCCTGTCATCACAATGCTCCAAGAACCCTGTAATCACAATGCTCTATGCCCCTTTTCATCTCAATGATCCATGAACACTGTCATCACAATGCACCATGCCCATCATCATAATGCTTCATGCTATTGTCATCACAATGAAATCAAAATGCTCCATGACCTCTGTCATAACAATGCTCCAAACCCTTGTGATCACAATATTCCATAACACTTGTCATCACAATGCCCCATGAAGCTCGTCATCACAATTATCAATGGTCTTCTCATCACAATGCTCCATGACCTTTGTCATCACAATGCTCAATACACTTGTCATCAAAATGCTCCCTGACACTTGTTGTCTGTATGCTCCTTGAACCCTGTCATGACAAGGCTCCATGCCTTTTTCATCACAATGATCCATGGTCTTTTCACAACAATGGTCCAAGACCCATGTAATCACAATGCTCCATGCGCTTGTCATCACAAAACTCAAGGACGAATGCCATCAGAATGCTCCTTGGATTTCTCCTTACAATGCTCCATGCCCTTGTCATCACAATGTTCCAAGACCCCTGTAATCACAATGCTCCATGCCCCTTTTCATCAGTATGCTCCATGAGACTTGTCATCACAAGGCTCCATGGTTTTGTCATCACAATGCTTCAGGACCTTGTCATCACAATGCTTCTCAACATTGTCTTAAAAATTTTCAATGGCCCTTGTCATCATAATGCTCCAAGCCCTAATCACCACAAAGCTCCATTATATTTGTCATCACAATTCTCCATTACATTTGGCATCACAATGCTCCATGCCATTGTAATCGCAATGGAACATGACATATGTCATCACAATGCTCCCTGACACCTGTCTTCACCATACTCCATGACCTTCTCATCACAATGCTCCATGCCCTTGTCATCACAATGCACCATGCCCACTGTCATCACAATAATCCATGAAAATTATCAGACTAATGCTCCATGCCCCTATCATCACAATGCTCCATGCCCTTGTCATCACAATGCTCCAGGAACCATGTCATCTCAATGCTCCGTGACTCCAGTTATCACAATGTTTCATAAAGTTTGTCATCACAATGGACCATGCCCTCATCATCAACAGTCTCTGTGACCTTTTTAACCACAATGCTCCATGAACTTTTCATCACAATGCTCTTTGACCCTTGTCATCAATGTGCTCTATGCCTTTCTCAGCACAATGCTCCATAACACTTGTCATCACAATGCTCCATGAGCTTGTCAGCACAATGCTCCATGACACATGTCATCACAATGCGCCATGCACCTGTCATCACAGTGCTCCACAATCTTGTCATCACAATGCTCCATAAAACTTGTCATCACAATGCTCCATGCACTTCTCATCAAAACGCTCTCTCACCACTGATATCACAATGATACATCACTATTCGTCACAATACTACCTCACCCCTGTCATCACAATATTCCATGACTCCTGTCATCACAATGCTACATGCACTTATCATCACAATGTTCAATGACGACTGACATCACAATGTTCCATAAGCCATGTCATCAAAATGCTCCATGACCCTTTTCATCAAAATGCTCCATGACCACTGACATCACAATGTTCCATAACCCCTGTCATCAAAATGCTCCATGGCATTTTTCATCAAAATGCTCCATGAACCCTGCCATCAAGATGTTCCATGCCCTTGTCATCACAAAGCTCCCTGACCCTTCTCATCAAAATGCTCCAAGAACGCTGACATCACAATGCTCCATAACACCTGTCATCAAAATGTTCCATGACTCTTTTCATCAAATAGCTCCATGACCCTGTCATCAGAATGCTCCCTGCCCTTCTCATCACAATGCACAATCCCCTTGCCATCAAAATGTTCCATGACTTTGTTATCACAAAGATCCATGACCCTTGGCATCACAATGCTCCATGTCATTGTCATCACAATGCTCCATGAACGCTCTCATCACATTGCTCCATGCCCTTGTCTTCATAAAGCTCCATGACACATGTCATTAGAATGCTCCATGGCCTTCTCATCACAATGCTCCATGCCCTTGCCATAACAATGCTCCATTACACCAGTCATAACAATGCTCCATGAACCCTGCCATCACGATGTTCCATGGCCTTGTCATCACAAAGCTCCATGACCCTTGTCATCACAATGCTCCAAGAACCCTGTAATCACAATGCTCTATGCCCCTTTTCATCTCAATGATCCATGAACCCTGTCATCACAGTGCACCTTGCCCATCATCATAAGGCTTCAGGCTATTGTCATTACAATGAAATCAAAATTATCCATGACCACTGTCATCATAATGCCCCAAACCCTTGTGATCACAATGTTCCATAACACTTGTCATCACAACACCCTGTGATGCTCATCATAACAATTATCCATGGTCTTCTCATCACAATGCTCCATGACCTTTGTCATCACAATTCTCAATACAGTTGTCATCACAATGCTCCCTGACACTTGTCGTCAGTATGCTCCTTGAAACCTGTCATGACAAGGCTCCATGCCTTTTCATCACAATGATCCATGCCCTTTTCATCACAATGCTTCAAGACCCCTGTAATCACAATGCTCCATGCGCTTGTCATCACAAAGCTCCAGGACACATGTCATCAGAATGCTCCATGGCCTTCTCCTCACAATGCTCAATGCCCTTGTCATCACAATGCTCCAAGACCCCTGTAATCACAATGCTCCATGCCCCTTTTCATCAGAATGCTCCATGAGACTTGTCATAACAAGTCTCCATGGTCTTCTCTTCACAATGCTCCAGGACCTTGTCATCACCATGCTCCATTCCCTTGTCATCACAATGCTCCATGACCCCTGTCATCACAATAATCCATAAATATTTCCAGCCCAATGCTCCATGATATTCTCATCACAATGCTCCATGACAAATATCATCAAAATGCTCCATGACCACGGTCATCACAACACTCCATGACACCTGACAACACAATGATCCGGGACTCTTGTCATCACAATGCTCCATTCTCTACTCATCACAATGCTCCATGACCCTTGTCATCACAATGATCCATGCCCTTGTCATCCCAATGCTCCATGACCCATGTATTCACAATGCTCCGTGACGCTTGTCATCACAGTGCTCCATGACATATGTCATCACAATGCTCCATGCCTTTGTCAGCAAAATGCTACATGACCTTGTCATTAAAATGCTCTATGCGTTTGTCATCACAATACTCCATTACCATTGTCATCACAATCCTCCATGAACATTGGGATCACGATGCTTCATGCCCTTGTCATCACAATGCTCCATGCTCCTTGAAATCAAAATGATCCATGACCACTGTCATCTCAATGCACCAAACCCTTGTGATCACAATGTTCCATAACACTTGTCATCACAACGCTCCATGATTCCTGTCATCACGATACTCCATGCACTTTTCATCACAGTGCTCCATCACATTTGTCATCACAATTCTCAATACACTTGTCATTACAATGCTTCCTGACACTTGAGATCAGAATGCTCCTTGAACCATGTCCCAAAAAGGCTCCATGCCGTTTTCATCACAAGGCCCCATGCCGTTTTCATCACAATGCTGCATGCCATTGTCATCAAAATACTCCACAATCTTGTCATCAGAATGCTCCATGACCCTTGTCATCACAATTCTCCATGCACTTGTCAGCAAAATGCTCCCTGACTCTTGCCATCACAATGCTCCAAGCCATTGTCATCACAATGCTCCATTACCTTTGTCATCAGAATCCTCCATGACACTTGGCATCACAATGCTCCATGCCATTGTCATCACAATGGTCCACTACATATGTCATCACAATGCTCCTTGACACCTCTCTTCACAATACTGCATGACTTGGTCATCAAAATGCTCCATGTCCTTGTCATCACAATGCGCCATTCCAACTGTCATCACAATAATCCATGAAACATATTAGACCAATGTTCCATGCCCTTGTCATCACAATGCTCCATGCTCTTGTTATCAGAATTCTCCATGAACCCTGTCATCACAATGCTCCGTGACTCCAGTCATCACAATGCTTCATGACCTTTGTCATCACAATGGTCCATGCCCTCGTCATCAGTAGTTGCTGTGACCTTTTTAACCACAATGCTCCATGAACTTTTCATCACAATGCTCTTTGACCCTTGTCATCACAATGCTCCTTGCGTTTGTCAGCACAAATATCCATGACCCATGTCATCACAATGCACCATGCGCTTGTCATCACAGTGCTCCTCAATCTTCTCATCACAATGCTCCTTAAAATTTGTCATCACAATGCTCCATGCACTTCTCATCAAAATGCTCTCTCACCACTGATATCACAATGCTACATCACTATTTGTCACAATACTCCCTCACCCCTGTCATCACAATGTTCCATGACTCCTCTCATCACAATGCTACATGCACTTATCATCACAATGTTCGATGACCCCTGACATCACAATGTTCCATAACACCTGTCATCAAAAGGTTCCATGACCCTTTTCATCAAATTGCTCCATGACCCTGTCATCACAATGCTCCAAGAACCCTGTAATCACAATGCTCTATGCCCCTTTTCATCTCAATGATCCATGAACACTGTCATCACAATGCACCATGCCCATCATCATAATGCTTCATGCTATTGTCATCACAATGAAATCAAAATGCTCCATGACCTCTGTCATAACAATGCTCCAAACCCTTGTGATCACAATATTCCATAACACTTGTCATCACAATGCCCCATGAAGCTCGTCATCACAATTATCAATGGTCTTCTCATCACAATGCTCCATGACCTTTGTCATCACAATGCTCAATACACTTGTCATCAAAATGCTCCCTGACACTTGTTGTCTGTATGCTCCTTGAACCCTGTCATGACAAGGCTCCATGCCTTTTTCATCACAATGATCCATGGTCTTTTCACAACAATGGTCCAAGACCCATGTAATCACAATGCTCCATGCGCTTGTCATCACAAAACTCAAGGACGAATGCCATCAGAATGCTCCTTGGATTTCTCCTTACAATGCTCCATGCCCTTGTCATCACAATGTTCCAAGACCCCTGTAATCACAATGCTCCATGCCCCTTTTCATCAGTATGCTCCATGAGACTTGTCATCACAAGGCTCCATGGTTTTGTCATCACAATGCTTCAGGACCTTGTCATCACAATGCTTCTCAACATTGTCTTAAAAATTTTCAATGGCCCTTGTCATCATAATGCTCCAAGCCCTAATCACCACAAAGCTCCATTATATTTGTCATCACAATTCTCCATTACATTTGGCATCACAATGCTCCATGCCATTGTAATCGCAATGGAACATGACATATGTCATCACAATGCTCCCTGACACCTGTCTTCACCATACTCCATGACCTTCTCATCACAATGCTCCATGCCCTTGTCATCACAATGCACCATGCCCACTGTCATCACAATAATCCATGAAAATTATCAGACTAATGCTCCATGCCCCTATCATCACAATGCTCCATGCCCTTGTCATCACAATGCTCCAGGAACCATGTCATCTCAATGCTCCGTGACTCCAGTTATCACAATGTTTCATAAAGTTTGTCATCACAATGGACCATGCCCTCATCATCAACAGTCTCTGTGACCTTTTTAACCACAATGCTCCATGAACTTTTCATCACAATGCTCTTTGACCCTTGTCATCAATGTGCTCTATGCCTTTCTCAGCACAATGCTCCATAACACTTGTCATCACAATGCTCCATGAGCTTGTCAGCACAATGCTCCATGACACATGTCATCACAATGCGCCATGCACCTGTCATCACAGTGCTCCACAATCTTGTCATCACAATGCTCCATAAAACTTGTCATCACAATGCTCCATGCACTTCTCATCAAAACGCTCTCTCACCACTGATATCACAATGATACATCACTATTCGTCACAATACTACCTCACCCCTGTCATCACAATATTCCATGACTCCTGTCATCACAATGCTACATGCACTTATCATCACAATGTTCAATGACGACTGACATCACAATGTTCCATAAGCCATGTCATCAAAATGCTCCATGACATTTTTCATCAAAATGCTCCATGACCACTGACATCACAATGTTCCATAACCCCTGTCATCAAAATGCTCCATGGCATTTTTCATCAAAATGCTCCATGACCCCTGCCATCAAGATGTTCCATGCCCTTGTCATCACAAAGCTCCCTGACCCTTCTCATCAAAATGCTCCAAGAACGCTGACATCACAATGCTCCATAACACCTGTCATCAAAATGTTCCATGACTCTTTTCATCAAATAGCTCCATGACCCTGTCATCAGAATGCTCCCTGCCCTTCTCATCACAATGCACAATGCCCTTGCCATCAAAATGTTCCATGACTTTGTTATCACAAAGATCCATGACCCTTGGCATCACAATGCTCCATGTCATTGTCATCACAATGCTCCATGAACGCTCTCATCACATTGCTCCATGTCCTTGTCTTCATAAAGCTCCATGACACATGTCATTAGAATGCTCCATGGCCTTCTCATCACAATGCTCCATGCCCTTGCCATAACAATGCTCCATTACACCAGTCATAACAATGCTCCATGAACCCTGCCATCACGATGTTCCATGGCCTTGTCATCACAAAGCTCCATGACCCTTGTCATCACAATGCTCCAAGAACCCTGTAATCACAATGCTCTATGCCCCTTTTCATCTCAATGATCCATGAACCCTGTCATCACAGTGCACCTTGCCCATCATCATAAGGCTTCAGGCTATTGTCATTACAATGAAATCAAAATTATCCATGACCACTGTCATCATAATGCCCCAAACCCTTGTGATCACAATGTTCCATAACACTTGTCATCACAACGCTCCATGATTCCTGTCATCACGATACTCCATGCACTTTTCATCACAGTGCTCCATCACATTTGTCATCACAATTCTCAATACACTTGTCATTACAATGCTTCCTGACACTTGAGATCAGAATGCTCCTTGAACCATGTCCCAAAAAGGCTCCATGCAGTTTTCATCACAAGGCCCCATGCCGTTTTCATCACAATGCTGCATGCCATTGTCATCAAAATACTCCACAATCTTGTCATCAGAATGCTCCATGACCCTTGTCATCACAATTCTCCATGCACTTGTCAGCAAAATGCTCCCTGACCCTTGCCATCACAATGCTCCAAGCCATTGTCATCACAATGCTCCATTACCTTTGTCATCAGAATCCTCCATGACACTTGGCATCACAATGCTCCATGCCATTGTCATCACAATGGTCCACTACATATGTCATCACAATGCTCCTTGACACCTCTCTTCACAATACTGCATGACTTGGTCATCAAAATGCTCCATGTCCTTGTCATCACAATGCGCCATTCCAACTGTCATCACAATAATCCATGAAACATATTAGACCAATGTTCCATGCCCTTGTCATCACAATGCTCCATGCTCTTGTTATCAGAATTCTCCATGAACCCTGTCATCACAATGCTCCGTGACTCCAGTCATCACAATGCTTCATGACCTTTGTCATCACAATGGTCCATGCCCTCGTCATCAGTAGTTGCTGTGACCTTTTTAACCACAATGCTCCATGAACTTTTCATCACAATGCTCTTTGACCCTTGTCATCACAATGCTCCTTGCGTTTGTCAGCACAAATATCCATGACCCATGTCATCACAATGCACCATGCGCTTGTCATCACAGTGCTCCTCAATCTTCTCATCACAATGCTCCTTAAAATTTGTCATCACAATGCTCCATGCACTTCTCATCAAAATGCTCTCTCACCACTGATATCACAATGCTACATCACTATTTGTCACAATACTCCCTCACCCCTGTCATCACAATGTTCCATGACTCCTCTCATCACAATGCTACATGCACTTATCATCACAATGTTCGATGACCCCTGACATCACAATGTTCCATAACACCTGTCATCAAAAGGTTCCATGACCCTTTTCATCAAATTGCTCCATGACCCTGTCATCACAATGCTCCAAGAACCCTGTAATCACAATGCTCTATGCCCCTTTTCATCTCAATGATCCATGAACACTGTCATCACAATGCACCATGCCCATCATCATAATGCTTCATGCTATTGTCATCACAATGAAATCAAAATGCTCCATGACCTCTGTCATAACAATGCTCCAAACCCTTGTGATCACAATATTCCATAACACTTGTCATCACAATGCCCCATGAAGCTCGTCATCACAATTATCAATGGTCTTCTCATCACAATGCTCCATGACCTTTGTCATCACAATGCTCAATACACTTGTCATCAAAATGCTCCCTGACACTTGTTGTCTGTATGCTCCTTGAACCCTGTCATGACAAGGCTCCATGCCTTTTTCATCACAATGATCCATGGTCTTTTCACAACAATGGTCCAAGACCCATGTAATCACAATGCTCCATGCGCTTGTCATCACAAAACTCAAGGACGAATGCCATCAGAATGCTCCTTGGATTTCTCCTTACAATGCTCCATGCCCTTGTCATCACAATGTTCCAAGACCCCTGTAATCACAATGCTCCATGCCCCTTTTCATCAGTATGCTCCATGAGACTTGTCATCACAAGGCTCCATGGTTTTGTCATCACAATGCTTCAGGACCTTGTCATCACAATGCTTCTCAACATTGTCTTAAAAATTTTCAATGGCCCTTGTCATCATAATGCTCCAAGCCCTAATCACCACAAAGCTCCATTATATTTGTCATCACAATTCTCCATTACATTTGGCATCACAATGCTCCATGCCATTGTAATCGCAATGGAACATGACATATGTCATCACAATGCTCCCTGACACCTGTCTTCACCATACTCCATGACCTTCTCATCACAATGCTCCATGCCCTTGTCATCACAATGCACCATGCCCACTGTCATCACAATAATCCATGAAAATTATCAGACTAATGCTCCATGCCCCTATCATCACAATGCTCCATGCCCTTGTCATCACAATGCTCCAGGAACCATGTCATCTCAATGCTCCGTGACTCCAGTTATCACAATGTTTCATAAAGTTTGTCATCACAATGGACCATGCCCTCATCATCAACAGTCTCTGTGACCTTTTTAACCACAATGCTCCATGAACTTTTCATCACAATGCTCTTTGACCCTTGTCATCAATGTGCTCTATGCCTTTCTCAGCACAATGCTCCATAACACTTGTCATCACAATGCTCCATGAGCTTGTCAGCACAATGCTCCATGACACATGTCATCACAATGCGCCATGCACCTGTCATCACAGTGCTCCACAATCTTGTCATCACAATGCTCCATAAAACTTGTCATCACAATGCTCCATGCACTTCTCATCAAAACGCTCTCTCACCACTGATATCACAATGATACATCACTATTCGTCACAATACTACCTCACCCCTGTCATCACAATATTCCATGACTCCTGTCATCACAATGCTACATGCACTTATCATCACAATGTTCAATGACGACTGACATCACAATGTTCCATAAGCCATGTCATCAAAATGCTCCATGACATTTTTCATCAAAATGCTCCATGACCACTGACATCACAATGTTCCATAACCCCTGTCATCAAAATGCTCCATGGCATTTTTCATCAAAATGCTCCATGACCCCTGCCATCAAGATGTTCCATGCCCTTGTCATCACAAAGCTCCCTGACCCTTCTCATCAAAATGCTCCAAGAACGCTGACATCACAATGCTCCATAACACCTGTCATCAAAATGTTCCATGACTCTTTTCATCAAATAGCTCCATGACCCTGTCATCAGAATGCTCCCTGCCCTTCTCATCACAATGCACAATGCCCTTGCCATCAAAATGTTCCATGACTTTGTTATCACAAAGATCCATGACCCTTGGCATCACAATGCTCCATGTCATTGTCATCACAATGCTCCATGAACGCTCTCATCACATTGCTCCATGTCCTTGTCTTCATAAAGCTCCATGACACATGTCATTAGAATGCTCCATGGCCTTCTCATCACAATGCTCCATGCCCTTGCCATAACAATGCTCCATTACACCAGTCATAACAATGCTCCATGAACCCTGCCATCACGATGTTCCATGGCCTTGTCATCACAAAGCTCCATGACCCTTGTCATCACAATGCTCCAAGAACCCTGTAATCACAATGCTCTATGCCCCTTTTCATCTCAATGATCCATGAACCCTGTCATCACAGTGCACCTTGCCCATCATCATAAGGCTTCAGGCTATTGTCATTACAATGAAATCAAAATTATCCATGACCACTGTCATCATAATGCCCCAAACCCTTGTGATCACAATGTTCCATAACACTTGTCATCACAACGCTCCATGATTCCTGTCATCACGATACTCCATGCACTTTTCATCACAGTGCTCCATCACATTTGTCATCACAATTCTCAATACACTTGTCATTACAATGCTTCCTGACACTTGAGATCAGAATGCTCCTTGAACCATGTCCCAAAAAGGCTCCATGCAGTTTTCATCACAAGGCCCCATGCCGTTTTCATCACAATGCTGCATGCCATTGTCATCAAAATACTCCACAATCTTGTCATCAGAATGCTCCATGACCCTTGTCATCACAATTCTCCATGCACTTGTCAGCAAAATGCTCCCTGACCCTTGCCATCACAATGCTCCAAGCCATTGTCATCACAATGCTCCATTACCTTTGTCATCAGAATCCTCCATGACACTTGGCATCACAATGCTCCATGCCATTGTCATCACAATGGTCCACTACATATGTCATCACAATGCTCCTTGACACCTCTCTTCACAATACTGCATGACTTGGTCATCAAAATGCTCCATGTCCTTGTCATCACAATGCGCCATTCCAACTGTCATCACAATAATCCATGAAACATATTAGACCAATGTTCCATGCCCTTGTCATCACAATGCTCCATGCTCTTGTTATCAGAATTCTCCATGAACCCTGTCATCACAATGCTCCGTGACTCCAGTCATCACAATGCTTCATGACCTTTGTCATCACAATGGTCCATGCCCTCGTCATCAGTAGTTGCTGTGACCTTTTTAACCACAATGCTCCATGAACTTTTCATCACAATGCTCTTTGACCCTTGTCATCACAATGCTCCTTGCGTTTGTCAGCACAAATATCCATGACCCATGTCATCACAATGCACCATGCGCTTGTCATCACAGTGCTCCTCAATCTTCTCATCACAATGCTCCTTAAAATTTGTCATCACAATGCTCCATGCACTTCTCATCAAAATGCTCTCTCACCACTGATATCACAATGCTACATCACTATTTGTCACAATACTCCCTCACCCCTGTCATCACAATGTTCCATGACTCCTCTCATCACAATGCTACATGCACTTATCATCACAATGTTCGATGACCCCTGACATCACAATGTTCCATAACACCTGTCATCAAAAGGTTCCATGACCCTTTTCATCAAATTGCTCCATGACCCTGTCATCACAATGCTCCAAGAACCCTGTAATCACAATGCTCTATGCCCCTTTTCATCTCAATGATCCATGAACACTGTCATCACAATGCACCATGCCCATCATCATAATGCTTCATGCTATTGTCATCACAATGAAATCAAAATGCTCCATGACCTCTGTCATAACAATGCTCCAAACCCTTGTGATCACAATATTCCATAACACTTGTCATCACAATGCCCCATGAAGCTCGTCATCACAATTATCAATGGTCTTCTCATCACAATGCTCCATGACCTTTGTCATCACAATGCTCAATACACTTGTCATCAAAATGCTCCCTGACACTTGTTGTCTGTATGCTCCTTGAACCCTGTCATGACAAGGCTCCATGCCTTTTTCATCACAATGATCCATGGTCTTTTCACAACAATGGTCCAAGACCCATGTAATCACAATGCTCCATGCGCTTGTCATCACAAAACTCAAGGACGAATGCCATCAGAATGCTCCTTGGATTTCTCCTTACAATGCTCCATGCCCTTGTCATCACAATGTTCCAAGACCCCTGTAATCACAATGCTCCATGCCCCTTTTCATCAGTATGCTCCATGAGACTTGTCATCACAAGGCTCCATGGTTTTGTCATCACAATGCTTCAGGACCTTGTCATCACAATGCTTCTCAACATTGTCTTAAAAATTTTCAATGGCCCTTGTCATCATAATGCTCCAAGCCCTAATCACCACAAAGCTCCATTATATTTGTCATCACAATTCTCCATTACATTTGGCATCACAATGCTCCATGCCATTGTAATCGCAATGGAACATGACATATGTCATCACAATGCTCCCTGACACCTGTCTTCACCATACTCCATGACCTTCTCATCACAATGCTCCATGCCCTTGTCATCACAATGCACCATGCCCACTGTCATCACAATAATCCATGAAAATTATCAGACTAATGCTCCATGCCCCTATCATCACAATGCTCCATGCCCTTGTCATCACAATGCTCCAGGAACCATGTCATCTCAATGCTCCGTGACTCCAGTTATCACAATGTTTCATAAAGTTTGTCATCACAATGGACCATGCCCTCATCATCAACAGTCTCTGTGACCTTTTTAACCACAATGCTCCATGAACTTTTCATCACAATGCTCTTTGACCCTTGTCATCAATGTGCTCTATGCCTTTCTCAGCACAATGCTCCATAACACTTGTCATCACAATGCTCCATGAGCTTGTCAGCACAATGCTCCATGACACATGTCATCACAATGCGCCATGCACCTGTCATCACAGTGCTCCACAATCTTGTCATCACAATGCTCCATAAAACTTGTCATCACAATGCTCCATGCACTTCTCATCAAAACGCTCTCTCACCACTGATATCACAATGATACATCACTATTCGTCACAATACTACCTCACCCCTGTCATCACAATATTCCATGACTCCTGTCATCACAATGCTACATGCACTTATCATCACAATGTTCAATGACGACTGACATCACAATGTTCCATAAGCCATGTCATCAAAATGCTCCATGACATTTTTCATCAAAATGCTCCATGACCACTGACATCACAATGTTCCATAACCCCTGTCATCAAAATGCTCCATGGCATTTTTCATCAAAATGCTCCATGACCCCTGCCATCAAGATGTTCCATGCCCTTGTCATCACAAAGCTCCCTGACCCTTCTCATCAAAATGCTCCAAGAACGCTGACATCACAATGCTCCATAACACCTGTCATCAAAATGTTCCATGACTCTTTTCATCAAATAGCTCCATGACCCTGTCATCAGAATGCTCCCTGCCCTTCTCATCACAATGCACAATCCCCTTGCCATCAAAATGTTCCATGACTTTGTTATCACAAAGATCCATGACCCTTGGCATCACAATGCTCCATGTCATTGTCATCACAATGCTCCATGAACGCTCTCATCACATTGCTCCATGTCCTTGTCTTCATAAAGCTCCATGACACATGTCATTAGAATGCTCCATGGCCTTCTCATCACAATGCTCCATGCCCTTGCCATAACAATGCTCCATTACACCAGTCATAACAATGCTCCATGAACCCTGCCATCACGATGTTCCATGGCCTTGTCATCACAAAGCTCCATGACCCTTGTCATCACAATGCTCCAAGAACCCTGTAATCACAATGCTCTATGCCCCTTTTCATCTCAATGATCCATGAACCCTGTCATCACAGTGCACCTTGCCCATCATCATAAGGCTTCAGGCTATTGTCATTACAATGAAATCAAAATTATCCATGACCACTGTCATCATAATGCCCCAAACCCTTGTGATCACAATGTTCCATAACACTTGTCATCACAACACCCTGTGATGCTCATCATAACAATTATCCATGGTCTTCTCATCACAATGCTCCATGACCTTTGTCATCACAATTCTCAATACAGTTGTCATCACAATGCTCCCTGACACTTGTCATCAGTATGCTCCTTGAAACCTGTCATGACAAGGCTCCATGCCTTTTCATCACAATGATCCATGCCCTTTTCATCACAATGCTTCAAGACCCCTGTAATCACAATGCTCCATGCGCTTGTCATCACAAAGCTCCAGGACACATGTCATCAGAATGCTCCATGGCCTTCTCCTCACAATGCTCAATGCCCTTGTCATCACAATGCTCCAAGACCCCTGTAATCACAATGCTCCATGCCCCTTTTCATCAGAATGCTCCATGAGACTTGTCATAACAAGTCTCCATGGTCTTCTCTTCACAATGCTCCAGGACCTTGTCATCACCATGCTCCATTCCCTTGTCATCACAATGCTCCATGACCCCTGTCATCACAATAATCCATAAATATTTCCAGCCCAATGCTCCATGATATTCTCATCACAATGCTCCATGACAAATATCATCAAAATGCTCCATGACCACGGTCATCACAACACTCCATGACACCTGACAACACAATGATCCGGGACTCTTGTCATCACAATGCTCCATTCTCTACTCATCACAATGCTCCATGACCCTTGTCATCACAATGATCCATGCCCTTGTCATCCCAATGCTCCATGACCCATGTATTCACAATGCTCCGTGACGCTTGTCATCACAGTGCTCCATGACATATGTCATCACAATGCTCCATGCCTTTGTCAGCAAAATGCTACATGACCTTGTCATTAAAATGCTCTATGCGTTTGTCATCACAATACTCCATTACCATTGTCATCACAATCCTCCATGAACATTGGGATCACGATGCTTCATGCCCTTGTCATCACAATGCTCCATGCTCCTTGAAATCAAAATGATCCATGACCACTGTCATCTCAATGCACCAAACCCTTGTGATCACAATGTTCCATAACACTTGTCATCACAACGCTCCATGATTCCTGTCATCACGATACTCCATGCACTTTTCATCACAGTGCTCCATCACATTTGTCATCACAATTCTCAATACACTTGTCATTACAATGCTTCCTGACACTTGAGATCAGAATGCTCCTTGAACCATGTCCCAAAAAGGCTCCATGCCGTTTTCATCACAAGGCCCCATGCCGTTTTCATCACAATGCTGCATGCCATTGTCATCAAAATACTCCACAATCTTGTCATCAGAATGCTCCATGACCCTTGTCATCACAATTCTCCATGCACTTGTCAGCAAAATGCTCCCTGACCCTTGCCATCACAATGCTCCAAGCCATTGTCATCACAATGCTCCATTACCTTTGTCATCAGAATCCTCCATGACACTTGGCATCACAATGCTCCATGCTATTGTCATCACAATGGTCCACTACATATGTCATCACAATGCTCCTTGACACCTCTCTTCACAATACTGCATGACCTGGTCATCACAATGCTCCATGTCCTTGTCATCACAATGCGCCATTCCAACTGTCATCACAATAATCCATGAAACATATTAGACCAATGTTCCATGCCCTTGTCATCACAATGCTCCATGCTCTTGTTATCAGAATTCTCCATGAACCCTGTCATCACAATGCTCCGTGACTCCAGTCATCACAATGCTTCATGACCTTTGTCATCACAATGGTCCATGCCCTCGTCATCAGTAGTTTCTGTGACCTTTTTAACCACAATGCTCCATGAACTTTTCATCACAATGCTCTTTGACCCTTGTCATCACAATGCTCCTTGCGTTTGTCAGCACAAATATACATGACCCATGTCATCACAATGCACCATGCGCTTGTCATCACAGTGCTCCTCAATCTTCTCATCACAATGCTCCTTAAAATTTGTCATCACAATGCTCCATGCACTTCTCATCAAAATGCTCTCTCACCACTGATATCACAATGCTACATCACTATTTGTCACAATACTCCCTCACCCCTGTCATCACAATGTTCCATGACTCCTCTCATCACAATGCTACATGCACTTATCATCACAATGTTCGATGACCCCTGACATCACAATGTTCCATAACACCTGTCATCAAAAGGTTCCATGACCCTTTTCATCAAATTGCTCCATGACCCTGTCATCACAATGCTCCAAGACCCCTGTAATCACAATGCTCCATGCCCCTTTTCATCAGTATGCTCCATGAGACTTGTCATCACAAGGCTCCATGGTTTTGTCATCACAATGCTTCAGGACCTTGTCATCACAATGCTTCTCAACATTGTCTTAAAAATTTTCAATGGCCCTTGTCATCATAATGCTCCAAGCCCTAATCATCACAAAGCTCCGTTATATTTGTCAACAAAATTCTCCATTACATTTGGCATCACAATGCTCCATGCCATTGTAATCGCAATGGACCATGACATATGTCATCACAATGCTCCCTGACACCTGTCTTCACCATACTCCATGACCTTCTCATCACAATGCTCCATGCCCTTGTCATCACAATGCACCATGCCCACTGTCATCACAATAATCCATGAAAATTGTCAGACTAATGCTCCATGCCCCTATCATCACAATGCTCCATGCCCTTGTCATCACAATGCTCCAGGAACCATGTCATCTCAATGCTCCGTGACTCCAGTTATCACAATGTTTCATAAAGTTTGTCATCACAATGGACCATGCCCTCATCATCAACAGTCTCTGTGACCTTTTTAACCACAATGCTCCATGAACTTTTCATCACAATGCTCTTTGACCCTTGTCATCAATGTGCTCTATGCCTTTCTCAGCACAATGCTCCATAACACTTGTCATCACAATGCTCCATGAGCTTGTCAGCACAATGCTCCATGACACATGTCATCACAATGCGCCATGCACCTGTCATCACAGTGCTCCACAATCTTGTCATCACAATGCTCCATAAAACTTGTCATCACAATGCTCCATGCACTTCTCATCAAAACGCTCTCTCACCACTGATATCACAATGATACATCACTATTCGTCACAATACTACCTCACCCCTGTCATCACAATATTCCATGACTCCTGTCATCACAATGCTACATGCACTTATCATCACAATGTTCGATGACGACTGACATCACAATGTTCCATAAGCCATGTCATCAAAATGCTCCATGACCCTTTTCATCAAAATGCTCCATGACCACTGACATCACAATGTTCCATAACCCCTGTCATCAAAATGCTCCATGGCATTTTTCATCAAAATGCTCCATGACCCCTGCCATCAAGATGTTCCATGCCCTTGTCATCACAAAGCTCCCGACCCTTCTCATCAAAATGCTCCAAGAACGCTGACATCACAATGTTCCATAACACCTGTCATCAAAATGTTCCATGACACTTTTCATCAAATAGCTCCATGACCCTGTCATCAGAATGCTCCCTGCCCTTCTCATCACAATGCACAATGCCCTTGCCATCAAAATGTTCCATGACTTTGTCATCACAAAGATCTATGACCCATGGCATCACAATGCTCCATGTCATTGTCATCATAATGCTCCATGAACGCTCTCATCACATTGCTCCATGCCCTTGTCTTCACAAAGCTCCATGACACATGTCATTAGAATGCTCCATGGCCTTCTCATCACAATGCTCCATGCCCTTGCCATAACAATGCTCCATTACACCAGTCATAACAATGTTCCATGAACCCTGCCATCACGATGTTCCATGGCCTTGTCATCACAAAGCTCCATGACCCTTCTCATCACAATGCTCCAAGAACCCTGTAATCACAATGCTCTATGCCCCTTTTCATCTCAATGATCCATGAACCCTGTCATCACAGTGCACCTTGCCCATCATCATAAGGCTTCAGGCTATTGTCATCACAATGAAGTCAAAATTATCCATGACCACTGTCATCATAATGCCCCAAACCCTTGTGATCACAATGTTCCATAACACTTGTCATCACAACACCCTGTGATGCTCATCATAACAATTATCCATGGTCTTCTCATCACAATGCTCCATGACCTTTGTCATCACAATTCTCAATACAGTTGTCATCACAATGCTCCCTGACACTTGTCGTCAGTATGCTCCTTGAAACCTGTCATGACAAGGCTCCATGCCTTTTCATCACAATGCTTCAAGACCCCTGTAATCACAATGCTCCATGCGCTTGTCTTCACAAAGCTCCATGACACATGTCATCAGAATGCTCCATGGCCTTCTCCTCACAATGCTCAATGCCCTTGTCATCACAATGCTCCAAGACCCCTGTAATCACAATGCTCCATGCCCCTTTTCATCAGAATGCTCCATGAGACTTGTCATCACAAGTCTCCATGGTCTTATCATCACAATGCTCCAGGACCCTGTCATCAGCATGCTCCATTCCCTTGTCATCACAATGCTCCATGACCCCTGTCATCACAATAATCCATAAATATTTTCAGCCCAATGCTCCATGATATTCTCATCACAATGCTCCATGACAAATATCATCAAAATGCTCCATGACCACGGTCATCACAACACTCCATGACACCTGACAACACAATGATCCGGGACTCTTGTCATCACAATGCTCCATTCTCTACTCATCACAATGCTCCATGACCCTTGTCATCACAATGATCCATGCCCTTGTCATCCCAATGCTCCATGACCCATGTATTCACAATGCTCTGTGTCGCTTATAATCACAGTGCTCCATGACATATGTCATCACAATGCTCCATGCCTTTGTCAGCAAAATGCTACATGACCTTGTCATTAAAATGCTCTATGCGATTGTCATCACAATACTCCATTACCATTGTCATCACAATCATCCATGAACATTGGGATCACATTGCTTCATGCCTTTGTCATCACAATGCTCCATGCTCCTTGAAATCAAAATGATCCATGACCTCTGTCATCTCAATGCACCAAACCCTTGTGATCACAATGTTCCATAACACTTTTCATCACAACGCTCCATGATGCCTGTCATCACGATAATCCATGCCCTTTTCATCACAATGCTCCATGACATTTATCATCACAGTTCTCAATACACTTGTCATTACAATGCTTCCTGACACTTGTCATCAGAATGCTCCATGAACCATGTCACAAAAAGGCTCCATGTCTTTTTCATCACAAGGCCCCATGCCGTTTTCATCACAATGCTGCATGCCATTGTCATCAAAATACTCCACAATCTTGTCATCAGAATGCTCCATGACCCTTGTCATCACAATTCTCCATGCACTTGTCAGCAAAATGCTCCCTGACCCTTGTCATCACAATGCTCCAAGTCATTGTCATTACAATGCTCCATTACCTTTATCATCAGAATCCTCCATGACACTTGGCATCACAATGCTCCATGCCATTGTCATCACAATGGTCCACTACATATGTCATCACAATGCTCCTTGACACCTCTCTTCACAATACTGCCTGACCTGGTCATCACAATGCTCCATGTCCTTGTCATCACAATGCGCCATTCCAACTGTCATCACAATAATCCATGAAACATATTAGACCAATGTCCCATGCCCTTGTCATCACAATGCTCCATGCTCTTGTTATCAGAATTCTCCATGAACCCTGTCATCACAATGCTCCGTGACTCCAGTCATCACAATGCTTCATGACCTTTGTCATCACAATGGTCCATGCCCTCGTTATCAATAGTTTCTGTGACCATTTTAACCACAATGCTCCATGAACTTTTCATCACAATGCTCTTTGACCCTTGTCATCACAATGCTCCTTGCGTTTGTCAGCACAAATATCCATGACCCATGTCATCACAATGCACCATGCGCTTGTCATCACAGTGCTCCACAATCTTCTCATCACAATGCTCCTTAAAATTTGTCATCACAATGCTCCATGCACTTCTCATCAAAATGCTCTCTCACCACTGATATCACAATGCTACATCACTATTTGTCACAATACTCCCTCACCCCTATCATCACAATGTTCCATGACTCCTGTCATCACAATGCTACATGCACTTATCATCACAATGTTCGATGACCTCTGACATCACAATGTTCCATAACACCTGTCATCAAAAGGTTCCATGACCCTTTTCATCAAATTGCTGCATGACCCTGTCATCACAATGCTCCAAGAACCCTGTAATCACAATGCTCAATGCCCCTTTTCATCTCAATGATCCATGAACACTGTCATCACAATGCACCATGCCCATCATCATAATGCTTCATGCTATTGTCATCACAATGAAATCAAAATGCTCCATGACCTCTGTCATAACAATGCTCCAAACCCTTGTGATCACAATATTCCATAACACTTGTCATCACAATGCACCATGAATCTCATCATCACAATTATCAATGATCTTCTCATCACAATGCTCCATGACCTTTGTCATCACAATGCTCAATACACTTGTCATCAAAATGCTCCCTGACACTTGTTGTCTGTATGCTCCTTGAACCCTGTCATGACAAGGCTCCATGCCTTTTTCATCACAATGATCCATGGTCTTTTCACTACAATGGTCCAAGACCCATGTAATCACAATGCTCCATGCGCTTGTCATCACAAAACTCAAGGACGAATGCCATCAGAATGCTCCTTGGATTTCTCCTTACAATGCTCCATGCCCTTGTCATCACAATGTTCCAAGACCCCTGTAATCACAATGCTCCATGCCCCTTTTCATCAGTATGCTCCATGAGACTTGTCATCACAAGGCTCCATGGTTTTGTCATCACAGTGCTTCAGGACCTTGTCATCACAATGTTTCTCGACATTGTCTTAAAAATTTTCAATGGCCCTTGTCATCATAATGCTCCATGCCCTAATCATCACAAAGCTCCATTATATTTGTCATCACAATTCTCCATTACATTTGGCATCACAATGCTCCATGCCATTGTAATCGCAATGGACCATGACATATGTCATCACAATGCTCCCTGACACCTGTCTTCACCATACTCCATGACCTTCTCATCACAATGCTCCATGCCCTTGTCATCACAATGCACCATGCCCACTGTCATCACAATAATCCATGAAAATTGTCAGACTAATGCTCCATGCCCCTATCATCACAATGCTCCATGCCCTTGTCATCACAATGCTCCAGGAACCATGTCATCTCAATGCTCCGTGACTCCAGTTATCACAATGTTTCATAAAGTTTGTCATCACAATGGACCATGCCCTCATCATCAACAGTCTCTGTGACCTTTTTAACCACA